>NC_083405.1:77581927-77899427 GCF_020745735.1 Hemiscyllium ocellatum
ATGTTCGTGCCACACAAATGGCAGGCAGTGATGATCTCCAATAAGAGAGAATTTTAACTGTTGCCCCTTGACATTCATTGGAATTATCATCACTGAATCCCACACTATCAACATCCTTGGGGTTACTATTGACCAGAAACTCAGTTGGACTAGCATATGAATACAATGGCTACAAGCACAAGTCACAGCAGCAAGTCACTCACATCCTGACTTCCCAGACCCTGATTACCATCTACATGCCACAAGTCAGGAATGTAATAGAATATTCACCACTTGTCTGGATGGGTACAGCTCTAACAACGATCAAGAAGCTTGACATTATATCAGGACAAAACAGCTCAATTGATTGTACCACATCGCATAAGCATTCCACTACTGAGGCTCAGTAGCAACAATCTTTTACCATCTACAAGATGCACTGCAGAAATTTGCCACAGATCCTTAAATAGCACTTTGCAATTCCATGACTACTTCTATCTCAAAGAACAAGGGCAGCAGATACATAGCAATGCCACCAACTGCAAGTTTCCTTCCAAGTCAGTCACCATCTGATATCACCATTCCTTCAGGGTTGTAGGGTCATACAGCGCAGACTGTGGGTCAAATTCCTGGAGCTCCTTGCCTAACTAAATTGTGGATCTATCTATAGTAAAGGGGCAGCAGTGGTTCAAGAAGGCGGCTCCTCACCACCTTCTCAATGGTAGCTAAGAATACGTAGTAAACGCTGGCCCAGCCAGCTAGGCTCACATCCCATCAGAGAATTAAGAAAGAAAATGTCTCTGAAAGCTGGCTTTGTGCAACTCAATTTTATTGAACGAGATTTGCCAAGAAATCCAGCCTGCATTGCTGTAGCCAATGTTGTTACACTGTCAGATGCTAAAATTGCTGTCTTATTTGAAGAACATCCTCATGTTCTTAATTGACACAATAATGTACCTCTCATAGATCCCATTACCCATCCCATAGCCTCTGTGCATTTGTCTGCAGTGGAAATTCTGAGGATCAATCATTTTGAGTTTGAACTGTATTTGTGCAGAGCCTCAGACACAACCTGATGTGGAAGGCCAGTTCTTCCAGTGCAAGACAGTGTTGCATTACAGATACATGGAGAGCATGAGAACATTCTGATAGCCACCTCTGCACAGAGTATCATGCCACTGACCTTCTCTCATCTGCATGGCATTCCATGGAAGTCAAACAACTGGTCCTTCTGCATTTTCATCGCAGCATAAGGACATCTATGGCTGCAAGCTCCACAGTAAGGAGTGGCTCCACATTCACTGGAGGTTGATGCTGGTGCTGGGCTTCCAGATATATGTTTGTAGCAGCCCTTCCTGCAGCTGCTACAGATTGCTACAGCTTCCATGTCTGAATCCACTGGGACAGTTCCAATGAGCCTATGTGGGCAGTATCAGAAATAAAGCAGCTCTTCAGTAATGTGATCATTCAGCAGTCACAGTGCACACAAAAATTTAAACCACATCCTTCAAACGTGGTGACATGAAGGCCCCTGACAAGAGGATCAATGGGATGCCTCCACATGAATTTTATACATCATTGCCCTGATTCAGAGATCTGTTGCATAACTCATTTGGTGCATGTAGAGAAACCAAAATGTATGTGTAGCTGCAATGATGAGAACTCCTCCCCCTACCCTAACCCTCATCTACTATGAATGGGTAAGTTGTGTGTTTGTGTGCAATAGACATTTTTTTTGTGGTGTCCTTTTGGACCTTTCTGATATGGAGTGTGATGCACAAAAATTATCGTCATGATCTCCTGAGTTGATTAGGCTAATTAAATTTTAGTTACCATAATCCTCCAAATAAAGAAGCAGTAAAAATTGTTTTGGTGGAGGAATACAGGGCTCTACTGGGGTTTGCTGCAAATGTGTTGCTGGTCAAAGCACAGCAGGTTAGGCAGCATCTCAGGAATAGAGAATTCGACGTTTCGAGCATAAGCCCCATTCCTGATGAAGGGCTTATGCTCGAAACGTCGAATTCTCTATTCCTGAGATGCTGCCTAACCTGCTGTGCTTTGACCAGCAACACATTTGCAGCTGTGATCTCCAGCATCTGCAGACCTCATTTTTTACTCTACTGGGGTTTTCCAAAGGACAGTTTGATAAACCAAACTGATCACCATTTGTTCCTATATTGATTAGGCCAATGAAAAGTTAGCTACTCTAACCACCCAGTCAAAATGAATTCTGTTCGCATCAATTTTTTAGTTCTACATTACTATCCTATCACAGAATTTTGCGAAGTGCAGCAATAGTTTAGGGGAACAAAAGTCAAACTGAGAGCTAATTCCTGCTGCAATAGCCTGATTTTCTGCAATGGATCACTTGGCATTTCTTAAATTGGCCTATACTTTGCTTTGGCCATCATGAGAGCAACTTTCAATGGAGCATCACTGGATGCTGATCCCAATAAGTGATCCCTGACACCCATCTGACCAACAACGCTAATAAGCTCTCATTTAATATAAAAAATCAATTCCAAAACTTGTGTCCAAAGGAACAAATCCAATTGTGTACGCAAGAAAGGCAGTATTGCAAATAGGATAATGGTGTGGGAGGTTTTGGTTTGAGCTGTGAAGTGAGGACCTCTTGTAAACTGATTTGCTACTTTAGCAATGAAGGTGAATCTTTCCACCATCAAGACATTGCTTGTGCCTCACAGTCATTGGTAGGATTGATTTGTAATGTTGAAAGATGTGATCAAGAATTACTTTGGCCAGGAATTTTAATCAGTACAGGAGGTCAATGAGTGAGGTCCACACCCAGCATTTTCATTATATATCTGGCTCTCTTCGAAACCTCGTTTTGAAATCTGCCTACACATTTTCCAAGGCAGTTCATTCCAAATCCTAACAGCTATTTGAACAAAGATGTTTATGCTCATCTCATGCCTAGCTCTCTTGCTGACAATCTTGAAATTGCAAGATTTATGTTTGCAATTCAATTACCATAGTTGTCAATCACTGAACATATCTATATGAGGCTGCCAGTATTCTTTAATAAAAGAACACAAGTTTCTTATACAATAGATATATAAAGCTTTGTGCTATGATAGTTAAGGAAGATCTTAAAAAAAATTCAACTATTTTCTCTGTAATAAATTTTCCAGTAACTGAATTCAAGTAAAGTATCAATCCTGTATCTTAATTTGATTGTTTTTTTACTCAGTTGACTCTGTCTGATTCTTTGTCTTGGACTGCTGAAAAAGCTTTAAGACTTCTTTCCAGTTTTCAAGGCCAAGAAACTTATTTCCAGTTCTGATGGTAGGAAGACTTCTCCTCCCAATTCTTGCAAACTGGAAATTCCACAAAATAACAAATTGCCTGCCTGCAGGGATGAAATTGTTCTTTGAACTGAAACCTCATTCTTCTGTATTGGAGCTACTGTTAGTGGACCTGACATAAAATTCAGCATTCTAAAAACTTTAACGCTTAGAGCTGTAGGTGTCATGCTCGGCATTTAACTTAAAGCACATCTTTTCTTGGAATTGAAGGTTTTAGTTTACTCTTCCAAATGATTTTTTGACTTCTTAAAAAAAAATGCCTGCATAGAACTGAAACCAAAAACCTATTTATCTATAAATTAAAACCCAAATTCATAAATGATAATTATATAATATACAGCTTTATTGCAGGAGTTAAACAAGGAGTCAAGAGATATGGAGAGATTATGAAAGTGAACTCAGTCATGATCATACTGAATAGTAAAGTAGGCTTGACTGGTCATATGGTCTTCTCCTGCTCCTGTTCTTGCTTCTTATATCTCTGTTAGTCTTGTTTTGCATTCAGTACAATTCCTACATTCTTGATTAGAGAGACAAGGCACCTTTTTCTCGGTCTTTACCAATGATGTTTCTGGAAATAATACTGGTATTATTGTAGTAGTGCTCCATTAGTTTTTTTTTAAATCGTTGATTAAAATTCTTGTACTGTTGTTATCATAACATGATCATGCAGATTTTATTGGTTAGAGTGAGAAAGCAATCAAAAGACTGTGCCTTAGTTCAGTACCTAGGTGGCTGACCATTCTATGGTTTCAGTTTGAGTAGTAAGATATCCAAACCTCAGGAGTTCTTGATAGCTTTATACTGGGAGATCAAATAACTTCTTATGTGATTTAGGTGCCATTTGGACAGATTGTTAGATAATAAACTGTTCAGTTTTAACTTTCTAAGAATGCATGTGGTTAGAAAAATTGGTTTGAAACTTCCAAAATATAATTTAGAATTGGATTTCAAGAAATTTAGAAGAAATAACTGCAACATAGAAAACTTACCAAGGCTCAGCTGTGTATTTATAATTATGATACTTTCATTCCTGACCGGCTTTTCGCATCAGAGAGCGGCGGGAGCTGGGAGGAAGTGAAGACAGAGCGCAAAGCCGGTCCGGAAGGTAAGTGATTGTTATTTGAGTGGGTGTGTTCTAGACCCTAGGTCCTACAAAGTAGGGCCTCCCTCCCTCCTCCTCTAACCTAAATCAAAAGTCCACAGACTTGCCCCAAAAAGAGAATCCAAGGAAGTTCCTGTGGATTGAAGAGTGAGGCTTTAGCTCAGGAGTCTTTGACAAGGAGGCTAATTGAAGTGATTATGCCACAGTTGAAGAGGGTGAAGACAAGACTGCCAAGCTGGTTTAGTGTGCTACGTGCTTGATGTGGAGGTCAATGACTCGTATAAGTGTGGAAAGTGTGTGCACGTTCAGCTACTGACAGAGCATATTGCAGCACTGATGAAAGAACTGGAGGACCTTAGGCTCATCCGAGAGAACGAGATCTTTCTGGACAAGACCTTCAGCGAGGTTATTACATCAATCGTACCAGAAGAGAGCAGACGATGAGGAAGGCAGAGAGGAGACAGGTGCAAGAGACCCCGGGGGAAGTACCTGTCTGGAACAAGTTGAATCTTTTGGAAACAATAGAGACAGATGATACTGCCAGTCCGCGAGGTGGCCAGGTCGATCAATCAAAAGTTGGCGTGGGGACAGCGCGGAAGAGTTGGACATCGCACAGCTCCATAGTGAGAGGAACTGACTGGGGCTTTTGTGGCAGCAGACGGGACTTAAGGATGGTGTGTTGCCTTCCTGGTGCCAGGGTTAAAGACATCACAGACAGAGTGCAGGAAATCCTCAAGAACGAAGGCGAAGAGCCAGAGGTGGTGGTACATGTCAGCACAAATGATGTCGGGAAGAAGAGGAGGATCATACTACAGCAGGACTTCGGAGAACTAGGAAAAAGGCTGAAAAGCAGGACATTCAGGATGGTTATCTCCGGTTTGCTTCCAGTTCCTCGGGCTGGTGAGGCCAGAAACAGGGACAAAATGGACTTGAACATGTGGCTGGGGAACTGGTGCAGGAAACAAGGATTTAAATTCTTGGATCACTGGGGTATGTTTTGTGATAAGCATAAATTATACGAGAGACGGTTTGCACCTTAATAGGTTGGGGACCAGCATTGTGGCAGGCAGGTTTGCTACTGCAACACAGCTACGTTTAAACTAAGTGGGGGAGGGGGGGGAGAGGAGGGGACAAACTAGATGTTTAAGAAGGAAATTGGAGGGAAAGTTAGAACAAGGGGAGTCAAGAAAGACAACTGTATCAATGAGGCAGAAAACTCAAAGGGATCATGCTGTAAGGTTGAGTGAAATAAGGGTTGATGGGAAGGGTGAGAGCAGTAACAAATTAAAAATACTATACATGAATGCACGAAGCATTAGAAATAAGATGGATGAGCTTGAGGCTCTTTCGGAAATTGGCAGATACGATATTGTGGGGATAACTGAGACGTGGCTTCAAGTGGACAGGGCCTGGGAAATGAATATTCAAGGCTACACGTGCTATCATGAGGACAGACTGACTGGCAGAGGGGGTGGGGTGGCCATATTGGTAAGGGATGATACTCAGTCCCTTGCGCGGGGGGGATCCTAGAATCAGGGGATGTAGAGTCAGTGTGGATAGAGCTGAGAAATACTAAGGGTAAAAAGACCTCCTTGGGAGTTATTTACAGGCCCCCAAACAGTAGTCTGGATGTCGGATGTAAGTTTAAATCAGGAGCTGAAATTGACCTGTTGCAAAGATGTTACTACAGTTGTTATGGCGGATTTCAACATGCAGGTAGACTGGGAGAATCAGGATGGTATTGGACCTCAAGAAAGAGACTTTGTGGAATGCCTCCGAGATGGATTCTTAGAACAGCTGGTGCTGGAGCCTACCAGGGAGAAGGCAATTCTGGATCTGGTATTGTGCAATGAACCAGAATTGGTCAGGGATCTCGAAGTGAAGGAGCCATTGGGAAGTAGTGACCATAATACAATAAGCTTCAATCTGCAATTTGAGAGGGAGAGGGTACAATCGGAAGTGACAATATTTCTGTTGAATAAAGGGAACTATGGAGCTATGAGGGAGGAGCTGGCCAAAATTCAAAGGTGCAATACCTTAGCAGGGATGACAGTGGAGGAACAATGGCGGATATTTCTGTGTATAATGCAGAAGTTGCAGGATCAGTTCATTCCAAAAAGGAAGAAAGATCCTAGGAGGAGGCATGGCTGGCCATGGCTAATGAGGGAAGTTAAGAAACCTATAAAGTTAAAAGAGAAAAAGTATAACATAGCAAAGATAAGTGGGAAAATGGAGGACTAGGAAACTTTTAAAGAAAACAGAGGATTACTAAGAAGGAAATACACAGAGAAAAAGAGGTACGAAGGTAAACTGGCCAATAATATAAAGGAGGATAGTAAAAGTTTTTTTAGGTATGTGAAAGGCAAAAAATAGTTAAGACTAAAATTGGGCCCTTGAATACAGAAACAGGGGAATATATTACGGGGAACAAAGAAATGGCAGAAGAATTGAATTGGTACTTCAGATCTGTGTTCACTGGGGAAGACACAAGCAATCTCCCTGAAATAACAGTGGCTGAAGGACCTGAACTTAAGGGAATCTATATTTGCCAGGATTTGGGGTTGGAGAGACTGTGTTAGGTATGAAGGTTGATAAGTCCCCAGGGCCTGATGGTCTACATCCCAGGGTACTGAAGGAGGTGGCTTGAGAAATCGTGGATGCGTTGGTGATTATTTTCCAGAGTTCGATAGATTTGGGATCAGTTCCTGCAGATTGGAGGGTTGTTCCACTTTTTAAGAAAGGAGGGAGAAGAGAAAGCAGGAAATTATAGACCAGTTAGTCTGACCTCAGTGGTGGGAAAGATGCTGGAATCTATTATAAAGGATGAAATTACGACACATCTGGATGGTAGTAACATGATAGGTCAGAGTCAGCATGGATTTATGAAGGGGAAATCATGCTTGACTAATCTTCTTGAATTTTTTAAGGATGCAACTCTGAAGATGGACGAGGGAGATCCAGTAGATGTAGTGTACCTGGACTTTCAGAAAGCTTTTGATAAAGTCCCACATAGGAGGTTAGTCAGCAAAATTAGGGTGCAAGGTATTGGGGGCAAAGTACTAACTTGGATTGAAAGTTGGTTGGCTGATAGGAAACAAAGAGTAGTGATAAATGGCTCCACTTCGGAATGGCAGGCAGTGACCAGTGGGGTACCGCAGGGATCAGTGCTGGGACCACAGCTTTTTACAATATATGTTAATGATATAGAAGATGGTATTAGTAATAACATTAGCAAACTTGCTGATGATACTAAGCTGGGTGGCAGGGTGAAATGTGATGAGGATGTTAGGAGATTACAGGATGATCTGGACAAGTTAGATGAGTGGTCAGATGCATGGCAGATGCAGTTTAATGTGGATAAATTATGGTTATCCACTTTGGTGGCAAGAACAGGAAGGCAGATTACTACCTCAATGGAATCAATTTAAGTAAAGGGGCAGTACAGAGAGATCTGGGTGTTCTTGTACACCAGTCTATGAAGGTAAGCATGCAGGTACAGCAGGTAGTGAAGAAAGCTAATAGCAAGCTGGCCTTCATAACAAGAGGGATTGAGTATAGAAGCAAAGAGGTTCTTCTGCAGCTGTACAGGGCCCCAGTGAGACCATTCCTGGAGTACTGTGTGCAGTTCTGGTCTCCAAATTTGAGGAAAGACATTCTGGCTATTGAGGGAGTGCAGCGTAGGTTCACGAGGTCAATTCCTGGAATGTCGGGATTACTCTACACTGAAAGACTGGAGCGACTGGGCTTGTACACCCTCGAGTTTAGAAGACTGAGAGGGGATCTGATTGAGACATATAAGATTATTAAAGGATTGGACATACTGGAGGCAGGAAACATGTTTCTGCTGATGGGTGAGTGCCGAACCAGAGGACACAGCTTAAAAATACAGGGTAGACCATTTAGGACAGAGATGAGGAGAAACTTCTTCACCCAGAGAGTGGTGGCTTTGTGGAATGCTCTGCCCCAGAGGGCAGTGAAGGCCCAGTCTCTGGCTTCAGAGTTGGATAGAGCTCTCAAGGATAGTGGAATCAAGGGTTATGGAGATAAGGCAGGAACAGGATACTGATTAAGGATGATCAGCCATGATCATATTGAATGGTGGTGCAGGCTCAAAGGGCAGAATGGCCTACTCCTGCACCTATTGTCTATTGTGTTTCAATTGAAGTCAAGTGAAAAGATCTTAATGGTAAATGCATCTTTTATAATGCATGACTGTTACTGATTTGGGTATTTGCTTTTTGTTAAGTAAGTTCACTTAATGAATTTAAATGTAAACTGATGTGAGATGCAGATGCATTGAAGAAACATTGTGAAACACTATCGGATATGTCCTTGATCTAGCAGCAATTAATATTAGTCATTTTCCATTTTCAGAAATTAGTAGAATATTTGTGTTTTCTGACCTGGTCCTAATTTGTATGTTTCATTAACCCTGACTGTAAATGGAATTTTAATTATATCTAGTGCTTCAATATTTGTGGGGAGAAGGTGAGAGAGTAAGTGTGTCTGTCAACAGTCAGTGCCCCTTGCAACATGACCTCATCAAAATTGACTTAGAATTTTCCTGTCTGGCATCTGCAATGGCCCACAGCAATCAAAATGTTTGGCAGTCATGGTAAGGGAAGCTCGAAATGTGATGATGATGATGGAAGGAGATTACTTTCTGGCATTAAGAAGTTACAGGGAAGGAGATGGATCCTGGGAGGCTTGTTTGAAGAAGGTGAAAAATCATTCAAACTCCTCTTGGAATACAAGCTGTTTGGGAGAAGATGTTTACCTGATGCAGCTGTGACTACCTTTAGTTGCCAGAAAGCCTGAACCCAAAGTGTTAATTGCAAATCAGTAACAAGTTCTGAGGTGCAGAACCCTATTTGAATAGCATGATTGCTGATCCACCTCTAGGTTGGTCAGTTATTCCCAAGCACATGGCCGTGAAACCAGAAGTAGGCACACCTGTGGAAGGTTGGAGTCAAGTATAAACCCTAACACCTTGCTGCCAACACCCTTTCACCCAACACCCTCTCCTTGCAATGCCCATCCTGTGAAACAGCGCTCCCTTTTGTGGGAATCCGGTGAGTGTCCTCCTTGCATGCTTTCACAGGTTTCTTGCGGTGCTGATGAGCAGAACAGCTGCTAGCCTCTGACTGACTGGCTGTGTGAGCCTCCGGGCTAGATTGTCCTTGATGGTCTCACCGTTGCCTGAATTACATGTGGTTCACTGGCCCTTTCTGAAAAGAGGCAGCATTGGTCACTCATTGGCATGCTAGCTGGCAAGCAGGATCCCCAAAACCTCAACAAATTTCACCCTTGGAATTATAGTAATCTGGCTAAGTGGTGCCCTAATCTGGTTTCCTTTCTTTGATCACTTTTTTTTCCCAGTTAGATAATAATTTTTCTTGTCACTGTGACTGAGACTTTACCATTGGGACTGTGTCATACTGCACTGTCATACAGTGTATTAATCATTAAGTAATTAGCTGTACAAGTTTTGATCATTAAACTTAAATAAAAAATCAATTAATATTTTAAATTAAGACTTCTTGCTAGATTCATGTTGGTTGAGAATAAAATGTGGAGCCCCTGGCAATGAAATTACAAGGTGTCAATCTGAGTAGCTCTCAACTGACAAGTTCTTTTGAAAACTGAGGTTAATGGTGTTTTCCAAAGCATTGTTTCTCTTCAAGATCTTGCACTGGTGTGATTTGAAAAAAATCATTTTATGATAAAAATTATTTTACTTTCAAAGTTAAAGTGGTGTAAATATATGAATGTTTTCTTGGGGAGTTTTGTAAATAAAAAAGGTTCATCGTTTTGACAGCAACTATTGTGGAACGTTTACCTTTTCTATTCTCGGAAGACTTACTGAATCATGTACATGTTAACCACAGTTTCCTGTTGTTTTAAACGCCTTTGTATTGACAGACAGCAAATTGCATTTTTCAATTAAGCACTTGCAATAGGGTACATTGTTCTTTAATGGATTGTTAGAAATTGTCTTCACATCTTTTGCTGTGTGAATCAACAGACAATACTTAAAAAGGAAACAAGATTCCTTTTTGGTGATGTCTCCTAAATAAGCAGCATTAAGTCAAGTCACCATAGTTTTGCCAGACCATAGAGAGTTGCTGCTCTCACTGGAGGGTGACGACTAGTGGTGATTTAACCTGAAGGCCACCACACTTCAGGCAAGGGGAGGGTTTGAGAAGATGAGTCCTTCACAGAACCTCAGCTGATGCGCGAATTGAACCAATGCTGTCGGCACACACAGCTTTGCAAACTAAGCTTCCAGCCAATAAGCAGTACATAAGCAACGTCACCACCTGTATTACTCATTGGTGATATTCTCTGATAAGTTAAAGCTGGAAATCCACTTGTAACCTAATTTATACAGGTTCAGGTTGATTGGTAAGTAGAACATAGAACATAGAAAAATACAGCGCAGTACAGGTCCTTTGGCCCTCGATGTTGCGCCAATCCAAGCCCACCTAACCTACACTAGCCCACTATCCTCCATATACCTATCCAATGCCCGTTTAAATGCCCATAAAGAGGGAGAGTCCACCACTGCTACCGGCAGGGCATTCCATGAACTCACGACTCGCTGAGTAAAGAATCTACCCCTAACATCAGTCCTATACCTATCACCCCTTATTTTAAAGCTATGCCCCTCATAATAGCTGACTCCATACGTGGAAAAAGGTTCTCATGGTCAACCCTATCTAAACCCCTAATCATCTTGTACACGTCTATCAAGTCACCCCTAAACCTTCTTTTCTCCAATGAAAACAGCCCCAAGTGCCTCAGCCTTTCCTCATACGATCTTCCTACCATACCAGGCAACATCCTGGAAAACCTCCTCTGCACCCGTTCCAGTGCCTCCAGTGCCTTCCTATAGTATGGCGATCAAAACTGCACACAATACTCCAGATGCGGCCGCACCAGAGTCTTATACAACTGCAACATGACCTCAGGACTCCGGAACTCAATTCCTCTACCAATAAAAGCCAGAACGCCATCTGCCTTCTTCACAGCACTATTTACCTGGGTGGCAACTTTCAGAGATCTGTGTACATGGACACCAAGATCCCTCTGCTCATCCACCCTACCAAGTATCCGACCATTAGCCCAATACCCCACCTTCTTGTTATTCTTACCAAAGTGAATGACTTCACACTTACCTACATTGAACTCCATTTGCCACCTTTCTGCCCAGCTCTGCAGCTTATCTATATCCTGCTGTAGCTGCCACATCCTTCCTCACTGTCAACAACTCCACCGACTTTTGTATCATCCGCAAACTTGCTCACCCAACCTTCTAGCCCCTCCTCCAGGTCATTTATAAAAATGACAAACAGCAATGGTCCCAAAACAGATCCTTGCGGAACACCGCTAGTAACTGCACTCCAAGATGAACCATCAACTATTACCCTCTGTCTTCTTCCAGCCAGCCAATTCCTAATCCAAACCTCCAACGCACCCTCAATGCCATACCTCCGTATTTTTTGCAGTAGCCTATCATGGGGAACCTTACCAGTCCTGATGAAGGGCTTATGCCCGAAACGTCGAATTTCCTGTTCCTTGGATGCTGCCTAACCTGCTGTGCTTTAATCAGCAACACATTTTCAGCTCTGATCTCCAGCATCTGCAGACCTCATTTTTTAACCTTATCAAACGCCTTACTAAAATCCATATACACCACATCTACCGCTTTACCCTCATCCACCTCCTTAGTCACCTTCTCAAAGAATTCAATAAGGTTTGTGAGGCACGACCTGCCCTTCACAAAACCATGCTGACTATCCTTGATCACATTATTCCTATCCAGATGTTCATAAATCCTATCCCTTCCAATTCTCTCTAAGACTTTGCCCACAACAGAAGTGAGACTCACCGGCCTGTAGTTACTAGGGTTATCCCTGCTCCCCTTCTTGAACAAGGGAACCACATTTGCTATCCTCCAGTCTTCTGGCACTACTCCTGTAGACAATGAGGACATAAAAATCAAGGCCAATGGCTCTGCAATCTCCTCCCTTGCTTCCCAGAGAATCCTAGGATAAAAGCCATCAGGCCCAGAGGACTTACCTATTTTCACCCTTTCCAGAATTTCCAACACCTCTTCCCTACATTCCTCAAAGCTATCAATTCTAATTAATTGTGACTCAATATTCACATCGGCAACAATGTCCTGTTCCTGAGTGAATACTGACGAAAAGTATTCATTCAGTGTCTCCCCAATCTCTTCAGCCTCCACATGCAACTTCCCACTATTATCCTTGACTGGACCTATTCCTACCCTAGTCATTGTTTTATTCCTGACATACCTATCGAAAGCCTTTGGGTTTTCCCTAATCCTACCAACCAAGGACTTTTCATGTCCCCTCCTTCCGGCTCTTAGCTCTCTCTTTAGATCCTTCCTGGCTACCTTATAACTCTCAATCGCCCCAATCGAACCTTCACGCCTCATCTTTACATAGGCTGCCCTCTTCCCTTTAACAAGAGATTCCAATTCCTTATTAAACCACGGCTCCCTCACATGACCCTTTCTTCCCTGCCTGACAGGTACATACTTATCAAGGACACTCAATAGTTGCTCCTTGAACAAGCTCCACATATCGATTTTGCCCTTCCCTTGAAGCCTACTTTTCCAAGCCACGCATCCTAAGTCATGCTTCACTGCATCATAATTTCCCTGCCCCCAGCTATAACTCTTGCCCTGCAGTGCACACTTATCCCTCTCCATCACTAGAGTAAAAGTTACCGAATTGCGGTCACCTACCCCAAAGTGCTCACCTACCTCCAATTCTAATACCTGGCCCGGTTCGTTATCCAGAACCAAATCCAGTATGGCCTCACCTCTTGTTAGCCTGTCTACATATTGTGTCAGGAAACCCTTCTGCACACATTGGATAAACACCGACCCATCCAACGTACTCGAGCTATAGCTTCCCCAGTCAATATCTGGGAAGTTAAAGTCCCCCATAACAACCACCCTATTACTTTCACTCTTCTCCTGAATCATCCTCGCAATCCTTTCTTCTACGTCTCTAGGACTATTAGGAAGCCTGTAGAAAACTCCTAACAGGGTGACCTCACCTTTCCTATTTCTAACCTCAGCCCAAACTACCTCAGATGGCGAGTCTTCATCCATCGCCCTTTCCACCGCTGTACTACTATCTTTGACAAGCAATGCCACACCTCCCCCTCTTCTACCCCTATCTCTGACCTTACTAAAACATTTAAACCCTGGAACCTGCAACAGCCAATCCTGTCCCTGTTCTAACCATGTCTCCGTAATAGCCACAACATCGAAATCCCAGGTACCAACCCACGCTGCAAGTTCACCAACCTTATTTCATATACTTCTCGCATTGAAGTATACACACTTCAAGCCACTTTCCTGTTTACAGGCATCCTCCTTCGAGATTGATGCCTTGTTCCTAACCTCTCTACATTCCAGGCCCTGCACCCTAAAGCTACAGCCTAGGTTCCCATGCCCCTGCAGAGTTAGTTTAAACCTCCCCCCAAGGATACTGGTGCCCCTCAGGTTCAGGTGTAGACCATTCTGTTTAGAGGTCCCACCTTCCCCAGAAAGAACCCCAGTTATCCAGATACCGGAATCCCTCCCTCCTGCACCATCCCTGTAGCCACGCATTTAACTGTTCTCTCTCCCTATTCCTCGACTCTCTATCACGTGGCACGGGTAACAAACCAGAGACAACAACTCTGTTTGTTCTAACTCTGAGCTTCCAACCTAGCTCCCTGAAAGCCTGCCTAACATCCTCATCCCTCTTCCTACTATGTCGTTGGTGCCAATGTGGACCATGACTTCGGGCTCCTCCCCCTCCCCCTTAAGGACCTGGAAAACATGATCAGAGACGTCACGTACCCTTACATGTGGGAGGCAACATACCAAATGTGAGTCTCTCTACCCCCACAAAACCACCTATTTGTGCCCCGAACTATCGAGTCCCCAATAACTATGGCTCTGCTCTTCTCCACCCTTCCCTTATGAGCAACGGGGACAGGCTCCGTGCCAGAGGCCTGAACCCCATTGCTTACCTCTGGTAAGTCCCCCCCCCCCCCCCACAAGTATCCAAAACGGTATACTTGTTCTTGAGGGGAACAGCCGCAGGGGGTCCCTGCATTGGCTGCTTCCTCCCAGTCCCCCTCACTGTACCCAGATTATGTAGGTTATGACTTAATAATTAATTGCTATCTGCATTCTGCTGATCAAAATATATTGTCAATTACGCAGCATTTTGCATTTAAAAATTTTGACCTGGTTGCTGAACAACAACATAACTTTTAATGTTACAGAGGCAGAAAACGAGATAAGATCTTCCATAGGGAGTTTAGGGAGGTAGATAGGAATGTGAAAAGCAGTATCTCCAAGGTTGTAATCTCTGGATTATTTCGTATGTCACATGCCAGTGAGGGTAGGAATTGAAAGACAGTACAGTAAAATATGTAGCTAACAAGCTCTTGGAGGACTTTAGGATGTGGATCATTGGTATGTCTTCCAGGGCATGTGGGACCTGTACAAGAAGAACAGGTTGCATCTAAGTCAGAAAAGCACCAACATCCTGGCAGGGAGGTTCGTTAGTGCAAGGGTGGGAAGGGTTGAAATTGGTATGGCAGAAGTTGGGCGTGGGAACTAGAGGAGGGGATCAGCAGGTAAAATGATGGAGGAGGAGTCAGAGATTAAGGACAGTAAGTCTGAGAGAAAGAACAGACAGGGAGAGGTGACTGAACATGGCAGGACTGGCAGTCTGAAGTGTATTTGTTTTAATGTGAGGAGTATAACAAGTAAGGCAGATAAATTTTTAGAGCTTAATTTAATATAGATAACTATGATGTTGTAGCTATTATAGAAACTTGGTTGAGAGGGGGCCAACATTGGCAGCTGAACATTCCAGGATTTAGATGTTTCAAGTGAGATAGAGAGGGCTGGGGAGTTGATCAGCTCTGGAGAATATCTTTACTGTGGCTGGATACCTTGGAGAGATCTTTCAGTGAGGCCAGGAATAAGAAGAGTGCGATTACTTTGATTGGATTGTACAACAGATCTCCCAACAGCCAGATGATGATAAAGGGACAGGTAAGTGGAGACATTATGGAAAATGTAAAAACAACAGGGTTTTTCGTGGCGCGAATTGAACCCATGCTGTTGGCACACACAGCTTGGCTATATTGACTGGGATGCCAGGATGTTGAATGGATGTGAATTTATTAGCTAGCTCCAGTTCAGCTTTTTGAAGCAATATGTAAATAGCCCAACCAGGGAAGAGACTATACAAGACCTCATGATCATTTTGGGAACAATGAACACAGTTCCATAAGTTTTAAGTTACTGGTGGATAAGGATATGAGTACATTCCTCACTTTCTCCCATAAGGATAGCAGTAGTCCTTGGAAGAAGGCTAACTATGAAAATATTAGGCAGGAGCTGGCGAATGTGGATTGAGGATGGCTGTTTGACAATAAGTCGACATTTGTCATGTGGGAAATCTTTTAAAGGTCAGTTGGTACAAGTTCAGGGCCGGCATGTGCCTGTGAAAATGAAGCATAAGGAAGGCAATATTCGGGAACCTTGGATGTCAAGAGAAAAAGGAGCAAGTGAGGACTGCAGATACTGGAGAGTCGGTCAAAATGTGTGGAGTTCCATAATTTTCGGCTCTGACAAGAGAAAAAGACAGACAGCCCTTGGAAGAGTACAAGAATAGCAAGAAAGAATTCAAACAAGGAATTAGGAGGACTCAAAGGGGCCATGAAATGTCTCTAGCAAACAAGGTTAAGAAAAAATGTAAAAAGTGTTTTTACTTATTTAAGGAGCAAAATAGTGGGTCCACTTGAGGACAAAGGAGAGTTTTTAATGCGTGGACCTGCAGGCTGAGGTTGTCATCAAATTCTTAACATCCGTATTCACAATGGAGAAGGGCATGGTGAGTCTTGGGAGGGATGTATTGAAATTCTAGGGCATGTCAGTATAAAATAGAGGAGGTGTTAGGTGCTTTGAAAACATTAAGGTTTAACTCTTGGACTTGAGAAAAAGATGGAGACAGAAAGAAGGAAATTGTAGGTTAGTTAGTTTATAATCTATCATGGGGAAAATGCTGAATTCTAGTATTAAGGTGGTTGTAGCAGGGAGCTTTGAAAGTTTCAATGCAATCCCATAGAGTCAACATGGTTTTGCGAAAGGCATGTCACATTTAACTAATTTGTTGGAGTTCTTTGTAGAAGTGGTGGGGGACCTAGGTAAAGAAGAACCAATTGATGTGCTGTGCTTAGATTTTCAGAAGGCATTTCACAAGGTATAGCATTAAAGATTACTGCACAAAAGAAGATTTCATGGTGCAGAGGGAATCCTTTAGCATGGATAAAGGTTGGTTTGCTAGGAGGGAACAGAGAGTAGATATAACTAGATCATTTTCCGGTTGGCAAGGTGTTACAAGTGCCGTGCAAGATTGGCCTGTGCAAATTATTTTTAAATTTTCTGCTGATATAAAGGTATATTAGAAGGTCATAGAGTCGTATAAATGTATAGCATGTAAACAGACTCCTTCGGTCCAACTCATCCATGCCAACCAGATATCCTACATTAATCAAGTCCCATTTGCCTGCATTTGGTCCATATCCCTCTAAACCCTTTCTGTTCATATACGCATCCAGTTGACTTTTAAATGTTGTAGTTTTAGCAGCCTCTATCAGTTCCTCTGGCAGCTCCATACATGCATCACAATGTGTGTGAAGAAGTTGCCCCTTAGGATCCTTTTAAATCTTTCCCCCCTCACTTTAAACCAATCCCCTCTAGTTTTGGACTCCCCTATCCTTGTCTATTTACCCTGTTCATGCTCCTCAGAGACTCCAGTAATGGACTAGGGACTTGGGTTTCAATCCCATCATGGCAGACAGTGGAATTTGAATTCCATAGAAACCTGGAATTAAGAGTCTAAAAATGACCGTGAATCCATCATCAGAAAAAAAAGTCTGGTTCACTAATATCCTTTAGGGAAGGAAACCACCATCTTTACCTCTTCTGGCCTACATGTGACTCTGGGTCCATAGCAATGTGGTTGACTCTCAACGGAAAGGTTCTGACCTGAAACGTCGACTCCCCTATTCCTCTGATGCTGCTTGACCTTCTGTGTTTTTTCCAGCTCCACACTTTATCGACTCCACCTCTTAACTGTCCTCTGGCCAATTAGGCATTGGCAAGAATTCTATGCTTGCCAATGATGCTCTCGTCCTATGAATGAATAAAATTCATTGGGATCAAGTGGGAAAATGTTTGGAAGATATCGCTGTTGTAAGACAGTGGTACTCGCCTGGACTAGAGATTATCTGGAAAAGAATTGAATAAAGTGACCTGATAAAAATAATTCCTGCACATTTAGAACCAACAGTTCTTGGCAAAGTCGCATGTGTTGTTGCTATATTTTGAAATAAGAAGGGACAGAGTGGCAATGTTCAGATAGACTGTAGATCTTATTGATGCAAATTGGAATTGTGGAAACAGCAGCTCTGGTATAAAAATTGATGCTTCCCACCTAGGTATTGTAATAAAGAGATACTGTGTTAACATGGGATGGTGTAATCAGACCCGGAATGTAATAGCATTGAGAGTTTATTCAATTTATATATTTTATCTCAGCAACTTTTTCAGGGATGTTGTTATACACTTTTGAAGCAGGTGGGACTTGAATCCAGGACTCCTAGCTTAAATGCATGGACCTTACCACTGTGCCACAATAGCCCTTTTCTATTCACTTTTTATGCTCATTATTGACAGAAGTTTAGTAGGTTGCAAATGTTTTTAAAGGCTGTAATGTGATTGCAGGAAACTACTCATTCAGCACAACAGTCAAAGTTTCTTATAAGTTGTCTCCCACTCGTGTTACATTTTATGATTCATCTGTCAGGGATGAATATGTACTTGTTTGGAGCTCACATCTGAGATTTTTGTAGCAGGCAGCTGTTTGTCATAAGTTGCAAGAGAAGATTGTTACTTTTCTTTCTATACCTTTTGGGTTTTAAATTGCACTGTGAGAGCATGTTGCTAAGCCTGTTTTCATGTAATTTGATCAGAATGAGTTTTAGTTGTAGAATATACAGAATAGTGTTAACTTAAGATTTTACCTGGCAGTTTCTTTTTTTGCAAATTTATTTTGGAAGTATCAACATTATGGTCATTGGCAGATGTTGGTACCTTTTCTTTCAGTCAATGGGAGAAAGAAAAATACTTAAAGATTGTGGTGTCCATAGCAGTGTCAAGTGAGAAAGACAAAAGCAACATACTACAGATACAATGGAGAAGAGCTCTTACACAAATGTTTAAGCCACATGTTCCAAATATCTTGTCTCTTTTTGTATCATAATATAAAATTGAAAATCTGAATTGTCAAAATAACATTTTTTTTTCATTTGCGGGATGTGGGTATCATTGGCTGGCCAGTATTTATTGCCCATACTTAGTTACTCTTGAGAATGTGATGGTGAGCTACCACCTGCTGTGGGTTGACCTACAATGAATGCCATTAAGGAGGTAATTCCGACGTGAGTGTGGAAGTTTGCTATTGACTAAAATCTACATTTCACCTTGGAGAAAGTTTGCAAATGTCTGTACCAATGATCTGGGTACTGGAACAATTGTAATTTTAAGGTAATATTTTAGATGCCTCTACTGAGAAATGATAAAACCCTTCTCAATTAAAGGCTGCAGATTTAATTGATCGGAGTCTAGCAACCTCAGATGATTGAAGTCCACTGGCATCCATATAGTTAGATAGATTTCTTAAAACCATGTCTTTGAAGAAAAATATTTTATAGTCCTTAACAGACTATAAATATTGGTGTTGAAAATTTGTGTATTTCATTCATGATTCCTTTCTTAACAGAATGGGGCACATTTTCCAAGTATGTGTCCTCAATCTTGCAATATTAGTTAGCAGCAAATAAATGATCATTCCCATTGCATCTTCAGAAAGGTTAAGCGAATGTCTATATTTAGTTGTTTTGTTTATCCTTATTACCAAAGCCTTATAAGAGATATATTATTTAGACTTTTATACAGTGCAGTATGCATACATTAAATCCCAACTGTTTATTTTCTCCAAAGGAATGTTTCAGCAAGCTTGCAGTTCCCTATAGTGAGTTGAATAATTGCTAGTAATTATGCTTACCTGCAGCTTTTGTGTTGTTAATAAAGCTGTACAGTTTATTGTTTTTTTTCTAAATACATAATATTACCAATCTGCAATGCCATCAAAACATATCTCAGGCTTCAGAAATGTTATTAATTTTAAAACTACATGCGTTATTTGTGAGATGTTATAAACTATGTTCCATTGAGATTGTTAATGAATCTGTTGCAGACTTTTGTTCTATTAAGGGCAGCATGGTGGCTCAGTAGTTAGCACTGGTGCTTCACAGCACCAGGTCCCAGGTTCAATTCCAGCCTTGGGCAACCTGTCTGTGTGGAGTTTGCACATTCTCCCCGTGTCTGCGTGGGTTTCCTCTGGGTGCTCCAGTTTCCCCCCACACTCCAGATGTGTAGACCAGGTGATATGGCTATGCTAAATTGCCCATAGTGTCAGGTGCATTAGTCAGAAGGAAATGGGTCGGGGTGGGTTACTTTTCGGAGGGTCGGTGTGGACTGGTTGGGCTGAAGGGCCTGTTTCCACACCATAGGGAATCTAATCTAATCTAATCTAATCTAATATCACAGGTCATTCTACTGTAATTGCCTTATGTAAGTTGTTTACTACAGCTTGTTTGCAACACATATAAACAGTGAAGAATAAAGTTATGGAACAATAACTGCAGCCACAGAGTGGCTTATCTAGTCAAATGGGTTTGTGCATTCCTGTGGCAAGTATGGCTTGCACTGAATTTTGAGTATTTCCTCTAATTTTGCCAAGCAACTTGCACATTAAATAAATCTTGCTCAGAGAGTTTGACCTAAAGGTAGTAAAAGTTTTCACAAAATGGCAGCTCTTAATTTGATGCAGCTTAACATTAAAGAAATTGTTGCAGTAGAGTCTGAATACTGAACTAAATATTGACCGTAGCGCAGTGAAAATTTGGGCAATACTGCTTCTTTTGTGACTCAATAGTTAGTAACTTCAGGAAGTACACAAAGGGAGGGTCCCCTCTTTGAGGCTGAGCACTATGCTTCATTGAAAAGCGCCAGCTGGTCACAAATAAGGAAGAGGTTTAAGGGCTTGGTAATATTAAGGGAAATATCAGCAGGAGGGGGAAAGCAAGTATGCTCCTCTATCAAGTCCTAACAAAATTAGATTAGGAGCTGCTGCAACCACGTGGAAAGAACATCTAGAATATTGTACAGAACCCTTTCAGATGTAGTTCATTTAATGTTTTTCAAGACACTCAACAACTCCTCCTTCTCAAAATCAACATGTCTTAGAGTATGAACAAACACCTCTCTAAACCTACCATCGTCCATGACTTTCTCCTAGAAGAATACCAATGCAAAGTACTCACTAAGGCCCTCACCCACTTTCTCTGGCTCCAGACATAACTTTTTATCTTTGTCCTTGGGTGGACCTCCCTTTCTATAGTTACTGTCTTACTCCTGATTTATGTATAAAATGCCTAAGGATACTCCTAAATCCTACTTGCTAAAGACATCTTGTGGTCCTGTCTCACCTCCTAATTTCTTTTTTTAAGTTCTTGTCTGCTTTCATCAAGGGTCTTATTTAATTTCAATTTCCTTAGATATGCTTCCTTTCTTTTCAACTAAACTTAGAAAATTGCTTATCATCCAAGGTTCCCAAATCTTGCAGTCCTGATCTTTCATCCTCACAGAAAATGCTGGTCCTGAATTCTGTTCAGCTGGCTTTCAAAACACTTCCACATGTCAGATGTGGATTTATCTTCAAACGGCTGGTTCAAATCCTATTTTTCCAGTTCCTGCCTAAAACTGTTATAATTAGCCTTCACCAAATTAGCACTTTCACCCGAGGACTAGTCTCATCCTTTTCTATAACTATCTGAAAACAATTTATTTAACTTGATCACTTTAATTCTTTCTATTTTAGTGTTTTCTTTTGTTTGCTTTTGGGGTTTTAGGTAGAAACCTTGTGGACAATTAACATAATTCAATGACCAAAAGAGAGAATGCTGGAAAATCTCAGCAAGTCTTGCAGCATCTGTAAGGAGAGAAAAGAGCTGACGTTTCGAGTCTAACTGACCAGCATTTTCTCTTTCGGTTTCAGATTCCAGCATTTGCTTTTAACATAATCCAATGATCCTGCTCATAATGATCCTACAGCCTTTCAGCATGTGCTAACCTGAATCTGCTTTTCTTTAAAAATGTAGATTGAGCTCTATTGGATTCTGCAGAGTCCCATTGCAGGCCTGCAAAATTGTGTGGATAAACCAATGTAGCTTCTTTGCTAGAAAGGTAAGTGCATTTTTGTCTGGATCAGGAGGCACATGTATATTATCTTAGGAAGCCATAGATGCAGCCCTTTGGGGCCCTTGGCTTCTAACCACAGTGCTGCTACCTGAATGGTAGAAACTGTTATTGTAGTTCGGCTAAGAAAGCTTAATTACTTCACCGTACACAGTGATTATGTCATCAGAAATCCATAGTGGTTCAGTTGAAAAGTCAAAATGGGAAGTGTAAAAACACAGTGAAGTCCAGCCACTGTTTTCTGTGTCCATGTTTTTCCATCCTTTATTCTTTTCTTGATGTTGGCATTGCTGTCAAGACCAGCATTTGTTGCCTGTTTCTAATTGACCTTGAACTGAATGGTTTAATAGGCCATTTCAGAGGGAAGTTAAGAGTTAACCACATTGTTGTAGCTACATGTCAGCCAACACCATGAGAGAATTAGCTGTGTTTTTATAACCAGCACCATCACTAAAGACTAGATTTCAATTTCAGGTTTTATTATTTGAATCTAAAATCACCTGGGATTTAACTCCTGAGTATTACATTCAAGACGTCTTGATATTTACCATATGCTTGGCCTCCACTTGCATGACTTCTAGATCCAGTTGCTTTCCTTACCTATCCTTTCAATCCTTACCACTGTAGATTCTGTTGGGTCAGCTTTTACAATCGATTTTAGACTGCTTTGCTAATCAGAAAATTCTCTTTTACATGTGTGTTTCTATTCCATTATCGACCCTTTGACTCTTGAATAGCCTCATGAACATATCCGTTATAAGCACTAAAGAAAATCCTGTTCTTCTTACCTTGGCCCATATTTTCCTGTCATCAATTAATTTTATTGATAAAATGTAAAGTTTCACATTGGCAGATAATGTTAAACACATCATTTAGAGCTAAATGTTTAGATTTGTGCAACATTATGGAGTTTTGCTGATGGGAACCTGAAATCTGAACACATTTGGCACATGATGTTTTGAGCTTCCTCTTTTTGTCCTATTCTTTTAGATTTCTTTAAAATTTTAATATTCCATTTCTTAAAATCTTGGACTGTGGCCCAATCACCATATATTTACTATCCACTGCCTTCGACATTGTAGTTGCCCAGCCTTGAATATTCTGTTTTGCCTCCTTACCAAAGTCTATAAATGGCACTGCTTTGGTGGACTCATCATTTCGGTCTGTTCCATGGAACTGATTTCTTCCTTTCCTTGCTTTTTATTTTCTGTCCTCATCCAAACTCTTTCCAGTCAAATCTATGACACTTCAATTATTCTCCCACACTCTTAGCAGTTTTGAATTTCCAGAACTAATCATCTCCTCTTCCCTTCAGATGTTCTTCTGCACTTGGCCTGTTTTGAGTTTCTTTGTTAAGCAAAAGCCTAAAACATCCTGATCTAACACCATTCTCTTCTGTCACTCAGTGTCGTCCAGATAGAAGTTATTGCTGTGATGGCTAAGTAGATCCTAGCTCTGCTTACCACTTTATGGGGATTTGAAATATACTTGATTGCAGTTCCACTTGGGCTCCGGCCCTTATCTCTTTTCTAGTGTATTGATGACTGTATCGATGCAATTTCCTGCTCTTTCCCCAAATTAGAAATAGAATCCTACAGCATGGAGATGAGCCCTTCTGCCCAAGTTTCTAACTTCCATCTTTCTCTCAAATTTAGCTGATTCAACTTCCCTTATTTGACTTCTCAGTATCCATTTCTGGGGATACACTATCAACAAAAATTCACAATAAACTCACTGACTCCCACAGCTATCTTGACGACACTTCCTCCCTTAAGTTCTCTATTCCATCTCCCAATTTCTCTGTCAACATTTCACCTGTTATGATAATGCAACCTTCAGTCACAGTACTTCTGATATATCTTCCTCTTTCATCAACTGAAGATTCTCCTCCACCTTGTTTGTCAGAGCCTTCAATCATGTCTGTGCCACTTCCCACACTTCTGCTTTCAACCCTTTACCTCTCCTCTATAAACACTAACATTCCACTTCTCCTCATCTTCTATGCCACTCAACTCTGTATTGAATAGGCCATTATCCACCATTTTCACCACCTATCAAACTTATCTTCTCTCTTTCTTTCAGTGTTCTGATAGAATGTTTCCCTTGTGATATCTTGGTGCACTCCTCAATTATGTTAGACACCCTCTCCCTCTCTCTTTCTCATGACAACTTTCTGTGCAAGTCCAGAAGGGTAACATTTGGCTTTTTATTATCCAGAATCCTAATGGTATAGAGATCAGTGCTGGGCCCACAATTATTTACAATATATATTAATTACATGGTTGAGGAAAGTGAGTGTACTGTAGCCAAGTTTGTGGATCACAGTGAAAAGCTGGGAAGGTAGATGGGGACAATGACACAGTGTCTGCAGAGGGATATAGACCGATTATGTGAATGGGAAAAAGCTTGACAGATGGAATTTAACATGGAAAGATGTGAGATATGCACTTTAGCCAGAAGAATAGAGGAGCTGAATATTATTTAACTAGAGATAAACTACAGAACAGGCGGAGTGGGGGATGGGGATTTGGGAGCCCTGGTACATGAATCGCAAAAAGCTACAATCCAAGTTCAGCAGGAAATAGGAAAGACAAATGGACTTTAGGTCTTTATTTCAAAGTGAATGGAATGTGACAGTAGGGAGATTTCACTAAAACCATACAAGGCTTTAGTCAGAGCACACCTGGAATAGGTTTTGAGGCCCTTATTGAAGGATGTATATGTTGGCTTTGCATGCAGCCAAAGAAGGTTCACTGGGTGATAGCAGGTTTGGAGGGACTGTCTTATGATGAGAAGTTGAGTAGATTGGGCCTGCACTCATTTCAATATAGAAGAATGAGAGGCATTTATTGAAACATATTAGATTCTTAGGTGATTGGAAAAAAATGGATGTGGAAAGGTTGTTTCTCCATGTTGGGAAGTGAAAGACTAGAGCACATAGAGTCATAGAGATGTACAGCATGGAAATAATCTCAGAGGAAGTGGTCACCTATTGAAGACAGAGATGAGGAGAATTTCTCCTCTCAGAAGATGGTCATTCTGCGGAATTCTTTACCACAGAGGGCTGAATGATCTACAGCTGCCCTTACAACTTCCAGATGAAATAGCAATTTATATTTACCGTCTTTAGTTGCATACTGTATTCTTTGCTCTGAACGCGATCAGCTAGCTCTATATTGGGAAGTGTTACATATGAGGTTTATAAAATCATTATATTTTGATACTATAGCTTTAAATTTAAGGTAAATGAAGGGGTACTATGACCTGTACTAAATGATAGTAAACCTGTATGTTTTGTTTGTTAGATATTAAAGGAAAGCTTTGATCATTTTAATGGGAAGACCATGTGATGTATTTGTGTTTGGAGATAATGAAAGAAATTTGAGTTTGCAATGAAAACTCTTTGAATCTCCCAAAATATTAGTAAGGTGTTTAATGGTTCTGTGTTGTATATAATTCTACTGTAAGTTGTCCATTTTTTCCGAAAATGAATGGGAGTTGAAGTCAAGTATCGGAAATTGGTGTTTCTGCTTGGACACAGACATTGTGTATTTGACATTGTGCGGAGAAGAGGGCAGAGGAAGCCCTGTATAAGTATCACTGACAGAGGTTTTGTGTCGTCAGCAGAGAGAAAAGGCTTCTTGACTTTGTTAGCTACCATAAGAGGTGCAGGAGGAAGAAGTCTTTTTTTAGTCGAAGAGATGCATACTGCAGCCACCTAAGGATTCTGAGATATTCTTCTGTCACGCCAGGAAATTGAAGAATAATAGAGAACGCTTCACTGCTGCTTGTGGGGGCTTTAAGAAATTCTCTTAAACTGAGGAACGCATCTGGAAATGGTCGGTTGAGATTACTATTTAAAGACAAATGTACAGGAACTGTTTGGAAGTTGGGAGCAATTATGAATTGTTTGCTGCAAGGGTTGCAATTACACAGAGAGTGTGATGGTTAAGTATTTAAAGGAAATACCCCTTTCAGCAATTAAAGCATAAGTTGCCAAAAAACAAGTTGTATTGAGTCATTGATGTTTGTTAAAAAATATGAAGCCTTGCCCTGTAATTCTTTTGAGCTACCAATGTAAGTTGGAATTTATTTTAAAATGACGTTGGATCTCGACACAACTTGTAACAAAAAACCAAATGGTGATTGGGACCACTTTGTGAAAGTTAATCTTTTCTCCACAAGCCTGTTCCTAACTTTTGGATCACCTGTCATTTCATTCTTTACCATGCTTGCACTCTGACCTTTCTAACCTTGGCCTTCTTAGTGTTCTAGTGAAGTGCAACATGAGCTTGAGAAACAGGAGCTTACCTTTTGATTGGCATTTTACAGTTTCTGGATTCAACATTGCATTCAACAATTTCATACCATGACCTATGCCACCATTTTGTTTCCTCTTTCTTTGTTGGCTTTGGTTTTACTTCCTTATTTTCTCTTTTCTTTTCCATTCCCTTGTTTTCACAGAGCAGCTTATGATACTGATGTTTCATGCCTGCTCTAGAGACATATATTTTCTTTCTTTATTTGGGCCGGTACTAAGAAGCTTTACATCATGTAATCATTCCTGCCCTCAGCTCTATCACAGTCTTTTTTTTTGTTCTTTTCTCCATCTTGCACTATTTTGTTTGTTTAGAATATATTGCATTTTAAACTTTTCCTGTTATAGGTCACCAACCTGAAATGTTAACTCTATTCTTCTCTCTATACATATGGCCTGGGCTGTTCAGCATTTCCTGCATTTTTTACTATATTTCCTCTTGGAGGTTTTTTGCTCTCATCTGTAGTACTTCCTCGCAATTTTGTTTTGGCTTCTTTAACATGTTTTTCACTTCCCCAATTGTTGTGAGTAGTTCTATTGATGTATTGAACGAATGAGCTCTTCTGGTTTGGAAGAACATTAGAGATTGGCGAATTTTTTTCAGTGATCTGTAATTTCTTTTTATCTTTTATTTCTCATTTATCCGAGCGTGCTCACTTACCAACTTTCAGAGATTCTTTTGATGTTGGCAAGGCTGTATTTATTACCTCGACTAGACTTCCTAAGAATGTGGTGGATACTTCCCCTGAGTTGGTACAGGCATGTATGTGCAGTTCATCTGCAAGCAATTCCAAAATTCTTACACAGTAATAATTAAGGAATAGTGGTTTATATCATGTCAGGGCGGTTTATGACCAAGGAGACCTTGGAAGTTATGGTGTTCTGAGACAATTTGTGTTCCTGTCCTTAGTGGCATTGATTTTAAGGGAGGAGAGGTACTGTGAGAACAATCCTGATCGGATCTGAATTGCATCCAGCAAATCATACATACCATAGTTTCTGTGCACCATTGGTGGATTTTGTGCCCTTTGGCTGGGGCACCATTCAGGTGAATTGCTCTCTCGGATGCTTTTAAACTTCTTCAGTGTCATTGTGTTCTGTGAAGGGGTGAACATTCTGTCACACCTTTGGCTGAAACCTTGCAGATGGTGGAGAGGCTTTGTAGAGTCAAGAGGTGAGCCACAAAAGGAGTACTTAAATTCTAGCATGGTGCTGATATGACAAGAGTGATTTTAAACAAAAAAACTTCCCTTCTGTGTAAAGGTTTTCCTTCGCTTCCCTCCTAAATGTTCAACATTAAAATATAAAAACTTATTTAAATAAATATTCATTTGGTGCCAATGCTGTTTTGAGTTACCCAAATTTCTAAAGTGTATCGACAGTATTAAACCTATTGGGTCTATTGGCATATCCATTTACCTACTAAAAATTAATTGCTACATTGTGTTCTGGATGTAGGTTTGTTCACTGAGCTGGAAGGTTCATTTTCAGATGTTTTGTCACCATACTAGGTAACATCAGTGAACCTCCGGGTGAAGCTGGAGTGTGTTAATTGTTGAAAAATTAATATGATTCCAGGCATGTGGGTACATAGGATTATTGAGAAGTCAGAGCTGTTGTAGACCAATTAACCCATTGAGCTTGCTGTGCCATTCAGTAAAATTTGTGGTTGATCTGATTGTGCCTTTAACTCAATTTTTGTGCCTATCCGCATCAACTTTGACTTGTTAATCAAAAATCTGTCTACCTATATATTCACTACTTTGCCTTCATAGCTCACTGGAGGAGATTTTGTTTCAAAATAATTTCAAAGAGTTTTCCCCTCAGCTTAGTCTGTATTTCCCCTCTCTACAAACTGTGCCCCATGGTTCTAAATTCGTCCTTAAGCCAAAACATTCTCTCAGCATTCACCCTGTCAAGTCCCCGCAATCATATATTTGAATAAGAACATCTCTTAATTTCCTAAACTCCAGTGGGTTTGGCAAACCGTGTCTAACGTTTCCTCATAAAACAATGCTTTCATCCCAGGAATCAGGCTGATGAACTTGCTCTGAACTGCTTCCAAAATGAGTACATCCTTAAGTAAAGAGATCAAAGCTATACATAAGAGTCCGGGTGCAGTCTCAACAATTGTTAGTACAGTTATAACAAGACTTTCCTACTTTTATGTACCTTCCACCTTACAATAAAGGCCAATATTCTATTTGCCTTCTTAATAATTTGTTGCATGTTAAACTTACCATACATCACATGAAAGGAAACCGAAATCATCTGTACCACAACATTTCCAGACTTTCTCAATTTAAATTTATCTTCTGATTTTCCATTCTTTCTAACAAAGTGGACAACCTCGCGTAAAGCTCCATCTGCAAATTTTTTATCCACCCACCTATCTATATCCCCTTGCAGATATCCCCTTGTATCTTCCTCACAACTTTCTTTTTTACCTCTTTGTATCATCAGCAGATTTGGCTACAACACAATAGGTCCCTTAATCCAAGTCATTTGTACGCATTGTAAGTGATTGATGCCCAGCACCGATCCCGAGGATACTTAACTAATTAAAGACTGTCAACCTGAAAATATCTTGACTGTTTCTCTGTACAACGTGGTGCTTCACTTGGAGCTAATCATTGCCTTTGTTCCCTCTGAATTGCCACACTTGGCCAGATCCTCTGGCAGCAGCAGGCACATGGCAGTCTGGGTCTTCCAGGAGCTAGTAGCGCTGTGCATTTTGTAATGAGCTAGGCAGGAAACCTGCTCCACAATGCACTCAAAAATATCGTTGACGAGCAAGTTCATGATGCTCACGATCTTTGAGGAGATGCTGGTGTTGAGATGAACCAGCTTCTTCACTTTGTAGATATAGATGGCATAACTTTCTTTCTTGGAATTTCTCCTCCTCTTGGCGGTCATTGTTGATTGCCTCTTCCCTGCTTTCCTAATGCCCTTCTTTACAACTTGTCCTCTCTTTTCTTCAGCTTCAGATTATTAGATAGTTAATCCTGTACCCAAATTAATATGTCACCCCCACCAGCGAGAGTTCTTAATTACGATATTGAACTTCTACCTAATAAACTGTATCAATTTATATTTTTGCATGTATTAAAATTTGGAATTGTCATTGTTCCTTTTAGCTTCAGTTAGACATGCCAGTTGGTTCACAAAAACAAATATTTTGGAGCTAAGTAAATGTGTGGTTAGCTGTGCAGCTGTCTTAATTCTATTTTGCAGCTGGCAGTTGTACAAAACAACTTCAAGGACAGCACAGTCAGGGAACTTCCTGCACTTCACTGTTACTACAGAGGTTCAATTTGATGGTTGCACTGTAGAAGTTGTAATCTTTATGATCATTATAGACTCGCAGCCACTCCTAACAGTCAGAAATATGGTTGTTCTTCTTTTGTACCTCCTTCATGATAGCTGCAGTCAGGGAGCAGATTGCATTTATTTTCAAGCCTCAATTGTCTTCTTGTCGCAGATGCATATATGTGGTATCTATTTTAGCTTTCTCCTAAAAGTAATTTCTAAGATTCAGAAGTTAAATAAAAATCCCAAATAAAGCTACTATTTAAGATTTATGCTGCTGTTAGTATTTTGCTTTGAGCAATTATCCACGTGCATGTGTCACTGCAGTTCAGCTCTAATAACTATTCTGGTTCCGTGGTTGTGGCCACCATCGCACTATCTTTTCTTGCCTGGGTGGAAATGGGAGTTGTGTGGGTGTGAATGATAAGAATTTTAAAAGTTAATGTGTCGATGGGTAACTGCATGCAAGTGAAATTGCATGCTTGTGTGGCTTGTATATACTTGTCTTGTTGCTCTTTTCATGCATGATGGTTTATGTTTGGCTTCTTCCAACATGTTCTCCATGCGATTTAATACAAAGTGACAAATTTATATACATTTCTACATAACATAAAGTAGCTGTAATAGTTGAAAATTATATTTGCTTATTGTACCAACTATGGGGATGGTGAGGAAAAGATTCTGTTGTGTTGGTGTGTAATATTGTTGAGTTGTATTGAAAGTGTACATTTTATTAACGTGTATTTGATTGGAATGAGAGTAAGACACACTTTTGCTGGAAATACCATGCCAAAAAGGATTTGAAGAGTACGGTGCTGGAAAAGCACAGCTGGTCAGGCAGCATCCGAGGAGTAGGAGAATCGATGTTTCGGACATAAGCCCTTCATCTGGATTCCTGACTGGCTGTGCTTTTCCAGCACCACACTCTTTGACTCTGATCTCCAGCATCTGCAGTCCTCACTTTTTCCAACCAAAAAGGTTGTCCACTTCTGAAGCCAGCTACAATACCTCAACCTGGTTACACTGATGAGGCCTCTTAGTTTGGACATGGTCTTTAACGGATTAAAGTAAATTAGTGATACAGTACAATACAACACCTAGTTAAAATTTTCAATTACAGAACTACTGGCAAAAACTCTGCAATTCTCACTGACCTGGCCAAGTCTCAACAGTAGTGTTCCACCATTAGTTCTGTTTCAAACCCCGAGAACCTACACAACCTCCTTGGTCTTGCTCAGTTCCACTTTTGGTCACAGCACTTGTGGTAATGTTGTCCATGCACTCTGATGCTCCTACTTATCTTCTTTATTGTGCTCCATGCTTCTCGAAGCTTAGCACTTTGTAAATGCTTTCAGTCTTGACCAATACTTTTAACATAGTTTGATTGTTCTGTTCTCACTTTTGTGATGCATGTTGGGATTTTTGTCTGCATTCACTCTTATCCCAGAGATCAAACTATGTTGTGTTATTCCTTCTTATTGAGCTTAATCTCTCCATTGTGTTTGTCACAATTACATACTCTGTTTTCTACATTATCTTACTTTGCAGGACAGTTCTGTGGATCCAATTTCCTTGATTTCATGATCCAGTGCATCTCCCACAGACATTCCCCACTCCCATCTGTTATCCTGGATCTGTTTCAAGACTTATCTTTGGTCTCCTCCTTACCAAGGTGACATTGGCCACAGACATGAGGTCAGATTTCATAAATTTGAACACTTTATCACAGTCCTCAATTCTGCTAATACCCACAAGAAACAGTTTCTTCCACTGAACAACATAATTGAAACCTCCTTGGATGCTGCCTGAACTGCTGTGCTCTTCAAGCACCACTAATCCAGAACATAATTGAAACCATCCATTTAACGTCTGGCAAAAAAAACTTTGCTCTTCTGGCAGAATTTGGCAATGCTCGATATTAGTGCCCTGTTTGACTTTCTGCTTTGCTTCCTATTCAGGATTCTTGCTGAACGTTTAGTGTCTTGCCCTGTTCTGGTCATATGGTATTTGATTCTGTCTTCTGCACACTTTGAAACTTTCTGCAGTGCTACAAGTGTTTGCCCCTTGAAACCTAGCATTTTTACCATCCTGTCAGTATTGACGATTAGTGTCAAAGTCAGACAACACAGAAACAGACCCTTCAGCCCAACTCATCCATGCCAACCAAGTTTCCTAAACTGAACTAGTCTCATTTACCTCATGATGCAGCTCATACTCCATTCTCATTTTTGTGATATACTTTTTGTTAGAGTACAGAAATATCTTGCTCCACAATGTATGATTGTTACTCTAAAATCACTGACAAGCAACATATGCAGTTTTTTATTCTGGCCCCAAATTATTCACAGAAAACACTTACAATGCTTACAACCATCTGAAATAAAAAAATGTTTATCACAATATAATTGACTTGGATTAGAGACCATTTGAAAGAATAAAGGATTAATCCACTGCATGTTACAGCTCTCAGTAACATAGCTGAAAAGCAGAAACCACTGTGATTTAAATGCAGTCTTCAGTTGTAGTATAATTTTGGGTCAGACTATTGCTTCATAATAAATGTGAGATCTCCAGCAGTGTTCAGCCTGCACCATTTGGTTTTGATACATCAGATTAGTAGCTGCATAATGAAGCATTGATAAAGTGGCATTTAACATTATTTCCTTTTAATGAAAGCTTACCAAAGCAATGTAAAATGTAAGCAAAACAACATTTCAGTTGTGATAGTTTTCAGCAGTTTATTTTTATTACTTCATTTTAAGGTATTTTGCAGTTGTTGCTGCACATAATAAGTGTATAATTAAAAATTTTACATGACTAATACATAAAAGAAACATTGACTGCAAAGTTCCTTAGCACTTGTTCTAACAATGTTGCAAATGCTTACTTACTTCCAAGATGAGACGATGATGTGGGTGTACATTTCTGGTGGTAGCTGCATCATTTGGCTAAAGGTGTTAGCACACACCTAGGGCACATCCACCAGAAAAGTAGGTTGATTATAAGGTAACTGAATGTTACCTACAAAGATATTGGTCCCTGTGTGATGTGTCAAGGTGATCAATGCTATGGTTAGAATTAACTGGATGATAAATCAATGAAATAAAGCAGCAGCTCAGACATTTTCAGGGGCTATCAGATTTAGCCTTCAGTTATACTAGTGGAGGTCTCGGATTATAGTGACTGCAATCATTTGAAAGGCAAAGGTTATTTTTCAATTTATCTCCAATTAATTCTTTATACAGTATGAGATAACTGGATCATTCAGCATATTTAGCCCCTGTCCTGAATAGGATATTTCCTGCAAGTTTAATTTGTAGAGACCAGTGTACCATTTTTATTGTATTGCTTCATTTTATAATATTTTCACAATTATCACAGTTGCATGTTACTGTTGTATAATATATTGCAGGTGATTTACAATCAAGGGATATAGATAGCTGCACTTTTAACATAAAATACTCAATTTCAGAAATGTTTACTTTAAGAGTGTAAAGTTTACCTAAATATTTGGAGACTTATTCCAAATTTGTTTTGTTGATTTTCAGCCCTTGCATGCACAATTTGTAATATATGTACTTTGGTAACTTAAAACAGGTATTCAAGCATATGCAGTCTTCTGAAACATATGTTACAGGAATATGTGCTCTTTGTTTTTTAAAAAAGGGTTGAGCCCTGAAATGCACAAGCCATTTTTCAATACCCCTTCCTTTCAGATCTCTTAATCTAAAGGATGATGTTTATTTTCTTTCCTGGTAGTGACTCCCCTTTAAAGATATTAAAGTCTGTGCAGAAGGAGATTTTTAATTTCCTTGAGTTTGTGAAATATTTAGATTACAAAGTTGAGATAGCGGGACAGGAGAAATCTGTGGCACAGAGCCTCATTTATTAGTAATACAAATGACAAGTTAATTTTAATGAGTCGAAAGTGGTACAAGGTATGATAACCATTAATATGGTAATTAGTAGGGGTTTTACTGGGACAAGGGCATCAAATATAGAAAATCAAGAACCTGGTTGAGTATGTCAGTAACTGCAAAGGTTTCATGGAAAATGCTGGGCTAATAACAGGAGTTTTATTAATTTTTCATTTAACTTAAGGACTTAGCAAGAAATTGTAGGTTGCATGGAACCCACGTATTTCCAGTTTCTATATATAAACTGAATGGGTTCTGGAATCCGTTTCACATTAGATATAGAGTCATAGAGATGTACAGCATGGAAACAGACCCTTTGGTCCAACCCGTCCATGCTGACCAGATATCCAAACTCAATGTAGTCCCACCTGCCAGCACCCGGCCCATATCCCTCCAAACCCTTCCTATTCATATACCCATCCAAATGCCTCTTAAATGTTGCAATTGTACCAGACTCCACCACATCCTCTGGCAGCTCATTCCATACACGTACCACCCTCTGCGTTAAAAAGTTGCCCCTTAGATGTCTTTTATATCTTTCCCTTCTTACCCTAAACCTATGCCCTCTAGTTCTGGACTCCCCCAACCCAGGGAAAAGACTTTGTCTATTTATCCTATCCATGCCCCTCATAATTTTGTAAACCTCTATAAGGTCACCCCTCAGCCTCTGACGCTCCAGGGAAAACAGCCCCAGCCTGTTCAGCCTCTCCCTATAGCTCAAATCCTCCAATTCTGGCAACATTCTTGTAAATCTTTTCTGAACCCTTTCACGTTTCACAACATTTTTCTGATAGGAAGGAGACCAGAATTGCACGCAATACTCCAACAGTGGCCTAACCAATGTCCTATACAGCCGTAACATGATCTCCCAACTCCTGTACTCAATACTCTGACAAATAATGTGTCGATCCTTTTTGTTGGGCTTGTTGGATGAAATGGCAAAACAACTATAAACTAGTCATCTGTGCTGAAGTGTAGAGTCTGCCTCAAAGCAAGGGTCGATCAGCATGAAAATAACAATAGACTCCCTACAGTGTGGAAGTAGGCAGTTTGGTCCATTGTTTAGTCCTTCTTTAGAGACTGCAAATTCCCTTCCCATGTGGTTAAAGATGCCCTCCAACGCATCTCGTCCACATCTCGCACCTCCGCCCTCAGACCCCACCCCTCCAACCATACCAAGGACAGAACGCCCCTGATGCTCACCTTCCACCCAACCAACCTTCGCATAAACCAAATCGTCCATCGACATTTTCACCACCTCCAAACAGACCCCACCACCAGGGATATATTTCCCTCCCCACTCCTTTCTGCCTTCCGCAAAGACCGTTCCCTCTGTTACTACCTGGTCAGGTCCACGCCCCCCTACAACCCACCCTCCCATCCTGGCACCTTACCCTGCCACCGTAGGAATTGCAAAACCTGCGCCCACACCTCCTCCCTCACCTCCATTCAAGGCCCTAAAGGAGCCTTCCACATCCATCAAAGTTTTACCTGCACATCCATCAATATCACTTATTGTATTCGTTGCTCCCGATGTGGTCTGCTCTACATTGGGGAGACTAGCCTCCTAGCAGAGCACGTTAGGGAACATCTCCGGGACACCCGCACCAATCAAACACACTGCCCTGTGGCCCAACATTTCAACTCCCCCTCCTGCTCTGCCGAGGACACGAAGGTCCTGGGCCTCCTTCACCGCCGCTCCCTCACCACCAGACGCCGGGAGGAAGAACGCCTCATCTTCTGCCTCGGAACACTTCAACCCCAGGGCATCAATGTGGACTTCAACAGCTTCCTCATTTCCCCAACCCCACCTCACCCCAGTTCCAAACTTCCAGCTCAGCACTGTCCCCATGACTTGTCCTACCTGCCTATCTTCTTTTCCACCTATCCACTCCACTCTCCCCACCCCCTCCCGACCTATCACCTTCATCCCCTCCCCCACTCACCTATTGTACTCTATGCTACTTTCTCCCCACCCCCACCCTCCTCTCACTTATCTTTCCACCCTTCAGGCTCTCTGCCTGTATTCCTGATGAAGGGCCTTTGCCCGAAACGTCGATTTTACTGCTCCTCGGATGCTGCCTGAACTGCTGTGTTCTTCCAGCACCACTGATCCAGAGTTTGGTCCATTGAGTCCACACTGATCCTCCGAAAAGCATCCCACCCAGACCCAGACCCCTTCCCTATCCCTGTGTTTCCCATGGTTAACCCACTTAGGCTGCACATCCCTGGACACTGAGCAATTTAGCAGGACCAATCCACCTAACCTGCACAGTTTTAGACTACGGGAGGAAACCGGAGCACCTGGAGGAAACTCACGCAGGCAAACTCCACACAGTTTCCAGAGGGTGGAATCAAATGTGAGGCAACAGTGCTAATCACTGAGCCGCCATGCCGCCCCAATAAGTACATATGACATTTGAATGGAACTCATTTTAAGATAGCTGCACTAAGGCAAGGATAATTGTGCAACATATATAGTATGTACCACGTTTCAAGTATATTAGTATATGATGCCAGTTGGATTACATGATACTTTCATAAATATTTCGTCATTAATGAGATTTAAATTGTAACACCTACCGCTATATAATCTGTCGGATTGCACAAATTTAGTAATATTTGGTCAGCGAACACCATGTCAGTTTGCAGAAATGTCATTTTTATCTAGATTATGTTATGTAAATAAGAAAACCTTTAACAACACAAAGTGGAAATTTGAAGAATTCATTTTGTCGTAAAACTGTGACTTGCTGTTGACGCATGTGTTTTTTTTTGCTTAAGGATTTACATATTTCTTAAGGTTTATTTTTATGTCATACATGAGAATTGGAAGAAAGATGGAGTTGTTCAGATTTGTTTTTAATTTGTTATGTTTTTATTATGTCTGAAGAAATGTAAAATGTTTTTACCAATTTTATTCGATTTACAATGTCTATTTCCAACAAAACCATACTTTGCATTTTTCCTTCTTGCTTTTTCACTTCTTTGCCTGTAATTATGATTTTTGTTTTTCAAGTGAATGCTTCATTTGGCTTAAATGAAAGGACCAGTTGAGCCATAATGAAGAAGAAGGTGCCAGGTGATCAAGATCTGTGCTCAGTTTGCTTGTCATAGTCGGAGAAATGCTGGAGATTGCAGTTGGGTTTAGTGCCCACCAATAAGAAGAGGAAAAATATTTTTGCAAGTGCATATGTGGCGCTGTGGTCATGAGTTAGGATCAGGCGATGTCATGATACCCATGCGCTGAGTTTCCTACCAAAACTCTCGGTTTGAGGTTACACATTTGACTAAGATGCTGACTGTTTCTGAAGACATAAGTGATGAAAGAGTAACATTTTTATAGCATATTATTCATACTATTGGTTACTTTATTTAAGGGAGGATATAAATGTATGGACACTGGAAATCTGGAAGAAACGCAGAGAAAGCTGAAGAAACTCAGCAGATCTCACAGCATCTGTGGAGAGAGAAACAGCGTTAATGTTTTGAGTCCAGTATAGCACCTCTTCAGAGCACCTGTAATGAACAGGCTAGACTTGTACCTTCTTGAGTTTACAAGAGTAGGAGGTAACTTCATTGAGATAAAAAAGATCTTAAGGAGCTTTAACAGAGTAAATGTCAACAGGATGTTTCCTTTTAAAGGAGGAGGAAAAACCAGGGGTAAGTTTGAAAATCTGGGATTGCACTTTAAAATGGAGATTTGGTGAATTTCTTTTTCTGAGGGTCTTGAGATTTTGGACTTTCTTGAACTTTCCTCATGAGAAGGTGGTAGAAGCACAGATCTTGAATACTTTTAAGACAGAGGTAGATAAAAAGGGAGGCAGGAATGTGGATTTGAAGTTACAGTCAGTTCAGCCATGATCTTATTGAATTACAGAGCAGGATTGAGGGGCCGAATAGCCTTCTTCTGATCCGTATCTTCACATTTGCAGGGGAGCAGTAGGAAAAGAAGGAATTAGTAATAAGACCATAAGACATAGTAATGGAAGTAAGACCATTGGCCCATCGAGTCCACTCCGCCATTTAATCATGGCTGATGGGCATTTCAACTCCACTTACCCGCATTCTCCCCGTAGCCCTTGATTCCTTGTGACATCAAGAATCTATCAATCTCTGCCTTGAAGACATTTAGCGTCCTGGCCTCCACTGCGCTCCGTGGCAATGAATTCCACAGGCCCACCACTCTCTGGCTGAAGAAATGTCTCTGCATTTCTGTTTTGAATTTACCCCCTCTAAATCTAAGGCTGTGCCCACGGGTCCTAGTCTCCTCACCTAATGGAAACAATTTCCTAGCATCCACCCTTTCCAAGCCATGTATTATCTTGTACGTTTCTATTAGATCTCCCCTTAACCTTCTAAACTCCAATGAATACAATTCCAGGATCCTCAGCCGTTCGTCGTATGTTAGACCAGGGATCATCCGTGTGAATCTCCGCTGGACACACTCCAGTGCCAGTATGTCCCTCCTGAGGTGTGGGATCCAAAACCGGACACAGTACTCCAAATGGGGCCTAACCAGAGCTTTATAAAGTCTCAGTAGCACATCACTGCTTTTATATTCCAACCCTCTTGAGATAAATGATAACATTGCATTCGCTTTCTTAATCACGAATTCAACCTGCATGTTTACCTTTAGAGAATCCTCAACTAGCATTCCCAGATCCCTTTGTAATTTGGCTTTATGAATTTTCTCACTGTTTAGAAAGTAGTCCATGCTTGAATTCTTTTTTCCAAAGTGCAAGACCTCGCATTTGCTCACATTGAACTTCATCAGCCATTTCCTGGACCACTCTCCCAAATTGTCTAGATCCTTCTGCATCCCCACCTCCTCAGTACTACCTGCCTGTTCACCTATCTTCATATCATCGGCAAACTTCGCTAGAATGCCCCCAGTCCCTTCATCCAGATCATTAATATATAACGTGAACAGCTGCAGCCCCAACACTGAACACTGTGGGATACCGCTTGTCACCGGCTGCCATTCCGAAAAAGCACCTCTTATCCCAACATCATAACAACTGTAAATTGCATCCCACCCTTGTGGAGCATACCACTACAAAGAGACCAATAGATTAATCGACTGGGAAAACTGTGGCAGATGTAGTTTAAGACAGTTAAGTTTGAGATAATCTATTTTGGACCATAAAGGATTGATCTGAGTAATTTTTAAATGACGAAAAACAGGTGGCGTTCCAATAAAATTTAGGGGTTGCCTAATAAAATGTAGGGCTTCATGTACATGCAGTTCACTAAAATATCGAGGTGTTCAAAATAATTTGAAAGTCTAATAGGAAGTTAGTGGCTCACCAATTACTTATTTCCTGTCTAATGATGTTATTCAAATATCACAAAGTTGATTACTTAACCACTTATTTTAAGAAAAGTTCAATTTTTACAAAATTTCCCAATAGCTTTGATTACTCTCAAAATTTCTGAAAAACGCAACAAGGCAACAGTCAATCAACTCACTTTTCGAGGGACTACAAAGACTTTCAAGTCTAATATGATCCTTCTTCAGTTCTGTGTTTCTTTCTGATTTCAAGCATCCACAGTATTCTTCTTTCACTATACAGAGCTCTGGTTTTGCCACCATCTGAAGTACAGTGTACAATTTTGAACACTACATTTTTAAAAAATGTATTAACCTTGATAGGGTGTAGCACAGAGTTGTCAATGTTTCATGAGCTTCAAGTGTTAGATCATCAGGAGAGTGCGTAAACTGGGCTTGTATTCTCTGGATTGCAAGGGTTAAGAGCTGATTTAATTGAAATTTGTAGAGATTTGCAAAGAATTAATAAGATCAGTGGATATTACTTTTGCTTTGGATATTGGACAAGGACGTGGGTATATGAATATAAAATGAGAGGCTAGTCAACCAGGAGAGACATTTCTTCATGAAAAGGTTGGCAGGACTATGGAGTCCTATCTGCAGAAGACCATCTATACTGTTGTAGCTAACCATTTCAAATCTGAGATCATTAGCTTTTTGGGAGCCCAAGGATATAAAATGATGGGAACCAATCCGGGCCAATAAAATTGAAATACAAATTAGCTATGATCTTATTGAGTGGCAAAACAGGCTTAAGCATTTATATATTTATTTTCCTAGATTGCTTTATTGATATCACAGTTAAAAGAAGAGAAGAGAATACAGAATTGTGAAAGATTTCTCCAGACATTCAAATTTGAGAAAGATGCTCCAAATAAAAGTCATTATCCTCACTAGTGGATTCAACACAAACTCAATATTTGTGCAATTTTGAGTCAAGCAAGGCTGTGTCACTGCACTGACACTCTTCTCCATTTTCCACAATGTAACACCTACTCTCTGTCAATGAAACTTCTCATTGGTGTGATCTTTTCTATCGTATGAATGGGAAACCATTTGCCCTGAGTGATCTCCAGTCCAGAACTAAGGCCACCTCAACCTCTGTGATTGAACTGCAGTATGCAGGTGACACTTCTCTATGCACGCACTCAAAACACACCCCAAACTGATTTTGATGTATTTATGGAGGGCTATGAGACAATGGGGCCTTTGGTTAAATATCTGGACAACAAAGACCCTTTCTCACAGCCTCCTCCATTTTGCACTATACTGTTGCTAGCTATCAAGAGCCTCAATGAGGCACTGGACAATATGGTTCAGTTTGTATAACTTGGGACCTTCCCTTCATTGAGGGTAGACATTGATCATGAAATTCAACATTTCCTCCAATGTGTCAGTTCAGCCACTGCTCCAAGTTTCATCACAGTAAGCTCTTACCAGAAGGGTAGAGGAAATGCTTTAAGGATGTCCTTAAATATCCCCACTGATTCATGGGAATCTCTTAGCCAATACTACCCAAATGTTAAGAAACATTTATGAAGGTGCCAACCATTCTTGAGCATCTCTAGCAATTCTAGGTGGAAACAGATGGAGCATGCATAAACTCAAGCTTTCCAATCACTGACCTTCTAAAACACACTTGCCCCCCATCTGTGGCAGGATGTGTGGATTCAGTATTGGATTGTTTAATCACCACAAGGCCCATAGCACCAGAGAGCAAGATGGTGATCCTTGGTCTTGAGAGATGCCTGAGAAGAACAATGTATCAGCAGTTTAGATTTTACTATTTACCTTTGATTGCTAAACTATAAACCCAGTTTATCATTGGATTTCCAAATGTAGTGCTGCAGTTTATGTCAGCTGTAAACTGCTTTCTCCTTTTTATTTATCTTCAGATATTCTATACTCATGATTAAATTGAGAATAGCATAATATTCTTGGAGGCCTTCTTTGAACTAATCACCAAGACAGAGGCCCTCAAGAAAACATTATCTTAGATTTATTTTTATCAGTGCAAGATATAATGAGCTGACAAGCCTTTTCAAAATAATGTGGAGGATTGTACATCAGATTTGAAATGCATATGTGATTATAAGAGAAAAAGTGCAGAGGTTGAGCTTGACAAATCTACAGTGATTATTTGCTAGGTCCTAATTGTTTTATGAGATCAAATAATGTTGATTATTTCACTGCAGCCACTTTTTTTTACACATTTATGCCTCTGGTTCATCAGATGCTTCTGACTCTTCATTTGAAGCTTAAATTATAAGTTGCAATTTCCATCCCATAATACAATTACAGCTTGATCTCCAGCCCTTGCGAGAATACATTTTTGTTCCTGTGAAGTTCCTAAGGATATTTTATTATGTTAAATATTCAAAATAGATGTAAGTCATTGTCACATCCATAAAACTGAATTAAGACATTCCTGTTTGTTGGACATGGTGGAAAATTTTGGTTGAAGGACAGATTATTCTGGTTGTCAATATTTTCATAAACTAGACCAATTACGCAGTAGGTGAAATAATTGACAGTAATCATTTGTTAAAATCAACATTCAAACTGGAAACTGTAACTTTAAAAAATATTTGAATATCCTGGATTTGAAGTGACTAAAAGGATCACCTGGCAAGATTTCAGGTTGTAAGACTTTTAATATACTAGAGAGACTAATAGCAACATTGTGACATTCAATTTGTACTGTCAACCGCAAAATATCTTCCATTTAATCTTTTTACTTTTACACTGCCCTTGATGTGAGCACTTCATTCTGCAGGAGCCAGTCCAAAGTTATTCCCAGCTCCTCATAGCCTGTTTCCTCCTTTTTTCTCCAGATGTATAATTTCTAGTCCCTAAACTCTTTTTTGTGATGTGGCTTATGCAGCATTTCCTCTCTCTAGCCAAAGCTAGGCGAATCTTGTGAAATTCACTTAAATCATCACAAATTTGCTCTTCTCAATCTAAGCATGAGCTCTTGCTTCCATTTCTTTTGGGAGCAATTGAAACTCCTGTCTCTACCTCTCTGCTCTTTGTGTTTTAGATTATTGCAGACTGACATGTTTCTGTCAGGATCAATGATAACTTAGGAATTTCTGTAAGCCAATTCCACATTAGCTTCTTTGTCTCCTCTCAGAAAGCCCATATTCATGCAGTGTCAATCACAAATGCCTTGTATGCAGGTAGAAAATTCTATTAGCTATTCCTTAATTTTTCACCTCCATCCTTTCTTGGAATTAAATAGACAAGTTTAAGATTAACTGATGTACTAACTCTGATGTTCCTAAAACATCTTTGAGATTTGGAGATTAAGTGCTGGAATTTTGTGACTGAAGTGGGTATTTTCTAAAATCCTGAAACTGTTTAGATGGTCACGAAAGTGAGAGGTGTTGAGGTGGGCTAGTTAATTGGCCTACCTCAGTTGAGACTTTGTGGTTTCAGGAACTGTTAGGTTTTTCATTCCTCAGCCATCACTACCCACTATTTAGTCCTCCTTGGTCTTTAATACCATCAATATTAACTCATGCACCTAATTCTCTCTCTGCCATTGCTATAACTACAAATCCAATTCCCAGAACCATCGAGAGATGAAATAAATATCTAATAATGTAATACTTTTTCATTCTTACACATTTGACAATGAAAACAAACCCTCCCACTCATAGAATGAATTCAAAGATTTAAATAAACTATGAACTCCAAGACATCGGATGAGGTCATTATAGCTTTTGAACTCATCCAAGCATTCATAATGACCGTAAGAGCCCATTGGCAAATTTCAGTGATGAACTTGTTTGAAATTGCACAAAAAAGACACATTTGAAAAATAAAGGCAAATGCCCAAATGCCAAACCAGCTGAGTAGAGTTTTTTAAAACAATTTCAATAACAGATGCTCCCTTTACAAAGCAGGATTTTTTTAAAAAAGTGCAAATCATAACATTCATGCAGACTTTATCTGCCATTCGAAAGTACTTACAACTACTCCTTCAATTTGTGACTCTTAACCTTTGGATAAAGGCCTCTGCAGCAGCCAAAATGGGTTCTGCATTGAACGTAGATATCCCTCCTTGCATGCTTCATACCCTGCCATCTTTACCCTGTTGGCAGAAATGACGGAGAGACTGCACCCGCACCCTGTGTGCCATTTTTAAAGATCTGCAAAATAAAAAGGCTTTACCAGTGTCTGGCTCAGAGAGTATATCCATAGCTGTTACAGATGCTCTTGCAATTGTCTACTCTGAGCATATTAGAAATGGAGAATTAGAACAGAAATAGGTCATTTGGTAGATCAAGCCTGCTTTTCCATTAAATAGGGAATACGCTGTTCTTGCTTTCTGCATCAACCGCATTCTGTGAGAGCTCCACAGACTAACCATTCTCTGGATGAAGAAGTGTTTCCTTACCTCAGTCCTAAATAGACTACCCATTAAACCGTGACCCCTTAGTATGGACCCCCTTGTTTTAGGGCATGTCCTTCCTGTGTTTACCCTGTCTGGTCCTAGCAGAATAATCTAGGCCTCCATTTAGCCTGTTAACAACAAAACCACCCTGGCAGAATTTCGAACAGGTAACAAGACCCTATGTTCGTTCATTCATTTTACTGAAGTTCAAGAGACATTTTGCGAAACCAAATAATATTCATATGTGTAATCAATTACTCAAAAGCTCTAATACCTTAGGGAGATGGAAAAGTTGAAAGTATTATTTGAAGGCACTGCCTAAGTTAAACGTTTGTTTTATTTTTCATTAGCCAATGGTTTTTGGCTGGGAATTCTGACTTTCTAACTCAATTATGTTGAAATTCTTCACTGTCACTGTGTTAAAATCTTGGAACTCCCTTTTCAACAGCACTGTAGATGTACTTGCACCATGTGGACAGTAGCAATTGAAGTAAGTAGCTTATCACCACCTTTTGAAAGGACTATCAATGATGGACAACAAATACTGTCCTAGCAAGCAATCTGTGAAAATAAGGTTTTTAAAAAAGTCCATGTTCATTTTGTCTAACGAAAAACTGGTGCTTGTAGCAAAATGCATTGTTACTCAATACACTTATAACTGGCCCCATGTGACAAATTGGCTACAGACTTGGCAAACTGATGCTCTTGATCATAGGATCAGTCTTAATCAGATGGACATTCAGACCTCTGGCAACCCATTCAACTGTGGAAATGGTTCCAGCCTCTGTCTGATACTTCTGACATGGGCATAAATGGTAAGTAGAAAATCCGGCAGAAAAGCAATCCCTAACATTATGAAACTGTAGTTTAGTCCATTAGGGCAGGTGGTAAAGAGGCCTTCTCATATGAAGTGAAAGCATATTGAAATGTTTTAGTTGCTACACCATATCTGGATGCTGTATTGTGATTCGCTGCTGTCAATAAAATTGTTCTTTGACTGAGCTATTATCACAAAGCAGAGCACGTTTGCACATTTTTAGATCCGAATTCAGCTCTAGCACATTGCTTTGAAAACCTGGTGTCCTTTGCATATAAATTCTCTCTCTCTCTGGTGACCAGGTTGTCATAGGTCTGGTGAACATTGAAACACATCAGCTTTTATAGATAAGTGGTCTGAATTTTAATGTTAACCTTGCATTCAACTTCTAAAATAGCATTGCATATAACTGAAATTTATGCCAGTGAGACATGGAAGAACAGAGAAAAAGCTTGACATAAGCTGGACCTCTTCCACCAACATTTTCAATGACAGATCCTGGGCATCATCGAAAGGTAACATCATCAATGAAAAAGTTCTCAATAGGACTGGTCAGAGGTGCCCACGTGACATTGTAATAGAGAGACTAAAGAGAATGGCAGGACATGTACATCTCTCCCAAATATACACAGAGTGATAATAGAAGGACAGCACCAGATGGGAAAGGAAAATGGAGCTGGCCAAAACAAACCAGGGAAAGTGGATTTAACAATGACTTTCAGGACATTTTTCTGTCACAGGACTGAGAGTCTTTGAAATTCCTTTCCTCTAAAGGCAGTTGATGCAGAATCTTTAAGGATGAGGTAGACAGATTCTTGGTTATCAAGGAACTACAAATGGGAATGTACAGGAATGTAAACTTGAGGCTAAAATCAGATCAACCATGATGTTATTCAATGTCGGAACTGGATTGGAGTGAAAGAGTTTGTGATGGACTGGGGCCAGTATTGAAGTTTTGCTGCCTTTTGTTCTGCATAGGACTAGAGAATTTAAGCAGTAAGTAAAGTTTTTTTGGCCCAGTTAGTTAGTTAGTTGGTCTACCTCAGTTGAGACGTTATGTCAGGAACTGTTAGGACATCTATTCCTCAACCAATGCACACCTCATATCACTACCCACTATTTAGTCTCCCTTGGCCTTTAATACCATCAATGTTAACTCACTCACGTACCTAATTCTCTCTCTACCACTGCTATAGCTATGAACCCAACTTCGGAACCACCTAGAGATGAAGAAAATGTCTAATAATATAATAGTTCTTCACTCTTACACACTTGACAATGGAAACAAATGCTCCCACATACAGATATCTCAGCTGGCATTGACCAGCATATGTTTGATCCTGACACGATCAAATACGGATCCTCAGGCCACGAGCAGGTAGAAATACTGTTGTGGCATTTTTACTAACATATAGGCCACCACTAGGTCCTAATTTGCTTTCTGAAATATTGTTAAAATCAAAGGCTCCATCAAGGTGGCCACTGGTGAATACTGCAAGGTCATAATTTAAAACTAAGTGATTGCCATTTAAGACAGAGATGAGGAAACATTTTTTTCTGTCACAGGATTGAGGGTCTTTGAAATTCCCTTTCTATAAAGGTAGTGGATGCAGAATCTTTAAGGCAGAGTAGTTAGATTCTTGGTTATCAAGGAAATAAAAGTGGGGATGCACAGGAATGTAAATTTGAGGCCAAAAATCAGATCAGCCATGATCTTATTCAATGTCAGAGCCAGTTTGAAAGGCTGAGTGGCTTCCTCTAATGCGGATAGGAGAGCAACTCCATGTTGAAGTGGGAACTATTAGAGGTTTGGAGACATGTGGACACTGAGGTATGTCCTGGTGATCAAAATGGTGAACCCTGCACTGGTGGTGGCAAGGTCCCACAGATATTCATTGCCAACCTTTGAGATTACATGGCTTATAGAATGGAAGGCCCACACCCTTCCTGATGAAGGGCTCCAGCCCAAAATGTCATTTTTTCTGTTCCTTGGATGCTGCCTGACCTAATGTGCTTTTCCAGCAAACCCTCTTGCAGAGGCTGCTGTGAGACCACCTTAATGTACCTGAGGAGACACCCAATGTTGTTAGGGGTTGGTCTGAATGAGGTAAGATGTACAGAATCATACAATTGCCTTTGGTAAAATAAGTACTGTCGGGCGGTGGGTAAACATTGAGCTTCCCTCCTAATGCTTTCTGCCACCATTTTACCAACCCTCTGTCCTTAGCTGTCTAGAAAGGTTTTGGCTGTAATCCCAATAAGATGAATGAACTGCAGATGTTATTAGTTATTTAAGTTACTTTGTGATTGATTTCTTAAGTTATTTCAACTGTTAACAAGCTGTTCATAATGACTATTATTAAGTCCTTTAAGACAGTAGGATTGACGTGACATTGCTCACCCATAGGCACAACTATTTGCTGATATTTAAACAAAAATGAAAAGTTGATCTAATTATAGATTATGATGTAGGCAGCAAATAAATAAAATAACCCAAATATGCAGTGATGGATGCTCATTAAATCTGACAGCCATATGTTTAGTTTACCATCTCTCACTTTACCATCTCCCACTTTACCATCTGGAACACTAAATCAGGTTATATTACAACATTGGCCAGCTATGCCACTGTGTCCGTGTCTAAAAGGCAGTTGAGGTCACCCCTCACAAGCCTGTGATATACCAGGTGATCTGATTGCAATTGATGTTGCGAATTATTTAGTAATTTTCAGTGGGAAATGGCCAGAGTTTGGATCAAAACCAGACCCATGGTTGAATTAATGTCTCATACTTGCTTTGCAAGCTATTTAAAATCAATTATGATTAGTTTGTGAGCAGCCCCATTTTTAGAGCTCACCAGCACTATACTAATAAACCCAAAAGACCATTTCCTGCAGTCTTGCCTCCAGCTTCTTCAGGCATCTGCAGGCTGTTTGACATCTGGATTGTGCCCCACGTTTTGTGCAATCCAATTTCCAGACAAGTATTTCTATTCGGGCACATTACAGATGTGTAAACCTATGAGTACCTCATGGTTGACTTAGATGGTGAGTGTTAGCTTAGAAGTCTGAAGTTGAACTCGATAGTATTCTCATCTGATGTGTACTTTTCTGCAGCAATCACTGTGCCCTCTTGTTTTTGATTCTTTTTATGAGTTTCACCCTATCTACTCTATCAAGCTTGCCAATGATTTTGATAACCTCTATCAAATCTCTTCTGAGCATCCTTAAAGGAAAACGCCCCAACATTTTCATTGACTACAGTTCATCCTTCAATACTATTATCCCCTCGAGACTGATTACTAAACTTAGTGATCTCGGGCTAAGCCCCACTCTCTGCAACTGGATCCTCAGTTTCCTGACCCACAGGCCACAATCAGTCAAGATTGGGGACAATATTTCATCCGCACTAACACTCAACACTGGAGCCTCCCCAGGAGTGTGTACTCAGCCCCCTACTGTACTCACTTATATACCCATGACTGCGTCGCCAAATACCAGACTAATGTGATTTACAAGTTCGCTGATGACACCACCTTAATCAGTCGAATCTCAGATGGTGATGAAACAGACTACAGACGAGAGGTGGAAGACCTAGAAGAATGGTGAACTGAGAACAACCTAGCTCTCAATGCCAGCAAAATCAAAGAACTCATTATTGACTTTTGGCAGGTTGTTACTCATGCCCCCCCTACACATTAACAGCACAGAGGTGGAATGAGTGGAGAGTGTCAAAGCTCCTGAGAATGGTCATCAAGAACAAGTTTTCTTGGACTCTTCATGTGGACGCACTAGTTACATAGGCCCAACAACGTCTCTTCTTCCTCAGGCAACTGAGGAAATTTGGCATGACGGTGAATATCCTTGCCAACTTTTATAGGTGTGCCATCGAGAGCATTCTGTCTGGATGTATCACTACCTGGTATGGCAACTGTACCATTCAATATTGGATACAGTTACAGAGAGTGGTGAACTCAGCCCAGACAATCACAAAGGCCCACCTCCCATCTATAGAATCCACCTACCAGGCCCGCTGTCAAGGAAAGACCACCAGCGTTCTCAAAGATCCATCCCACCCTGGCATACTTTTCTACAACCTCTAACATCAGGGAGAAGGTTCAGAAGCCTGAAAACACGCACCAACCTGTTTCGAAACAATTACTACCCTGCTGTTATTAGAATACTGAATGGACTCACAAACTCTTAGCGTTCGCCTGTACCTGTGTTTTTGTTTTGCTGCTGTTTATCTATTATTTACTTATCTATGCGTTTTAACTGTGATCTGCCTGTATTGCTCATAAAACAAAGCTTTTCACTGTGCGTCGGTACACGTGACAATAAATTCAATTCAATTCAATTTATCCTTATAATTGAAATTTCTTATCACTGGAACCATTCTTGTATATCATATTTGCTCTCATGTGCTGCCTAGAACTTTCAAATTATACCTGCTAAATTATAAATTCATAACCTTAAACTTTTCAGCATTAAATGCCATTTGTCACTTGTCCACCCACTCCACCAACATACCTATGTCCTTCAAAAGTTCGACACTCCTCCTCTCAGTTTACAATTCTTCCCGGTTTCAGGTCACAGCAAACTTTGAATATGTCTCCTGCACACCAGGATCTACATCACTAATATATGTCAGGAAAAGCAAAGATCCCAACATAAAGCCCTTGGGAAACTCTATTACAAAGATATTGTATTATAATCTAAACTTTCCTCCAGTCTTATAAACATCCATCAACCACTGCTCCCCTTCCTATCACTCAGCCAATTCTTTGTTCATAATGCTACTGTCCCTTGTCGTCTATGACTGATAATTTTACTCATGAGTCTGTTGTGTGGCATTGTATCAAACTCCTTCTGGTGGTACATGTACAACAGATCAGCAAAATTGCCCACAGTAAACCATTCTTTTGCCTCTTCAAAAAAACGCCAGCAAGTTAATTAAACCTGATTTCCCCTTTAGACATGATTTAGAAATACTAAAGAAATCCATGTCCAAATGAACATGATTCAGGAATGGGTTGCCAAGTAAGAAGTGCTTAGCAATGGATGGTGTCATCCACAGTGCTACCAAGTGCACTTAGTCAACAATAACCTTCTCACTGATGTTTATTTTAAGTTCAGCTCATAATCTTTTATTCTCATGGTCTAAACATGGACAAAAGGAAAAACACTACATTGGTTGGTATCATACATGGCACAAAGAATGCAGGTATTTTTGTTGGAGGTCATTTGCTTCAGTCCCAGGACATTGTTGCAGGAGTTCCTCAGGGTAATGTCCTAGGCTCAACTATCTTCATGAATTATCCCACAAATGTAGGGTCAGATGTGGGGTGGTCACTGTTTATTGTATTATGTTCATCGTCATTTGTGACTTCCCAGACAGTTTTGAAATACTCCATGCCTGTACATAGCAAAATCTGGAAAACATTCTGGCTTGGGCTGACAATTGGCAAGTAAACTTTGTGCTACACAATTGCCAGATAATGACCATCTCCAATAAAGTGGAATGTTACAACCTTCTTTCCATTCAGCAACATTCCCATTGATGTAGCCACCACTAATAATATCCTGGTGTTTCCATTGACCAGCACTTGAATTGGACCAGCCATAAAAATACTGTGGCTATAAGAACTAATTAGTGACCAACCACCTGATGCCCCCAAAGACTGTTCACCATCTACAAGGCACAAGTCAGGTGTATGGTGGAATGCTGTTCATTTGGCTGGATGGGTACAGCTCCATTAACACTCAGGTTGCTTGATACAATCCAGGATAAAGTAACTAGTTTGATATGCACCACATTCACCATATTAGTGCACTTGCATTAGTTTAAGAAGTTGGTTCACCAACGCTTTTCCATGGCAGCTGGGGATCAGTAATAAATGCTGGCCTAGCCAAAAACACCAACATCCTATGAAAGAATAAAAGAAATTTGTTTTTGTATGGGAAGAGAATCCAACGATTTGAGGAGGTTCGATTGGGATAGTAGGTTACCTAAGATCTGCAAGGGTCCAGTGATGTACTTCACCTGTTTCTTATGATGAGGAGATTGAAGGATGGGTTGGCAAGTTTGCAGACAACACAAAGGTGGAGGTGTCGTTGACAGTATAGAGGACTGTTGTAGGCTGCATATGACATTGACCAGATGCAGAGATGGGCTGAGAGGTGGCAGATGGAATTCAACCTGGATAAATGCGAGGTGATGCATTTTGGAAGGTCGAACTTGAAAGTTGAGTACAGGATTAAAGACAGGATTCTTGGCAGTGTGGAGGAACAGTGGGATCTTGGTGTGCAGGTACATAGATCCTTTAAAATTGCCACCCAAGTGGACAGGGTTGTTAAGAAAGCATATGGTGTCTTGGCTTTCATTAACAGGGGGATTGAGTTTAAGAGCCGTGAGATCTTGTTGCAGCTCTATAAAACTTTGGTTAGACCGCACTTGGAATATTGTGTCCAATTCTGGTCATGCTATTATAGGAAAGATGTGGATGCTTTGGAGAGGGTTCAGAGGAGGTTTACCAGAATGCTGCCTAGACTGGAGGGCTTATCTTATGAAGAGAGGTTGACTGACCTTCGACTTTTTTAATTGGAAAAAAGAAGGAAGAGAGGGGACCTAATTGAGGTATACAAGATAATGAGAGGCATAGATAGAATTGATAGCCAGAGACTTTTTCCCAGGGCAGAAATTGTTAACACGAGGGGTCATGGTTTTAAGCTGTTTTGGCGGAAAATATAGAGGGGATGTCAGAGGCTGGTTCTTTATGCAGAGAGTTGTGAGAACATGGTTTGCATTGCCAGCAGCAGTTGTGGAAGCAAGGTCATTGGGGATATTTAAGAGACTGCTAGACATGCATATGGTCACAGAAATTTGAGGGTTCGTACACTAGGTTTACCTTGCATGAGGATCAATGGTCGGCATAACATCGTGGGCTGAAAGGCCTGTTCTGTGCTGTAATGTTCTATGTTGCAATTTGCATTTGCAGAACGCCTTAAGTATAGGAAAAAAAACATTTTAACCTGCTCTACAGATGTGTAAGCAGATAAAAATGTAAATTGAATCACGAAAGCAATCTATTAAAATCGTGATTAATGAGTTTGATTTAAATAAGATTCCAAAAAGAGGAAAGGGAGATGAGGAGAAGGAGAAGTTGAAAGAGAGAATTCCAGAGTGTATGCCCTACACTACTGAAGACATGATTGCCAATGGTGAGCAAAGAGAGGGGAAGACCTCAAGTGTGGCATAATTGGGAGAAGACTTTTGAGATGCATGGAATAGTAAGGTTGTAAATTGTTAAAAAGATGGGAAAGACAAATTAAAGAAAAAATTTAAGCACTGGATAAATGTTTTTAATTTGCTGTTGGACAACCGAGGGCAGTGTAGATCAACAAAGGCAGAGTCATGGGTAAGTGTGATGTGGTGCAGCATTAAATGAAGACGTCAGACATTTGTACTACTTTATGTTTTCAGAGCATATGGGATGGACGGCAACCTAGGAAATCATTAGAATTGCTGAATGGGGAGAGTTTCAACCTCAGGCTGATGTATAGGTGATGTTACAGGATGGAAGCAGATCAAATTTAAAATGAAGAGAATGCTGAGCTTTTGCTTAATTTGTGGTGAAATAAATGTTATTTTGCAGACAGTCTGGTTCGAAGTGAGACAGTGTTTGAGATGAAATGGAATCAATGGCAAAGATTTGAATCATTGATGTTCATAGAAGACTGAGTGCCAGACAAACATTCTAATGTCAGAAAGATAATGAACAGATGGAAGAAAGATTAAGCTGGTTGTTGTCAGTGTATATGTCTTTAGATATTAAATAGGCATAAGGTAGTTGATAGAAAAGAAAGAACCAAAGGTAAATTCATGACAGTTGTAGACTCTGGCTGAATAATAGAAGAAAAGCATTACTGGTCAACAATTAGCACAAGTTTTATATGGATCTGTAGTTCCATTGTCAGTTAATACAACACGTCATAAAAGCAACTTAGAGAACAATTCTAACATATAGTGAAGTGCAATGGAGACAGCATCTCTGAGCCTGAGATTTTCTAGTTGGCATTGAGTGCAGAAATACAGCATTTATGTACTTATTGCAAGACTGCTGCACATCAGTTAGAATAGTTTTAGATTTTTGGATGATTCAATACTGAAATACAGATCACATTTCAAATAACTTTCTGAAAATACTAGGGGAATCTGACCTCACTCCTTGCTATCAACTTCCAGGTTGTTACCTTGCGGCTTGTGAAATTCACATGCTTTATCACAGTAAATAACTTGCTCAGTCAGTGTTCTTACTTCTGTTCATGATGTTAAAAAAAGTCTTTGATGCAGTCCTCTGTTTACATTATAAAAACAACCAAACTTTGTAAAATATTACCATAAATTAAACGTAAAAATCATCTCTCAAAAGCAATAAATATTTCGTGTAAAATGTACTAGATATACAATCTGATGAACAGCTTTTACAATATTCTTTTGGCCTAGACTTGTATTAAGAATAGCAATAAGGCTAATAGCATCAATGTTATATTGAAATAAACTGGGTACTAACTGCCAGAGTTGGTACATGCACAAGTAAATGTGGAAATCCTGAAGCTGCTGTCTGCTTTTCGCTGCTCCATCATAAACTGTGCTGCATTAGACTCTGTTAGGAGGCTTGGCATTAAAATTCATGTAAAGTCATGAATTGATTTGTACTCACTTATTACATAACCCTGAAAGAAGCTGGCAAAGGTTAGGGCTCTTGGCTTTGCTTTGCTGATAATTAATAGTGGACTGGCCAGATTGACTTTGACTTTGACTTTGTCTTCTTTCTTATGGATATAATATTCCTGCGTAATTTTCCATATTGTTAGTCATTGTCAGTGTTGTAACTTTACTGGTATAGCTTGACAAGTCTTCCATGCAATTGCCATTCATGTGTCAGGGACCATAGGCTTCGTTGTATCCAATGCTTTCAGCTGTTTATTCACCTCAAATGGAGTGAATTGAATTTTATAATGTCTGGAATGTTGGCTGGTGCCATGATGAGGCCAAGATGGACCATCCACTTAATATATCTGACTGACACTTTGTAAATGCTTCTCCTTGCCCAAGAGAAGTGCTTCCCTGGTTTGACCTCATCTTATTGCAGCTGCTGATCTCCCAAAACCTGAGACGTAACCGGCCATAGATAAACCTATAGCTTAATGTCATATTGTTTTAACAATATGGAAAGAGGTCACTCGGCCCGTCGTGACCATGCCAGTCATGTAGACTCCATCTATTCTGAATCCATTTTCCAGCACTTGGACCATAACCTTGTATGCTATGGTATTTCAAGTGTTCATCTGAATACTTCTTAAATGTGAGGATTTCTGCCTCTACCACCCTTTTAGGCAGTAAGCTTCAGAGACCCACACTCCCTCTAGGTAAAATAAAATTCTCAAATACCTGTTTAACCTCCTGGCCCTAGCTTCAAAACTGTGCTTCCTGGTTATTGACCAGTCTACTAAAGGGAGAAGTTTCTTCCTATCTCCATTATCATTGCCCATTTATAACTTGCTATAGCTCAATTGGGTTGTCCCTCAGCCTACCTTGCGTTAAGGCAAACAACACCACAGCTTATGTAGTTTCAGAACTGAATCAGTCCAGTCCAGGCAGCATCCTAGTAAATCTTCTCTGCACCCTTTCTCATATAATCACATCTTTTCAATAGTGTGGCACACAGTATTCCAGCTATGGCAAAACCAACATTAGATACAGCTTGATCGTAACTTCCTTATTCTCACTTTCAGTGCCTTGACTAATAAAGGCACATATTCCATATGCCGCCTTAATCACCTTTTGTGTCGGTCCTGCTGCCTTCAAGGATCTATGGACATCTGCACCTCTGATCCTCTGTAGTTCCTAGGATCGTACCATTCAATGTATATTTCCATCAAGACGGCGGTGCTGGAAAAGAACAGCAGGAGAGGCAGCATCCGAGGAGCAGGAGAGTCGATGTTTTGGTCATAAGCCCTTCATCCCAAAATTAGCACAAGTTTTATATGGATCTGTAGTTCCATTGTCAGTTAATACAACACGTATTCCAGCACCACACCCTCGACTCTGATCTCCAGCATTTGCAGTCCTCACTTTTTTCAACCCCACATTCTTCAGGATTAAATTTCATTTATCACTGTTCAGCCATCTGACCAACTTGTCTATATTGTCCTGCAGTCTAAGGATTCTCTCATTGCTATTTACCACACCACCAACTTCTGTGCCATCTGTGAATTTACTGATTTTACCTCTCCATTCATGCCTAGAATATTAATGTTCACAATAAACAGCAAGCAATTCAGCACTGAACACTGGAGTATGCCACTGGACGTAGACTGCCAGACACAAAAACACTCTTCAGCCATCACTCAGTTGCCTGTCACTAACCTGATTTTGGATCCGGTTTGCCAAATTGCCTGGATCCCAAGAGCTCTTCGCTTTTTTTAAATATAGAATCTTACAGTGTGGAAACAAGCCATTTGGCCCAACAAGTCCACACCGACTCTCCAAAGACCATCCCACCCAGACTTATCCCCATACCCTATCCCTGTAACCCTTCATTTCCCATGGCCAATCCATCTAACCTGCACATCTTTGGACAGTGGAAGTAAACCAGAGCACCAGGAGAAAACCCATGCAGACATGGGGAGAATGTATAAACTCCACCCAAACAGTTGTGGGAGGCAGTGAGTTGAACCCGGATCTTTGAGGCAGCAATGCTAACCACAGAGCCACCATGCCACCTCTAGGTAACTAGTCTATTATGCAAGAACTTGTCAGAGCCCTACTGAAGTCCATTTAGCTTACATCAATTGCACTACCCTCATCTACACATTGAGCCACCTTGTTGAAAAATTCAATCAAATTTGATGAACACAATCTTCCCCTAACAAAGCTAAATGGAAATGAATTCTGTCTCTCAAAATTTTCTCCAGTAGTTTCCTACCACTACTTCATCTTATTAATTATGCTAATCCATGTCTTAGGAGTATGTTGCTGAACCCTTGTAACATATAAGTGAATGCCTAAGTTGGAATTTGTGAAGATAGTTTTAAGAAGAATGTTGCTGCTTGCACTGTTTACAAATAGTACAGATCCTGTTAGAAATGCAACGTTGGAAATTATGTCTAGCAACCTCAGGTTGTTGCTCAAAAGCCTGCAAGAAGGCTTAGCAGCTGTAAATGCAATGAAAAAAAGGCACTGTTCCATGGCTGCTAATTGCACCATTCAGGCTATTAATGTCATTTCTATGTCTGTAATGAAAGCTAGTATTTTATTTCTCCCTTTCACAGATCTGAACAATGTAGAGGATTTCATAGGTTTGCACACTATAGACACCTCTTTGTCCTAATATTTGTTTCTGTAGAACTTGAGAGTACTCAGTTTCTGGGCAATATGTAGAAGATACAGATGCCAGGACGAGAACTCCTCCACATTTACAGGCTGAGCATGTGTCTACATCAGACCAATAACTGGATGAGTTATAAGGATATATTGCCAGACCTATTGTTAAGAGAGGCTGAAGAAGTTCCAATTAAAAAAAAAGCCCCATAAGTCCTCTCAAATTCAATTGTGCAAGGCATGAGACCAACATATAAAGAGAAATCTTAATCTACTATTAGGTATCTCGAAGGATATTTTGATTGGTGGACTTCCTGCCTGATGTTGCAGAATACCACTGTAAAGGCTACTAGGATAATTTTCTTCCAAAAGTAATAAAGATCCAAGGCACTAATGAGAATGAGGAACTGAAAGAAGTTAGTGTTAGTAAATAAGTAGTACTGCACAAATTGATAGCACAGAAATTTGGCAAAGCCCTTATGATTTTTCGTCCCAGAGTTTGAAAGAGGCGGCTATAGAGATAGTAGATGCATTGGTGACCATCTTTCAAAATTCTATAGATTCTGGAATAGAGCCTGCAGATTGGATGGTAATGAATGTAACCCCATTACGTATTTAAGAAAAGCAACAATTTACCTGCACTTTACTCAGTCTAGTCTGCTGTATTTGCTGCTCACAATGTGGTCTTCTCTACACTGGGGAGACAAAGCAACCTTCTGGACTGAATGTTGAGTTCAACAATTTCAGAGCTTGTGCACCTCCTCCTGTATCTTTACCCCAACCTCCACATACCAGGCCTTGTGTTCACATGGACTGCTACCACAAACAACCCACTGTCAGCCACTAATTGTCCCTATTAGCATGACCTTTACCCATTCCATTGTCTACAGAATTGTTTTTCTCTTTCTTTGGGCTCCATCTCCATCTATCATTTACTCATTCTCTCTAACCCCTGCCCCTATCTTTTGCCTATATTCCACCCTTGCCTGATCTGCAATCAGTCCTGAAGAAGGCATTGCACATAAAATGTTGACTCCACTTTCTCTCCACAGATGTTGCCAGACCTGCTGAGATGTTCCAGCAATTTTTGGTTTTGTTTCTGATTTCCAGCACCCACAGTTCTTTGGCTTTTTTGCTACTTGCTTTAGATAGTTGTATAAGACACCTAAAAAGTGCACCACGTGTTTTAACTGTGCAGTCAACAGCTGTCAAGAATGTAAGCAGGCCACCTCCCTGCTAGAGTGGTAGGCTTTTTGTTTTATGTCCGAAAACAAGTGCATACCAATTTCTCCCCCACATACTGTTGATTACTAGCTGATTCACATAACTATTACTCCAGGATACTTACATTTATGTAGCATGACAATCCCATCTGGCCCTACAGGAAAATAAATTGAGCTTTTTAAAAAACATACTTGTTTGGGCTTGTTCCTCCTCTTCCTCAGTTCTGAGAAAGGGTAATTCGACCTGAAACATTAACTCTGATTTCTCCGCACAGATGCTGCTAGACCTGCTGAGCTTTTCCAGCAATTTCTGTTTCTGTCTCTTGTTTGGGCCATCTCTCTGGTCCCCATTTCTTTCCTGCAAACTTCACTTTGTAGAAAATCTACAACAGATTCTCTGCTCTGACTATGAGTTTTAATTGCAGGAAGAACTTTAACAGCTTTAGGCATATGACCTTACTGCTGTCAATACAGCGAGTTAAAATTAAAGTTTTGATAGGCTAGTTTTTTGGTCTGCCTGGGTTAAATTTACTTGCCTCTTTTTAGTCAGATATCCCTGCTAAAAACAATGATGTGCTCTGAGAGCTTTAATTGTAGCTTCCCTGACAGGACAAGCAATCAGAAATAATTAACTCGCACTTTTACTTGCAGGCAGATAATCGATTTTGAGGTTTTTTTTGCCACACATAAACTTGGCAAATAAGCTATCTATCGAGATAGAATTGACTTACTCGCCCTTTAAGTGACATTAACATATGAGACTGAGTAAATGCTCAGTACATACATTGTTAGTCTGTTTTCAGCAAAACGTAAACAAGGCCAAGACCAAAATTCCAGCAAGAAATGTAGAAAAGCTTTGATGACGAGAAATTACATACAGAGTCCCTGCAATTATTCTGGTGAACTCTTGACACTCACTTCACTAGTAACTGAGGAGTCCATGGGGAGGACTCATTTGAATATGAGTGATGGGCTCTTGTGCCACTTGGGGCAAACTGTCTCACAAGCAAAATGTTCTAACACTATTCGTCAGTAATAGAGAGGGTAACAAATTCCATTTCCGCATCCCCACTGGAAATATGTTCTATAAAGATACAGCAATTGAATCAGAAAAAATGTTTCTTGAATTTTCAGAGTCCAAGTAAGATATATTTCGGTTGGTCAGGGTGCGTGATATGACCACATCACAAATCTCCTTGAGGATCTGGAACACAGAATTGATTTGAATCTTAGTTAAAATGGGTGTCAGGTTTTGGCTCTGAAGTGACATATGGTTAGAAACAAGATAGATTTCTTAGGATTTAAAATTTCTTCCTGTGAAACATAACAATAGTTTTAGTGGATTATGTTCTGATTACTTAACTGGTATCTTTTGTAATAATTGTTTTATTATTTGGTTGGCCAAACTATTGATGGATTGTCCAAAGGTATTCTACCATGCTCCATATGCTCCTTTTGCCAACCATACAGGTTACCATCTCTGTAGTTCTAATACACCAAGTGCATAGAAATAATCCACAGCTATTGGCCTGGTTACTGTCCACCACTGTGCTTTAAGACTTCATCCATTCGTGTGACCTACTGTTTTAAGACTTATGTGTCTTCTGTGCTTATTTTTGAAGTTGAGGTATTGTTTGTAAAGTCCCTTAAACTTCTCTCCCTAGAAAAAGGACAGTAATTCTGGTCCTGAAATTCCACGTGCTTCAATTAATGTATTACCACAATGCCAATGGGAGACCAACTGAGTCGCTCTTTTGATGATCTGTCTTTGTCCTGAAGTCAGTTTTTATAACATTGCATGCTAATGGAATGTTTTGTGTTGTTTTACTGCATTAAATGAACTGTTAAACACAGTTTCTTTTTGTTGAAAGTATAGTTGGGCACCAGTAGAAGCTACATTAAATTTGAACACCAGTATCTCTTTTTTTCCCATTTGGCATAAAGAGCACTGTGCTCTAATTCATAAGTAAGAGGGTGATAACTTGCATCAAGATTATTTTACCAGGTTTCAAAAGAGATTAATTCAAATAAATGTGAGGTGCTTCATTTTGGGAAAGCAAATTTTAGCAGGACTTGTACATTTAATGGTAAGGTCCTAGGGAGTGTTGCTGAACAAAGAGACCTTGGAGTGCAGGTTCATAGCTCCTTGAAACTGGAGTCGCAGGTAGATAGAATAGTGAAGAAGGCATTTGATATGGTTTCCTTTATTGATCAGAGTATTGAGTACAGGAGTTGGGAGGTCATGTTGCGGCTGTACAGGACATTGGTTAGGCCACTGTTGGAATATTCCGTGCAATTCTGGTCTCCTTCTTATCAGAAAGATGTTGTGAAACTTGAAAGGGTTCAGAAAAGACTTACAAGGATGTTGCCAAGGTTGGAGGATTTGAGTTATAGGGAGAGGCTGAACAGGCTGGGGCTGTTTTCTCTGGAGCTTCGGAGGCTGAGGGGTGACCTTCTAGAGGTTTACAAAATTATGAGGGGCATGGATAGGGTAAATAGACAAAGTCTTTTCCCTGAGGTGGGGGAGTCCAGAACTAGAGGGCATAGGTTTAGGGTGAGAGGGGAAAGATATAAAAGAGACCTAAGGGGCAACTTTTTCACGTAGAGGGTGGTGCGTGTATGGAATGAGCTGCCAGAGGAAGTGGTGGAGGCTGGTACAATTGCAACATTTAAGAGGCATTTAGATGGGTATATGAATAGAAAGGGTTTGGAGGGATATGGGCTGGGTGCTGGCAGATGGGACTACATTGGGTTGGGATACCTGGTCGGTGTAGACAGGTTGGACCGAAGAGTCTGTTTCCATGCTGTACCTCTCTGTGACTGAAACACCAGAAACAGGAGGAGCAGTGGGTGATTCACTGCCTCAAGCCTACACCTAACTATTTAGGTAGGAGAAAGTGAGGACTGCAGATTCTAGAGATCAGAGTTGAGAGTGTGATGCTGGAAAATTGCCACAGGTCAGGCAGCATCTGAGGAGCAGGAGAATCGATGTTTCGGGCTTAAGCCCTTCATCAGGGGTTATTGATGATTCCTGATGAAGGGCTTCTGCCCAAAACATCGATTCTCCTGCTCCTCAGATGCTGCCTGACCTGAGGCACTTTTCCAGTACCATACTTTCGACTCCTACTTATTCAAGCTATTCAAGATTGAGTTAAATAGTCTTTAATTAATGAGTAGTCTATTTCAACCTCACACCCCTTATCCATCCCCTTTGTTGTGTGCCAATAAACCTTGCTACCTTCAGTGTCCAAAAAATCTTTTAATCTTTGTCTTGAATATACAGCTGTCAAGGGTTGAGAACTCCATTGATATCCAAACCTGTCAGTAAAGATGGTTCTCCCAATCTCAGTCTTAAATAGCAGGTGCCTTTTCTTGAGACTGTGGGCTCTATTTCTAAATGCTGCAGATAAAGGAAAGCTGATGTATCTCCTCATTTGTTTATTTTAACTGTTTTTGTTTTTGGACACTGGGAAGAGAACTTTTCCAAGGTAGCATAAAGATATCTTGAAAACTTAGCAAAGCCTGAAAAAACAGTAATGAATGTGGCTTCCAAGCTGATGCTCCCTGAATGCTGTGACAAAATATTGGTGTGAATATTCTTTGAACTCTACATTTCCTTTCTGTGTTAATTAAAATAGTCATTATGATTTGGATGGTAAAGTCTGCAGGAATTAACATGGAAAGAACACATGTAAGAGACACTTAATTTGGTGGTAAATCTATTTTTGACAGACAGCAGTTCAGATATTTTAACTGGGGGTCAATTTGAAGAGTGTAGGATGGGTGAATCACAGTGTGTGAGTGAGCAGCAGTGAATGATTGAAGCAGAAATGGTGCCAGGAAGAAGTGACTGAGGACGATTCTGGGCGAAGTTGATGCAGTCACCACAAAGGGGATAGTGGAGGACCTGGTGCTCAACAGGATGAAGTGGGCACCAGTGAGGAGTGACCAAGGAGAATTCTGGGAGTAGTTGGCGCAGTCATCATGGATAGCAGTTGTACCTTGATCCATTACACAGGTAGGGAGTATCATGAGAACTGCACTTAATCCGATCAGAAGATCAAGGGCTTGGAAAGTAGTGGTCAGGTGAGTCTTTTCTTTTTACATTTAATTTCTATCAGCCTTTACATTCCCATAAGTTTTAGAGTATTGGGATTTAATGATAGAGTAGTATGCAATGGATGATAAAGTAGTACCTAGACTGTTGGTTGCAGAATTTTAAAAAAAAAATGAGAATCTAACACCAGGTGCCATCTAAATAGCTGTAATTTGATTGAATAGAAATTTACTTTTAATGAAATAATTCCTACAGGGTAAAAATGATAATTAGCGATGTAAAATGCTTCCCTTGCAGAATGTGGGAAATCAGAAACAGTTTGAACATCCCTATATCTGCATCCCAATTGTAGCTTCTGTCGGACCACATGTGGGTGGGCACACTTAGGATTAGGCAGGAGACGGAGAGCATCATAGACGCGAACTTTAAATGTGATCATACCCAAGGTTCAGGCAGATAGATGGCTGACCACGAAGAGGGTCAGGCAGTCAGTGCAGGAGCCCCCTGTGGCTATCCCTCTCTCAACCAAGTAACCCGTTTTAGATACTGTTGGTGGGGGGGAGGGGTGGGGGCTGGGGAATGGCTATCAGGAAATGGTGACAGCAACTGTCAGAGCAGTGACACCACAGCTGGCTTTGTGGTACAGCAAGCGGGGTCAAAGTGCTGTAAAGCAGTAGTAATAGGGGACTTTACAGTCAGGGGTGATTCTGTGGTCACAGAAGAGACTCTAGGATGGTGTGATGCCTGCATGGCACCAGCGTCAAGGATATCTCTGAATGGGCTCAGAGTTTTCTCAAAGGGAGGGTGAGCAGGCAGAGGTCATGTGATACACATTGGTACTCACAACATCAACAGGAAGAGTGATGAGGTCCTGCAAAGGGAGTTCAAGGAGTTAGGTAGTATTTTGCACACAAGAGCTTGAGAGTTGTAATGTTGGGATTACTCCCTGTACCACGTGCCAGTGAGCCCAGGAATAGGAAGATAGTAAGTTTAATATATGGCTCGAGCTGGTGTAGGATGGAAGGGTTCAGATATGTGAATCATTGGAATGTCCTCCAGGACGGAGAGAAGCTGTACACGAAGAAGAGCATCTAAACTGGAAAGGCAGCAATATCTTGGCAAGGAGGTTTGCTTGTGTCTGTCAGAAAAGTTTAAACTAGTGTGGCAGGGGGATGGGAATCAGAGCAGTAGGTCAGCAAGTAAAATGACAATTACAACATTTACAAAGCATCTGGATGGTATATGAATAGAAAAATGTTTAGAGGAATATGGGCCAAATGCTGGCAAATGGGAGTAGGTCAGATGAGTAGGGCTGAAAGGTCTGTTTCCATGCTGCACGATTCTATGACTCTGCGGCTCTAACTGAGGAAGAGATGAAGACTAAGGTCAGTAAGGTTAAGAAGACGAACAGGTTACTGAACACAGTAGGACTGGCGCTCTGTAGTGCATTTATTTTAATGCAAGGAGTATGACAGGTAAGGCAGTTGAATTAGGAGCTTGGATTAATACATATAACAATGATGTTGTAGCTATAACAGAGATTTGATTGACAGAGGGGTAGGATTGGCAGCTTATTATTCCAGGAATTAGAACTTTCTGGCAAATTAGAGAGGGATATAAAAGGGGTGGAGGAATTGCGTTACTGACGGGAAAATATCACAGCTGTACTGCGGGAGGAGCACACCTGGAAGTGCTCATCCAGCAAAGCCATACTGATAGAACTCAGGAATAGGAAGGGTGCAGTCACTTTGGGATTGGATTACAGTCCTCAACAGTCAACTGGTGATAGACGAACAGATATGTGGATAGATTATGGAAAAAATGTAAAAACAACAGAGTTATTGTGGTGATTTTAATTTCCCCTTTATTGACTGGGATTTCTTTAGTGCTGGAGTCTTCAACTGGGAGCGAGTTTGTTCAGTGTGTTAAGGTTTCTTGGAGCAATATGTAAATAGTCCAACAAGGGAAGGGGACATATTAGACCTGGTATTGGGGAATAAGCTCAGCCAGGTGCTTGACGTTTTAGTTGGGGAGCATTTTGGGAACAGAGACCATTATTCCATTAGTTTTAAGCTACTTCTGGGTAAGAGTAGTCCTTGCATGAAAGTACTAAATTGGGGAAAGGTTACCTATAATATTAGGCTGGAACTGGGTACTATAGATTGAGGGCGACTGTTTGTGGATAAATCCGCATCTGTTATGTATGAATCTTTTAATGGCCAGTTGATCAGAGTTCAGGATGAGCACGTTCCTGTGAAAATTAAGGATAAGAATGGCAAGAATTGGAACCTTGGATGACAAGAGAAATTGTGAACTTGGTCAGAAAGAAAAAGGAGCAAAAAGTGAGGGCTGGAGATCAGAGCTGAAAATGTGTTGCTGGTTAAAGCGCAGCAGGTCAGGCAGCATCCAAGGAACAGGAAATTCGATGTTTCGGGCATAAGCCCTTCATCAGGAACGTGATTCATCATTATGCCCGAAACGTCGAATTTCCTGTTCCTTGGATGCTGCCTGACCTGCTGCGCTTTAACCAGCAACACATTTTCAGCTCTGATCTCCAGCATCTGCAGACCTCACTTTTTACTCGAAGATTTTAACCTACTGCGAATCCTCTTGCAAGGATGCCTTCCTTGAAGAAGCTCTCTTCTTCCCTCTACAAGGATTTCAGTGAGTGTCTCTCTCACTGCACCCCCCAGGTCACCTCCTCTGCACAGAAGCTCTTCAGCCACGTTCTCAAACAGACTCGCTAAGATTCCTGATGAAGGGCTTATGCCCGAAACGTCGAATTTCCTGTTCCTTGGATGCTGCCTGACCTGCTGCGCTTTAACCAGCAACACATTTTCAGCTCAGAAAGAAAAAGGAGGCATGCGTAAGATTTAGAAAACTGAAGACAGACAAATCTCTCATAATTTCAAGAAACAGGAAAGCATTTAAATAAGGAGTTAGCAGGGCTTAATGGCAAATGTCCTTGGCAAACAGAGTCAGAAGTCACACGACATGTTGGTCAAGTGAAGGAGCAGCGCTCTGAAAACTGTGATTTTAAATAAACCTGTTGGACTATAGTTTGGTATTGTGTGACTTCTTACTTTGTCACCCCATCCAACACCGGCACCTCCACATCTTAGCAAACAGGTTTAAGGAAAATCTCAAAGATTTTCTACATGTTTAACGAGCAAGAGGGCAGCTAGGGAAAGGTCACTCCAGGACAAAGGAGGGAATTTTTGCATGGAACTGGAGAGTGAGGTCCTCAATGAATACTTTGCATTATTATTCACAAAGGAGAAGGAATGGTGTATACTAAGTCTAGAGAGGGATATGTTAATATCCTAAGGCATGTTAATGTAAAAACTATGGGTGTTTTGAAAAGCATCAAGGGAGACAAATCTCCAGGACCTAATAGCATCTATCCCAGATTACTGAGGAAGGCAAGGGAGCAAATTGCTGGGGCCTTGCATGAAATCTTTGTATTCTCATTAGTCACAGGAGAGTTCCCAGAAGACTGAAGAATGCTGTTCTATTCTTTAAAAGGGCAAAAGGGATAATCTGGGACATTACAGGCCAGTGAGCCTTACGTCAATATTAAGGAAGTTTTTGGAGAAAATTGTTAGGGTGTATTCACATTTGCTTAAAGGCAGCATGGCTTTGTGGAGGGGCTGATGTGTCTCACAAACTTGCTTGGGTGTATTGAAGAAATTACAAAGATGATTGATGAAGGCAAGGCTGTGGATGTTGTCTACATGGATTTTAGCAAGGCTGTCATGGCAGGCTGATACAGAAGGTGAAATCACATGGGGTCTGAGTTGATGGAGTAGTGGTGGAGGTGTGTTTTTCTGACTGGAGATCCCTGGCCAATGAATTCTGCTGTTGTTTGTAATTTATGTAAATGGCTTAGAGTAGAATGTAGATAGTGTGAATGTCACACATAGTGCTGCAGATAATGAGGAGGATTGCAGGATATAGATAGGCTGGAGACTTTGATGAAGAAATGGTAGGTGGAATTTAATTTAATCTGAACAAATGTGAAGTGATGTATTTTGGAAGATCTAACGCATGAGGGAAATGCACTGTAAATAAGAACATAAGAACTAGGAACTGGAGTATGCCATCTGGCCCTTAGAACCTGCTCCCCCATTCAATAAGATCATGGTTGATCTTTTCATGGACTCCGCTCCACTTAGCCACGTAAATAGGAGAACCCTTAAGTAGTATCAACATGTAGGTGTATGGGTCTACAGTTCCCTGAAGTGGCAACACAAATGGCTAAAGTGGTCAAGAAGGCATATGGCCTTCATTAGTTGGGTATAGTGTATAAGAATTGGCAAGTCATGTTGAAGCTGTATAAAATTTTTGAGAGGCCACATCTGGAACATTGTGTATAGTTCTGATCACCACACTACCACAAGAATACAGAGTCTTTGGAGAGGGTACAGAAAAGTTTATCAGGAGTGTTACCTGATTTTGGAGGGTTTAGCTGTGAGGAGAGGTTGGACAAATTTGGTTTGTTTTCATTTGAATGTCAGAGACTGATGTGGCAACCTGATAGAACTAGGCTATAAAATGGAGAGGTATGGATTGTTGGAGTCTTTCTTTCAGGGTAAAAATATCAATTAATAGAGGGCATGCATTTAAGATAAAAGAGGCATGTTTTTTACACAGAGGGTGGAAAGTGCCTGGAATATGCTTTCAGAGGTAGTGATGGAAACAGATTAAGTAGCAATGTTTAAGAACCATCTTGATAGATACATGAATAGGCAGGGAATGGAGAGACGCAGTCTGTGTAGAGGCAAACAGTTTTTAAATTTAGAAAGGTGTCATGTGTAAGTGTAAGCTTCGTGGGCTGTGTGTTTTCTTCAGAGAAGAAGCGGGCACTCATAGTCTCAAGGACCATTGTGTAGACTTGCTTTGTCTTTGAGATCAAATCTTGTACCAGTAGTATTTACAAGAAAATTAGTGTCTAAACAATGTATTATTCTTTCATGAAATATGTGGCAAGATATGTTAGTGTCTGTGCAGTTCTGTATTTACATTTGTACAGTCCTCACATAGCACATCGCAATTCCATGGTTATCTACAGCAGTGCTTCCAATGATAGAAGCCCCTCAAGTCTTTGAATACTGCTATGAAATATTTTCATTCCATCTCCAAGAGGTGCTGTCTCCAGTTTCTAAGTGTTGAGTCATTTAAAAAAATGTTTGTATGCAGGGTTTCATCTGCTTGCTTGATGCCCAGAGTCCTGTTTCCACAAGAAACAGTGGACCTATAGAATGCCCTTCTGGTGACCTAGAATGAGATGTTCAATGTTGTAGAGACAGTAACAGCCACAAGCCCACAGTGAAATAATACTGGCGTTTCCATGGCAGGGTACAACATGTTATTGTCTTCCTTGTGAAATACCTACACTAGACATAAAATTGTGGCTAAGAGTTAGAGCAGGTACATTGATGCAGTCCAACCAGTTTTAGATCATATCTTTCAATCTTCAGACAACACAGGATAACAATAACACCTGTGGGAATAGTTGCAGCTAAAAATGTAGCAGACAAAACTCTTGGCTAAAAATAACTTAGAACGGAAAATGATCTTTTAATAGTAATCTTCCTCATATTATTTTCAGAATACAATTTAGCTTGTTTTAAATTGGGACTTTGAGTCAGTATAATGCTTGCTTATGGGATGGGGGAGAGGTGCTTGTGGCACAGTGGTAGTGTCCCTACCTCCGGGTCAGAAAGTTTGGTTTCAAATCTCAATTTTCCTAGTTGACAATAACATATCAAATAGATTGATTTAAAAATAATTGGAACTTGCTTGTTCTCATTATCTATCTCACCTGGGTACACCACAGATTCCAAGCAAGGAGATTGTTTGTTTACATGCTAATATGCCTCTAATTATAGTAAAGTGATAAAATTATAGTAAACTTGCCTCTTTTTAGCAAGAACTTTGTGGGCCTACCTTAAAGGTGAAGAGGAAGATTGTAAAATCATAATGGTACAAGAAACATTGGGTAATGTGGTTCTCAGTTCAATTTTCTACAGTCCAGTGCCTTTCTCAATCCAGCACAATAGTAATTGACCATTTTGCATAGTAGCTCTTAATGGTGTGCATTAGTTAGCTTTGTGTCTAGCTACACTCCATTGCCTTAGCATGCTGAATCTTAGATAATGGGTGGTTTGAAGAGATTGTTTGTGAATGGATCCATTAAATTTTCTGTCAAACTGGAGGACAATTGACAGGACAGTACTGTGTGCTGACCCACCCAATTTTCTAATGCTTGCTGTTCAGGAAATCTAATAAGCCCAGACAGAGAGCTAGCACAATTTCTAATAATCTAGGTGCCCTGTCTTGGTGCAGATTTAACATAAAAGCCTATTCCCAAATTTTTGCTTGCTTCTACTTTGAAATGAATTACCCTGTTTCCCTTACTTATAACATGAATGTGTTTGAATTGACAGCTCTGAACTCTGAATGTAGTAATATTTATTTAATGTCATCTTTCTCCATTCGGATGATTCATTCTTTATTTTCTTGTCCCTCTTACTTGTTTCCTCAACCTGTTCTCTACATTGGGTCAAAATTAACATGCTTGTTTATCCCTAACAGTTGTGATTTGTATAGTTTGATCGGGCTTCTTAAAATTGTTCCTTCTCAAATGCATGAACTTGACAGCCTCCATTAACAACTAAAACTGAAATGGCTGGAGAGACTCAGCAGGTATGGCAGCATCTGTGGAGAGAGAAAGCAGAGTTAGCATTTTAGTTCCAGAGACCCTTGGTAAGAATTTCTCATCTAGAAGCTTAACAGTTTGGAGTAACTAGTCTGGAACAAGAATGCTTTGGGGAACCTCACCGTGTGCCCAGCTGTAACTCTATCAATTTACTGAAACGAGAAGTTACCTAAATTTAAAGAGCATGAAATTAAATTTGTGAAAAGCCCCATGCTGGCCCTCACTGACCTGACAAGTACATCAGATTTTAGTATCGCAGTCCTATCTTTGATCTCAAATGACATCTAAAGAGGCTATACTGAGTGAAAACACTCATTGACTTTATTTACACTTAACCATGAATTACTGTAGTATGTGAACTACCTACGTCACTGGCATAATAAAGAGATGTCATTTGCACACGTCTGGAGCAGGTGAGACTTACATTTCTATAATATGCTGGAGCAACACATACTCCCCAAGACAATACAAACGCAAATTGCAAGTACCATTTTAACTATTGCAGGTCATGTTAAGTATTTACGATGGAGGATTAGACCATTCAGGCCCACGGGTTTGCCCTGTCATTCAATAAGAACACGAGGTTGATATATATCCAAAAACTATCCAGCTTTCTTCATTTTATGTCCCTTTAAGCTTTGGGTTGGTAACAGAGTTAAAATTATTAATTGATGCTCTTTGCATGAAGTTTCCACACTTGCCAAACTTTCCAAGAAGTAACATCGCTTAGCCTGTGCTCAACAGCCTGTCTGTCATTTTATAGAATATAGAACATAGAAAAATACAGCGCAGTACAGTCCCTTCGGCCCTCGATGTTGCGCCGATCCAAGCTCACCTAACCTACACTAGCCCACTATCGTCCATATGCCTATCCAATGCCTGTTTAAATGCCCATAAAGAGGGAGAGTCGACCACTGTTACTTGCAGGGCATTTCATGAACTCACGACCCGCTGAGTAAAGAATCTACCCCTAACATCTGTCCTATACCTACCACCCCTTAATTTAAAGCTATGCCCCCTCGTAATATCTGACTCCATACGTGGAAAAAGGTTCTCATGGTCAACCCTATCTAAACCCCTAATCATCTTGTACACCTCTATCAAGTCACCCCTAAACCTTCTTTTCTCCAATGAAAACAGCCCTAAGTGCCTCAGCCTTTCCTCATACGATCTTCCTACCATACCAGGCAACATCCTGGTAAACCTCCTCTGCACCCGTTCCAGTGCCTCCACATCCTTCCTATAGTATGGCGACCAAAACTGCACACAATACTCCAGATGCGGCCGCACCAGAGTCTTATACAACTGCAACATGACCTCAGGACTCTATCAATAAAAGCCAGTCCATCATATGCCTTCTTCACAGCACTATTTACCTGGGTGGCAACTTTCAGAGATCTGTGTACATGGACACCAAGATCCCTCTGCTCATCCACACTACCAAGTATCCAACCATTAGCCTAGTACTCCATCTTCTTATTACTCTTACCAAAGTGAATCACTTCACACTTAGCTACATTGAACTCCATTTGCCACCTTTCTGCCCAACTCTGCAGCTTATCTATATCCCGCTGTAACCTGCCACATCCTTCCTCACTGTCAACAACTCCACCGACTTTCGTATCATCCGCAAACTTGCTCACCCAACCTTCTAGCCCCTCCTCCAGATCATTTATAAAAATGACAAACAGCAATGGTCCCAAAACAGATCCTTGCGGAACACCGCTGGTAACTGCACTCCAAGATGAACCCTTACCATCAACTACTACCCTCTGTCTTCTTCCAGCCAGCCAATTTCTAATCCAAACCTCCAACTCACCCTCAATGCCATACCTCCATACTGTTTGCAGTAGCCTACCACGGGGAACCTTATCAAACGCCTTACTAAAATCCATATACACCACATCTACCGCTTTACCCTCGTCTACCTCCTTAGTCACCTTCTCAAAGAATTCAATAAGGTTTGTGAGGCATGACCTGCCCTTCACAAAGCCATGCTGAGTATCCTTGATCACATTATTCCTATCCAGATGTTCATTAATCCTATCCCTTACAATTCTCTCTAAGACTTTGCCCACAACAGAGGTAAGACTCACCGGCCTATAGTTACTAGGGTTATCCCTGCTCCCCTTCTTGAACAAGGGAACCACATTTGCTATCCTCCAGTCTTCTGGCACTTTTCCTGTAGACAACGAGGACATAAAAATCAATGCCAATGGCTCTGCAATCTCCTCCCTTGCTTCCTCTCCTGCACGCCTTTATAGGAAAACAACGTACCCAGGTAAGCTTGCACTACACCAGCTTCCGGGTCCGCTCCGCGCTTTTTTAATAAAAAAACTTACAAATTTAAACCGTTAAACAAATGTCACCGAGCCTTCAAGCAGCCACTGCCAAACAGCCCTTACCTGCTCCGCTGAGAGAGTGAATTTTAAGGTTATGTCCCCTAGTTTAGACTTCACTATTCTATAAATTAATTTCAAAATCCAAAAAACATTATCCAGTAAAGCAGCTTTACTATCAATTGGGATTTTACCAATTTTGTACCTAACCATTTATGTTAAGTCATTTAATGAAGACTTGCAACTTGTTTTTTCACATAAATCAATGCATTCCCCTTGTAAGGAACTAAATAGTACCTCACTTGAGCAGTAGCATTGCACTTAATCAAAATCAGATTAATTAGTCCTCTACTTGGCACTATGTTGCATATTGCTAACTACAGGAAACATTCCTTGCGTGCACACATCCTTGCCCCTTCCATTTTCCTCAGAGAGACTACCCCCTTCTACAGTTCCAAAAGTGGAATCTGTTTGATAGAGGAACAGCCACCAGAGACTTTTGAACTATCTTCTTACCTTTCCTGACAGTCACCCATCTATTTGAATGATCCTGCTGTGTAATAACTTTTCTAAATCTACTAGCCATCTTGCTTTGTATTTCATATACACCCTCAATAATACAAAGCCTAAAAAAGAATATTTAAATAACACTTTATACATAAAATAAACCACCTTTAATTGCCTACAGAAATGGAAAAAAAGAATCAAACATACAAAATTTAAATAAAATTAACCACTCAGCTGATTAATTGAATAAAAAAAGGAGTCCTCTTCAATAAATTCCTCGAAGTAAAAAGGCCTTCAGAGCTGATTACTTGTAGGACACTCCGGAACAAAAACACAACTCCTTATTTTAGAAAAAATTGATTGGTTTTTCAAAGTCAAAAAAACCTTTGCAATGTAAAAGAAACTTCTAAAACACATATAGACTTCATCTTCTGAATTTGGAATACATCCCTGCAACAGTACTGAGAAGGAGAAAGCTGTTCCGATGAGGTGGGCTCCACCTGAATCACGCTGGGACTACAGTCCTAGTGAATCACAGAACCACAGATGTGGGGTAGGGCTTTAAACTAAATAGTGGGTGGGGGATGTTCAGTTGCATTGAAAATTATGGAAAAAGTTAAAGGAAGTGAGGGCTTGGCACAGGTTATTAAAGATTCTAGAACAAGTAATAGGACAAAGATAGAGGGAGGGAGGGACAGGTAGTGTTGAGGAAGCAGGGAGGCTGCAAAAGGATTTGGACAGGTTGGAGGAGTGGGCAAAGAAGTGATAGCTGGAATTCAAATGGGAAATTGAGGTTACATAATTTGTTAGGAAAAATAAAGGCGTCGACTATTTTCTGGACGGGGAAGGGTTTTGGAAATCTGAAGCATAAAGGGACTTAGAGTCCTTGTTCAGGACTCTCTTAACATGCTGGTTCTGTTGGCAGTTAGGAAGGCAAATGCAATGTTAGCATTCGTTTTCAGAGGGTTAGAATACACAGACACTGGGAGAATGTGCAAACTCCACATAGACAGCCACCTGAAGCTGGAATTGAACCTGGGACCCTGTGATAGCAAATGGAAATTTAGGATGGTTTGTTGCTTTCCTGGTGCTGGATTAAGGACATCTCTAAATGTTTCAACCATGCCGTTAAAGGTGAGATTAAGAAGCCAGTAATTAATGTACACATAGGTAGGGATGATATTTTTAGGGAAAAGATTGAAGCAGTGCAGAGTAAATTTAAGAGGTCATGTAGAAGTTTTCAAAATAGAACCTTAAGAGTGGCCATTTCTGGTTTGTTTCCAATGCCAAACTCAAATGAGGCAAGGAATAAAGGGTTAAAAGAGATTAATCAATGGCTGAAGAGCTGGTGTATTGTTCAGGGATTCAGGTTATTGAACAATTGGAATGTCTTTTGACTTGTTCAAAAAGGATGGGTCTAACTTAAACTGGAAAGGGACCAATATCTGAGTGGAGAAATTTGCTCATTCCATTAAAGGAGACTTTATGCTGATAGAGAGAGAGGGTGGAGGGATGAGAAGTACCCATTTAAACAGAAGGATTGATGATGAAGGTTCTGAATGTGAGGAGAACATGTCAACTAGAAAAAGACAAGAGAGTCAGAGTATGTAGTAACTCTGAAGAACTGAATTATATTTATTTCAACGCAAGGGATCTTACAGGTAAGGCTGCTGAACTCAAAGCATGTTTAAGAACATGGAACTGGGACATCATAGCTATTACAGAAACCTGGCTGAGTGGTGGACAAGACCACAGCTCAACGTCCTGGGTTTTAGGTGCTATAGGAAGGATAGAAAAGTAGGCAAGAAAGGAGGTGGTGGGGATGGATGGTGGCGTGGCATTTTGATTAAGGAATACATTACTGCTGTAACTAGGGTAGGTATTTCTGAAAAATTGTCCAGTGAAAATATTGGGTAAAAATTACAAATAAGGAAGGAAAGATCACTAATGGGATTATACGATAGGCTCCCCAAAGGTAGGAGGGAAATTGAAAAACAAGTTTGTAGGGAGAGCTCAGATACACGTAAGCATAATAAGGTTGTAATAATGGATTATTTTAATTCCCCAAACATTGATTGGGACTACCATAATGTTAAAAGTTTGGATAGTGAAGGGATCAGCCTTCCATAAAAGTTAAAGCTTTTAACTGGAGTCAGGCAAATTTTAATGATATGAGACAGAAACTTTCAAGAGGTAAAAACAATGACTGCAAATGTTGGAAACCAGATTCTGGATTAGTGGTGCTGGAAGAGCACAGCAGTTCAGGCAGCATCCAACTAGCAGTGAAATCAACGTTTCGGGCAAAAGCCCTTCATCAGGAATAAAGGCAGAGAGCCTGAAGCATGGAGAGATAAGCTAGAGGAGGGTGGGGTGGGGAGAGAGTAGCATAGAGTACAATGGGTGATGGGGGAGGAGATGAAGGTGATAGGTCAGGGAGGAGAGGGTGGAGTGGATAGGTGGAAAAGGAGCTAGGCAGGTAGGACAAGTCCGGACAAGTCATGGGGACAGTGCTGAGCTGGAAGTTTGGAACTAGGGTGAGGTGGGGGAAAGGGAAATGAGGAAACTGTTGAAGTCCACATTGATGCCCTGGGGTTGAAGTGTTCCGAGGCAGAAGATGAGGCGTTCTTCCTCCAGGCGTCTGGTGGTGAGGGAGCGGCGGTGAAGGAGGCCCAGAACCTCCATGTCCTTGGCAGAGTGGGAGGGGGAGTTGAAATGTTGGGCCACAGGGCGGTGTGGTTGATTGGTGCGGGTGTCCCAGAGATGTTCCCTAAAGTGCTCTGCTAGGAGGTGCCCAGTCTCCCCAATGTAGAGGAGACCGCCCAGGAGCAACGGATACAATAAATGATATTAGTGGGTGTGCAGGTAAAACTTTGGATGTGGAAGGTTCCTTTAGGGCCTTGGATAGAGGTGAGGGAGGATGTGTGGGCGCAGGTTTTGCAATTCCTGCGGTGACAGGGATGGGTGCCAGGATGGGAGGGTGGGTTGTAGGGGGGCGTGGACCTGACCAGGTAGTCACGGAGGGAATGGTCTCCGCGGAAGGTGGAAAGGGGTGGGGAAGGAGTTGATTGTAGTAGACTGTTTGCTGGTAACAGAATGTCTGACAAGCGAGAGGCGTTCAAGAATGTGATGATGAGAGTTCAGAGGCATTATGTTCCTGTTAGAGTGAAAGGTAACGTTGATAAGATTAAGGAACAATGGACGAATGAAGATATTGAAGCTCTAGTCAAAAATAAAAGAGAATCTTATTTTAGATATAGACAACTGGGTTTGTTTGAATCCTTTAATTAATACAAAGAGTGCAGGGGCATTCTTAGGGGAGAAATCAGGAATTCAAAGAGGGGATATGAGATAGCTTTGGAAGATAGGTTAAGGATAATTCAAAGAGATTCTGTAAATACATTAAGAGCAAGAGGGTAAGTAGAGAGTGGGAAGGGCCTCAAAGATCAAGGAGGTTGTCTTTATGTTGAACCCTAGGCGATGAGAGAGAAACCAAATGAATATTTCGTGTCAGTTTTTTTTAATTGTGGAGAAAGAATTGGAGTATAGTGTACAGAGAAATACACCTTAATGTTTTAAAATCAGTTCACATTAAGAAAAGGAAGTTCGGGAGGTCTTATAGAATATAAAGGTGCATAAATCTCCGGGATCTGATCTAGTGTATCACAGAACATTGTTGGGATTAAGAGAGGAAATTATGAGAGCCCTTATAGAAATATTTGCATCATCTATAATTACAGGTGAGGTGCCCAATGACTGTGGCTAATGTTGTGCCTTTGTTAAAGAAAGGTTGTGTGGAGAAACCAGGGAACATGAGTCTGATTTTGGTTGTGGGTAAATTGTTTGAGGTGATTATAAAAGATAGGATTTTTGGTACTTACAGAGGGAAAAAATTATTGGGGTAATCAGCATGATTTTGTGTGAAGAAAATCGGATCTCTCAAACTTGATAGAGTTTTTTGAGGAAGTTACCAAAAAGATTGTTGGCAGACTAGTAGCTATTGTTTATTTGGATTTTAGTAAAGCCTTTGATAAGATTCCACATGGTAGACTAATTAGTTAGGTCACATGGAATTCAGGGTAAGCTTGCCAATTGAATACATAATTGGCTTAATGACAGGAGACAGGGTAATGGTGGAGAGTAGCTTTTAAGACTAGAGGCCTGTGAGCAGTGGTGTTCCACAGGGATCGGTTTTGGGTCCTCTTTTGTTTGTCATTTAGATAAATGATTTGGATGAGAATACAGAAGAATGATTAGTATGTTTGCAAACAACACCAATATTGGTGGCATTGTAGACCGTGAAGAAAGTTTTCTAAGATTACAAAGGGATCTTGTAATGGGTCAATGGAGCTGAAAAATGGCAGATGGAGTTCGATCTTGAAAAATGCGAGTTAATGATAGGGTTTTGGGTAGTGTTGTGGAACAGAAGAGCCAAGGGGTGTAGTACATAATCATTTGAAGCTTGCATCACATATAGACAGGCTGGTTAAAAAAAAAATTGGTACGCTTGCCTTTATTGCTCAGTCCTTTCAGTAAAGGAATTGGGAAGTCATGTTGAGATTGTACAGGATATTGATGAGGCCTGTTCTGGAATACTGCGTCCAGTTCTGCTCAGACAGTTATAGACGGATATTATCAAGCTGGAGAGGGTTTGGAAGGGATTTACCAAGATGTTGCTGAGCATGGAAGGTTTGAGTTATAGAGAAAGGCTGGATAGTCTGGGACTTATTTTTCACTAGAGCTTAAGAGATTTTCCTGAGGATGAGGGGCAGGTCGCACATTTTTAAGATGAGAAGAGAGGGATTTAAAAAAAGACAGAAAGAGGCAAAGATTTTACACAGGGAGTGGTTCGTGTATGGAATGAATTTCCTGAGAAAGTGGTGGCTTGGGGTACAATTACAATATTTAAAGACCATTTGGATGGATATATGAATAAGAAAGGTTTGGAGGGATATGTGCCAAGAGGAGGTAGGTGGGACTAATTTAGTTTGGGATTATATCAGCATGGACTGTTTGGACCAAAGGATCTGTTTCTGTGAAATATGACTCTGTGTTGATCCTGTGCCACTTAGCCTCTGGCTCAGTTAGTAATCCAGAGAGTATTATCTGTTTAGTTCTACTTTTTAATTTAGTCCCTACCTACTAAGAATTGTGTTCTACCGAAAGAGCATTGCAGAATAATTTGACATGCAAGACCTGCTTGCAAATATTTGATTGAAAAATATAATCAAAGGGCAGAATATTGCAAATGCTGCAAATATGAAATAGAAAAAAAATCAGCAGGTCAGATAGAAACAAGAGTTAATGTTTCAGGTCAGAGAGCTTTAATTTAGACAGTTTGCTTGACTATTTTTTTAAAATGTGGCTTGGTTGTTTAACACTCTGCCCATAATTAGCTTGCATGTCTGTTCTTGCTAATTGTTAATTATTCCTGTAAAATATGGGGAAGCACAGGCATTAAAGTGACAGGAATTTGTAATCTGAACTATATGTGATAGTACTGGGCAACATTTAGGTGCTAAACCCTCATTCCCTCTCTAAGCTTCTCTGCTTCAGCACCTCTCTCTCATTTAAGTCACAGTTTAAAATGTTTGTTCACCTTAATAGCTCCTCCTTTGGCTCAGTGTCAACTTTTGTCTGATTATGCACGTGAAGTACTATGGAATGTTTGACTCTGTTGAAAGCACTGTACAGTTGTGAGTTGTTATTCATTTGACTTACGTTTTGAGGAAAAATGCCAAGTTCGAGGAATTTTATAATGATTGGTTAACATGCAGTTTTTAATTCTACCTTGTTAAGACGCGGTCTGCTTCCATTCATAAGTTTTGTGAGGTTCCTGAAATTGGTTTCTCATGGTTAGATTTGCCTGATTTGCATAATATTATGCCTAATTTGCATAATCCCACAGTTTTATTGTACGACCATTTATTTATTTATATAGAACCTTTTGAGGTGCTACAACATGTTGAGTTGCTTTACAGAAATGTAATATTTGACACTAAGTGCCAGATTTCTACATGGTAGAGAGACTGTGCAGTCTTTTAAAAAAAATAGCACCGGGATCTGGAAGTCCTGCCCATATTCCGACAGATTACATTTTTGCCAGTAGGGAGATGGAACAGAGCATGATGCTCAAAGAAATGAAACCTGAATTGTATTTCAGGGCCATTATATTTCCGCACTGAGCTTAAACACATCTCATTTTGGCATTTCCAAGAGTATCCCACAACCATCAATCTGAGGTGGTGTGGATTTGTCATCCAGAATACAACCAAGGTTCAAACCTGCCTCGGGTTCAGGCCTTATGATGCTGGCCTCAGGCCTCTTTGGTGCATGCTGAAAATGCCCTCCGTGTTCTTTTTTCCCTTTTGTTTAATTAAGAATTCACCACCTAGAGGAAAAAGTGCATAATTTAAGCTAATTTGATGTTTTCTTGCAATACAGTAACAATAAGCAGTTCAACTATTTGCTAAGCATTTTCCACTAAATGCTAAACCCATTCCACTAAACCTTCTATTGTAAATGACCAAACAAAGGATATTTGTGAAAACCTTTGGAAATAATTCTGAATCTGACAGCATAACATTGTCAATATACATCGTATAAGACTGTGTTTATTTTGAGAAAATAGCACACTCTTCACAAATTCTTATTGTACCAATAAGTAAGTGTAAATCACTCTGTCTCTTGGTCTTAAATTTGATTTTACACTTGAAAGCATCCAGTTAATCATCTGTTGCCTGCAGTGCTTATGAATTACTGGACATTTCAGAAAAGTAGCATATTGCAAAGTATATACAATGATGATATTTTCTCCTCTTCTTCTGTGCCTGAAGCCATATGAGGCAACCCAGCTGTTCCACTGCTTTACATTAGCAGTTCATGCTCCTGCTTTTTCTCATGAAATCCTTTTAACCTATGTTCCAGTCATTAGCCTTCCTTCGAGTTCTCAACTGAGAGAATCACCTGAGTAGGGTTGTCACTAGCCTGTTCTGCTCTCATCAAATACAAACACCTTACTAGAGAGCAGTAGAGTATTTTCAGCTGGGGTTCTGTCCTCCTACATGCCATAATGTGCGAGGGTTGTAGGAAGTAAGTACATCTCACATCAGGTGCAAGTATTCTCATGGGGTTAACACAATATTCAGAGATTTGGGGGTTGAGTTTTCATTTCTAATGAATGCAGGAATGAGGTTAGGCAAATAAATAAAAACTTGTATTCTTGATGATAAATGCTGATATGCGTGACCTTGGTGTTTTTTATGTGGACTGTTAATAGGTTGAGAAGTTCTTGAGTATAAATCTCATATGCAGTTTAGATTAGATTAGATTACTTACAGTGTGGAAACAGGCCCTTCGGCCCAACAAGTCCACACCGACCCACCGAAGCGCAACCCACCCATACCCCTACATTTACCCCTGACCTAACACTACGGGCAATTTTAGCATGGCCAATTCACCTGACCTGCACATCTTTGGACTGTGGGAGGAAACCGGAGCACCCGGAGGAAACCCACACAGACATGGGGAGAACGTGCAAACTCCACACAGTCAGTCGCCTGAGTCGGGAATTGAACCCGGGTCTCAGGCGCTGTGAGACAGCAATGTCTAACCACTGTGTCACCGTGCCGCCCACAATGGAGTTTGGATTTGTAGGACCATGGGAAATTTGAACTCCCTTCCGTGTGCTCATTTTGGATGCTCTTCATGGTTTTGAATGCTTTCCAAGAAACCCAGATTTGAGATTTCTGACCAGTGGAGAAAATCTGCTCTGAAGTTTGCAGGTAAGTGTTAAGTACCCATACCCCTCAGAGCTCAGGTTCACTGGGTCAGCAATGTAGTTTGAATGGAAGATTCCAACATCGCAAAAGCAGTACTCTACAATTAGCTGACAGTGGGAATCCTGATTACTAGACACCCCAGACATCGCAAACTTTCATACAAAAATACTGTGAAAACCAACCTCAGAGCTTGCAAGCTGGATTGCAGCATATGAGGAAGAAACAAACTTGGACATATCCACTTGGAGAAGTCTCTGCAATTATGTTTTCAATATTAGAGCAGAACAGAGCCAAGTGCCTTCAGGGCAAGTAGCACAGCATAAAAACAAATACCTTAATCAGTCCCTCCAAACACCTGACTTTATGTGCAAAATTTGCAATCGGTCATGCAAATTGAGACTTAACCTAATGTTATACATGAGACAACATTGATGGCCTTTGTAAATTATTTGCTGAACATTCATCTATCAAATAAGGGGTATTCATTTTCAAAGACCCACTGTATGGTTGTGGTTGAAGCATGCCCCATGGTTATTGAATTATCAGATGGATTTTGATTCTAAAGCTGATGATGTTTGGACAAAGATTCTGTTTATTTAAATACATTTACTTCTGAACCACAGCAGATGTCTGTACTAAACTTTGTACGTCTGTGACTGCAAATGTAAACATAGCCTAGATCTCCGAACAGTGTCAGGAATCTTATTCGTGATCCAGATTGAACAGAAAGAGACACTTGACTTTAGGGGCACTACATTTGAACTTCCTGAGCTGAAGCAGTCTAGACTAGGCCAAGAATTTATGCAGCCAACAAAAGGTCAGACTAGTATTAAAATCACACTTTTTTGAACACTGCTATTTTCCAAGAATTAAAGGTATTTCAGCTTTGTTGATAGCTGCTGAGATAAGGTAAGTTGGAGAGAGTTTAAAGTCCCACCTGAATGAGAGCACAAGATTATACATGGGTGAAAGGTAGGGTGCCAAGCATGTGAATAAAAATGGGTACTAACTGTGTGGGGTTAGATTAGCAAGTGAGTGGGTGAGTGCTTAGTTTGGGATAGTTGGAAGTTGAACAGGTCTAGTCTGTCAGGATGGCGCAGACTTAGGTTTAAGGATCAGTGGGTTAGAAATTGTGTCAGGTCAATACAGGTTGAGAGGTGTTCGGTCCATGGGGAATCTAGGCAAAGAGAGAAGAAGGAGCTTAAGTCTGAGGTGGCGGGAGGAGGGATTCAGTGTACATTATCTTTCAGTTTATATGAATTCAGTTTTCCCCACCAGTAGCTAACATTCTTCATTCATAAATAAAACCTTCACAAAGATCTACAGAATTTGTAACTTGAGTTCAATTTTATTTTCTTCTGCTAGTCATATTATTTGTAATATGAATAATGTTGCATTCGAAGAAATTGCTAAGCTGAGAGAAAAAGGAGTTACCACATACAATCGAAATTTGGGAAGTAATATTCAGTGGAATTGAAATCTTACTGTCTTTGTAGCTTTTCTTATTAAAATTAGCTTCTTGTAAATATTTATTGGGAGCTGTTTAAAAAATTCCAAACAAATGCATGCAAAATAAGAATTTCCTTAAAAATGTTATTAAATAAAATTGAAGTGATTAGGTTTTTATTTTAGTATTTACGTCTATTTAGTCAGTTAGAATATCAACAAGCAGGCAGATAAGTTATAAAGTACATTTGCTCTCTTCACTCCCCTGCACTCCTTGGCCTGCACTATCCTTCACTCCACTACTGGACAGGAAGTGCACATTTGAATTCAAGGCTAAATGCACTTCAGTTATTAAAATCTTCATGATCACTGATTGTATATCACTGTCCACTTCTAGATTCTCAGCTGCATATTGACTGTTAATTGGGATCTTCTGTCAACTGATCAGGATCAACAGGCAAGAGTCCTAATTCCCTGCAGTGAACATGGTGATTGCTTGTCTTCCAGTTTAAAGCCTGTCCTTTGAATCCATGATGGCCCTTTTGCCTGGTTTTATTGGCATCACAAATACTTCAATGCCCTTCCAGTCATAACCCAGGGAAAATGAGGCAAGAGTTTAGAAGCTGTGCTTTCCAAATCATTTTTCTACAGCTGTGATGGGCTTGCACTTAACTTAGACATAGACTGAGCTTTCTTGTGACATACTTTTTAGTTAAAAATATCTGTCCTAATATTTACATAAGTTATACTGAGAACTGAATGGGGCAAAGGAATGCAAGAAGAATGTAATGTACAAAAAAAATTGTATAACTGGAATTGCAATGTGTACACAACAATTGATTCTGAAGAGAGGCTACATTTTGAAAATATACGATATTTCTAGCTTCAAAATAATGCAGTTTTATAAAATCACGAGGAGCCTGGATAGGGTAAATAGACAAGGTCTTTTCCTTGGGATGGGGGAAGTCCAGAACTAGAGGGCATAGGTTTAAGGTGAGAGGGGAAAGATTTAAAAGGGATCTAAGGGGAAACTTTTTCACACTCAGGGTGGTGCATGTATAGAATGAGCTGCAGGAGGAAGTGGTAGAGACTGGAACAATTGCAACATGTAAAAGGCATCTGAATAGGAAGGGTTTCGAGGGATATGGGCTAAGTGCTGGCAGATGGGACCAGATTGAGTTGGGATAATGGTTGGCATGGACAGGTTGGACCGAAAGGTCTGCCTCCATGCTGTATATCTCCATGACTCTGTGTCAAGATGTACTGGAGGCTCAGAGTAGATTGACAAGTATGTGTCCATAATATAAAGTTTTGATGGGAATTCTAAAAATTAGACCATATTAATTAACTGGAATTGAAAGATGGAATGATCCAGTGTATAAGGTATATTAATTGTCAAAGCAGAGCTGGAGCATAGGCTCTAAAATTAGGAAGCCTTAAACCGAATTTGGCATTAGAAATAAAATCATTTCTTTCCATTCAGCACCACCATCCTGCCACTACATTTCCTCATAGTATATAATGGGGGGGGGGGGTGAAATAGACACCAGGTTAAACATTGAAACTATAAACAAGAGTGGACTATTTGGCCTTTTGAACCTGCCCCATTCAATATGATCACAGCTAATCATCCAGCTCAGTACTCTGTTCCTGCTTTCGCTTGATACTCTTTAGCCCTAAGGACTATACTTCTCTTTGAAAACATGTTCTGGTCACAATCCCTTCTTGTGGCAGAGAATTGCATAGGTTCATTGCTGTCTGGGTGAAGAAATTTATCCTCATCTCAGTCCTTAGACTATGATCCCCGGTTCGGGATTTTCAGGTCATCAAGAACGTACTTTCTGTGTTATATGTTAATATGTTTACTAGTTTAATAGTTAATGTGTCAATTTATAGCTTTGAAATGGATTAGAAAGAGGGAATTTTCACATTTGTTATCCTAAGACATTTTGTAAGAAATTAGGTACTTTTGAAATGTGATGTGCAGAAAGGCCACAATCATTTTTCACCTTGCATGGAGTTAATGAGCAGTAACCTTTTTTGGTACCATTCGTTCGGGAATAAATTATGAGCAAGGATTCTGGGAGAACTCGACAATGTTTCTTTAAGCGGGAATATTTGATTTCTTCCTTAGAGACAAATAGACACACTTTGTTTAATATCTTTAGTCAGATTGCTGCCTCTGTAATGCTCTAATCAATCAGCTCAGCTTGTATGTTGGAGCATTGGAATGGAGCTTGAATATACTGATGTTTGTCTCAGGAGTGAGGGTGCTCCTTTTGAACTGTTTTGGATTGTTTGTCTGGGTCTGAAGTTAAGGATTATTGAATGCAGTGTGGAATAACAATGACTACTGGTTTGCTGAAGATCTCAAGCCATCGGATACCAAGGGACATAACTGATTTAGGATGTGTTAGAATGATCAGTAAAATCTGAATTTTTACATAACTTTTTAGAAAGTATCAGGGAGAAATCCTTACGTCAAGTGTCTTTTGATATAACCTATTGGTTCATATATGATTTAATATGAATCATCTGAACAGAGAAGTTGAGATGAATGAGTGAACACATTTGTATGATTATACAGAATTTCTTTCCATCAAAATTAATTGTTGAATTATCTGACTGGATCAAAGTCCTTACTTTTGATTTAGAAAGAAACCTTGAAAGAAAGAAGACTGACATTTAATTAGCACCTTATCAGATCCTCAGGACATAACAAAATGCTTCAGGCCAAATAAATAATTTTGAGTTCAGTCACTTTTGCACAGTTGAAATTTGGCTTTCTTTTATTATTTGAAAATATATGTACAATCCATAAAATGTCCGCTATGTTTTAAGGGAAGGAAGTCAGATTCAAGAATAGAGTTTGTTGTTTGAGGATGTAAATGCTTTCATGGAGACATTAATGAATTTGCCAAAATGTTAATTTACTCTTGGCAGTTGACTTTAGGTCCCAATTAGCATTTCTGAACTGGGCTTGAACCACATTGCTGTACTGCAGCTGTCTCTAGCCTCTATGACAGGGGAGGACAACTGGTGATTTTCAAGCCAAACGTTATACTTCTGTGTCGAGTTTGTTTAGCTGGCCTGCCCACACAGTCCTGATTTGAGCAATATAGAATAACAGGGCCCTGTCAGCCACAGCAAAACACCCACCTTTTCTCCCATCTTGTTTTGACTGACCTGAATATTTTGAACATACTAATATACATGAACTATTTAATGTTACATGTAATGCTGAAGTATGTTTCTTAACTATATTTCATAATAGTAACAGAAACACTTGAATATTTGGATTTCACTTTCCCAAAAAGCAGAACTGTTCTGAATGTAAACATATATTTTGAAACTAGATTTTATATAAACTGTTTGATTGCCCCTGGAAAGGCCTGTGAAATCGTTATATACCTGCTGGTTCCTATGAGGTCAGCATATAAACTTTATGCTGTAGGCTATTTTAAATAATTGCAATGTGCAGCTGGTGTTTAGTGCTCAGTTGAGTGGCTGGGCACTTGAACAGGGGATAGAAAATCATGAGGTAACGTTGGCCATCACTACTTAAAGCATTGCTGCAACTCTTGAAGATGAGGTGCATTCCAACTGGAACGATTGCTGGATGTCATTTCACAATATATTTTGAACTGGAAAGTTCAGGAGCAAAAATTTAAAGATGATCTGATTTGGCACTGGGGAGCACCATACAGAAGAAGAAAATGTGGAAGTTTTTAAAAGCATGCAGGAAATTCTCAGACAAATTGTGGGACTAGTAACTCTGCTGGTCAGCACTAGGACTCTCGCCTTGAAGATATGGGTATAGTGCAGCAACACGTACAGAAAATTCAAGGTTTCACTTTCGTAGTCAAGATCAGTGAGTGCACCATTAATTGTAACGTCCTATCAACCGCCCCACTTGTTTGTGTGTTGCTCATTATATCATAGCCCCATGGCTTACCCATCAGCAATCTCTGTCATTTATGACTCATGTCTAATATTCATAGCTTGACTTCACACTTGCACACTTAATGCAGCTGACTCCTTCACACTCAGAGCCATCTTACACCCTCCCACTCTCAACACCTCTTGAACTTTAGGACAACTGATCTTAACACCCCAGAAGATGTTTCCTTCATGGTTTGCTCACTAATGTTTGTTTCTTTCTTACCCTGCTTGCAGTTTCACCAGTCTCAAGCTGTTTCTCTCTGTTTCATTCTGATTCTATTAGCAGTAAATGCAATGTGACAATGTAAAGCAGCTTGAAGAATCTGCCACCTGAATAGAGATTGGAATCCATCCTCTCCATTTCTTATCAGGATACCGAGCATGATGCTTAAGAATCTGCTAAGTATAGTCATTCAAAGCTGGAGGCTGAGGGAGTGGAATACCTTTTGAGTGCAATGCACCACCAATTGATACATGGCAGCCATAAGATAATATCCTGCATGGTGGGAAGTCTGCTATTCTAATGGACTAGAATACTTACTCCAACAGCTTCTTTCTGGCGAAAGAGAATTAAATGTATTCACACTTGTTGGAAAACTAGAGCCTCAATGAGCTTCCTTATTTCACTGAAATGTTGCTCATTTCCCTGTTGCAACATCCTAAAAGAGTCCAGCAGATAAAATTTCATGGTCACAGTCATATTCAGAGCCAGTGCTGATGTCCTACTGCTCTGAAACTGCACATCTGGCTGCAGCATGTGACTGATTTCCTTGAGGGTACCCATACTGAAATATTAAACATCTGAGGTGGTTGCTCGATTTAGTAAGTAGAAGTGTGGGCAGAAATGATTTCCTGCTGAGCTCCTTTTCTCCCATCCCCTCCCTTTTTTTTAACAGTCTGTACAGCTCTGAGAAGTCTCAGTTTTACTTCCTCTAATTCTCTATCTCTAGCGTGATGCAAGCTGCAGCAACCATATCCAGTAATTTGTTCAGAATTCTTGAAGTCCAGGCAAAGTTGTACAGCACACACCATTACCACTTCCTGTGGATGTTATCAACATTAAACAAATATAGAAACCACAACTGCTTCTACAATCACAGTAAGAGTCAGTAGAAATCAACCAAAACCAACCTGAAAGGAGTTGATGATCCATCACAGTAGCACTGGTTGAAATTCCTTTTTGCTGCTGATTGGATTTTGAGCTGTATGTTTTTGGGATGGCTTTAACTGGAGTTTTGAATTCCAAAATGAAAATACTGTCATCAAATCAATGCTATACACATTTAGGCATCACAATCAGCCTACATTTGCAAGCATCTATTGGGTATTTTCTCTGTATGTGCTAATGTCCACACCGGATTAGCATCTTAGTATGAGGTATGTGGGATTTTGATGAAGGGTCACTTACCTGAAATCTGAACTCTGCTCCTTTCTCAACAGGTGCCAACTGACCTTTTTGAGTGTTTCCAGTATTTTGTATGTTTAATTTAAAATTACTAATACCCATTTTTTTTTCTCTCTCAGTATGTGAAAGAGTCCAGATAGTCTGGATTTCAGCTACAGTATATTTTAAACTGTTAATTTGTTATAAAAGTTGTAAACTTGGAAAAAAATAGAAGATTAGAGCATGTTTAAGTACAATTTGAACTGCATTATAATGCTGTAAATTAAATTGTTTGAACATTAATGGTATTCATTTCCAGTATAACAAAATAAATATCACTTTTCACAAAGCTTTACTACAACAAAATGGAGTTTGGTTTGAGAATGATTTTGTTTTTAAAAAACTTCATTCATGGGATAGAGGCATTGGTGGCTGGCTAGCATTCATTACCAATCTCTTGAGAACGTGGTGGAAAGCGGCCTTTGTGGATTGGTACATTCCATTTAGTGTAAGTACAACTAAAAAGCTAATGGAAAGTGGATTACAGGATTTTAAACTTGCAACACTACCGGAATGGTAACATATTTCCAAATCAAGATGAGTAGCCTAGAAGGGGATTTGCAGATGGTGGTGTTCCAGTATGTCTGTTGTTCTTGTCCTTCTGTGTAGTAGCGGTTTGTAGATTTGGAAGGTTATAGGATCCTAGGTGAGTTGACGCAATGCATCTTGTAGATGGTACATACTTCTGTGACTGAATGTTAGCTATGGAGAGTGTGGGTGTTTGTGGATGTTGTGCTAATCAAATGGGTGATGCCAAGCTTCCTTAATATTGTTGGAATTGTACTCAATGGGAAGCATTCCATCATGCATCTGACTTGTGCCTTGGATGGGCGTTGGAGAATCAGGATGTGAGTTACTGTAGGAATCCCAGCTGTGACCTATTTTTGTAGCCATGACATTTGTATGGCTAGTTCATTTCAATGATGGATGGTATACCCAACCAAAGAAAAGGACATTAATAGTGAGGAATTAGATAATGATAACACATTGAATGTCAAGAGGCACTGGTTAGACTGTCTTGTTTGGAGATGTTCATTGCTAGTTACTTGTGTGGCATGAATGTTTTGATTAGATTAGATTCCCTACAGTATGGAAACAGGCCCTTCGGCCCAACAAGTCCACGCTGATCCTCCGAAGAGTAACCCACCCAAACCCATTGCATTACCCTATAGTTACCTCTGACTTGGTAACTTAACATAGTTAATTCACCTGACCTGCACAGCTTTGGAAACCCACACAGACAAGGGGAGAATGTGCAAACTCCACACAGGCAGTTGCCCCAGGTGGGAATTGAACCCAGGTGCCTGGCGTTGTGAGGCAGCAGTGCTAAGCATTGAGCCACTGCACTGCCCAATGTCCCCTCACTTGCCCTTTGGAGTTCAAATCTTTTGTCCATGTTTGGACCAAGGATGTAATGAGGTCAGAAGCTTAGTGGCCCTGGTAGAACCCAAACTGAGCATCAATGACCAAACTATTACTAAGTAAATGGTACTTGATAGTACTGTTGATCATCCATTCTATTGTTTTACTGATGATCGAGAGTAGACTGATAGTGCAGTAATGACTGAGTTGAATTTGTTCTACTTTTTGTATGTAAGATGTACCCGGGCAATTTTTCAATTTTTCACATTGTCAGGTAGATACTAGTGTTGACGTTGTACTGGAGCAGCTAAGCTCTGAGTCTTCAAGTGCTGAGCATAAGTCTTCAGTTCTGTTGCCAGATTGTTATCTAGCTGCATAACCATTGCAGTATCCATTGTCTTCAGCCGTTTCTTTGATACTCTGTGGAGTGAATTGAATTGGCTGGAGACTGATGTTTGTGATATTGGGGATCTCCAGATATTTAAGGAATGTTGCTACATGCAAGTTTTAATTCTAGTTCAAGTGAATAATTTTCCAGATTTGAAAGTTGATCAGATTTCAAGTTGGCAAACGTGAGGACTGCAGATGATGGAGATTAGAGTTGAGAGCGTGGTGCTGGAAAATCACAGCAAGTCAGGCAGCATCCGAGGAGCAGGAGAATTGACAATTCGGGCAAAAGCCCTTCATCAGGAATCGTCATTCTTGATGATGAAGGGCTTTCGCCCGAAACGTCGATTCTCCTGCTCCTTGGATGCTGCTTGGCCTGTTGTGCTTTTCCAACCCACACTCTCTACTCAGGTTTCAAGTTCTGGATTTATATACTTTATTATATATATCATTAAGGGTTTATGTTTATTTTGACATTCAGGATGGTATAGTATTTATTAATAATGTATTTTGAAGTCTACAGAACATGAAATAATAGTGTTATGAAACTGGCAGCAACAGCTGTGCATCATCTAGAATAAACAAATTGGCATCACATGAATATGTGATGTTAATAAAGATATTGGCATAATTCACTTTTGAATTATAGATTACATTATGTGGACCGTTGTAGCAAATGCACGTGCTTCGTGGAATGGCACTGCCTTTTTCATTTGATTTTTTTTTCTATTTAAACAAACACCACCTCAAGCAAAGAAAACAAAATCATTCAAACAAGTGTCAGTTTGGCTCATTTGATAGTTTTCTTGCTCTGAATGAGAAGGCTATTAAATTCTACTCCAGAACTACAAGACACAAGATTACTATTGGTTCTGTTATAACATAGAAGTTCCATTCTTGTGCATTCTTGTGTTATAATCACACAATAGCAGCACCATTTAAACTAACAAGACTGAAATTGCATCATAAACAATACAGGCTTTTAAAGTTCGTGTTTTAGAAACAGAGTCCACAATTCGTCAATCATGTTATAGCGATTTGGCGTTAACGAAACACGTGTTTTGCAGAACATCCTCTATTTTATTCCTTAATACAGTACTGAATAAATATTGGATTGCCATTCTTAGATTGGTTGTTGTGAATACAACTTCCAGCTGGCACCAATTCATTGTGATTAGGAATGGGAACTGGCTGATTTTCTGATCCTATTCTTGGAACCCTAAGGACAACTGTGTGGCTTCAAATATTGATTAAACTAAGTTCAGCTAGCTGGAAACAAAGGAAGATTCAAGTTTGCGGTAATATTGTGGATAATTGTTTTAGTTAAGCTGCCCACAGTTTCATTACTTTATAATAAACATTGGTATATTGTCTACTACACCAAAATTTCTGGAAACTGGTAATGTGAAAGTATCGTAACTTCATGGTTGTGAGGTCATATTGTAGGAATTTAATAAATTGAGATTGACATATCTAGTAGCTTAGGAGCTGGCTGGCGATTTCATTATCATTCCAAATTTAGCCCAGGACAAAAATGCTTGCGACTTTCCCATGAAAACATCAATTAAGGACCTTAAGTGACAACTAATTGTCCCTTAAGGGCCTAATCTTAACAATGGCAAACAGGGAACTCATCATGTGGGGAGGCTGATAGGCATACTTTGCTAGAGATTTCAATCTTTTGAGACTCTAGAAAATCAGGTCTGCGGGTAGGTTAGGTCTCCCATCAGATTTGCTGGTGCCAGAATTCAAGATTCTACCATCCTCATTAAATTCCTCACAATGTCTCTGAACCAGTCAAACAAGTCACTCACGTACTGTTTTCAATTTTTAAATACAACGAGTACAGCAGTATTGAAGTAAGACCCGGACTTCTGTGACCAATTTGCAATACTTGATTATGTCGCCATGTAGCATTATCAACACCCTGATGTTGAACTTTTGAAAACATCCCAGTGACATGCTGAGCCATTGGGAAATTCCAAATTTTTAATGTTTTCTTGTAGTTTTAGTTTTTCTGTCTGTTCCAGTTCATTTCGACTTTATTTCTGCAGGAGAACAATCTTTCTCTTGGCTACCCAGCATTTGATTTGAAATTTGGAACAAATTTAGAAAACTAGGTTTTCATTTTGAAAGTTCAAACTTGAAACAAATACTGAGATTAAGCCACTCCATCCCCAGAGTCTCTAATATTATACAATTCGATTTGATTTTTAACTTAACCTTGTTTACTTGTGTTTTTTTTAAAACTCCACGTCCTTTGATTTTTGTCATTCTTCACATGACAAGGATCCATTAATCTTAGACTTCAAACTCTGAACTGATTTACTACATACGATGTTTATGGGAGTGAATTTGAGATTTTCACTAACTTTTACATATGTAATAGTTTTCTTGACTTCAGTCCTAAACTTTATGGTCATGGCTTCTTTATAAAGATTCCCTAGCTCCTGAACAAAGAGGGCAATGGCAGGTCAGTTAGTAACCTCGATGAGGGAAATAAAATCTGACTTTTGCACCTAAGTTTTGAAAGGCAAAATAAGAATCTTGTGAGTGAGTGGCGAGACATCCAGTTGCATGCATTAACATTTCACATAGTTTATATGCAGTTGTTATTTCCCCACGAGGTAGAAATTACATGGCAACAATTGGTGATATGAAAGTTAGAGTGGGTACCTTGCAGCTCCAGATGACTGCATCTTCCTCCAGGCTCCTTATTGGCCATCAGTCACCAACTTCCCAGTGGATGCTCCATGGTTAGCAACTACCTACACCCCATCTACGGAGATTGCCCTTGGACATGCACCAGCTTTACCATAGTCTCAGACTCACACGGAACCAAGTTATCCTCTCAGTGCTACACTTTGTAGTGTGCTGCAACTTTGTATTACAATGCGACTGCCAGGCTTTTTGCATGCAGAGACAGGCACTATCTCTTAGTTTGCAGCAGAGTGTATCATGGCTCCTCACTTTCACTCCCAGCACTCACTTATTCTGTGTCTGCTTGGATGGTAACAACATATCCCCCTTGCCTTGTCAACTTGTCAATCATGTTATCGTTCAGAACTTACAGGCTCACCATACCTGTATCTTGTTTTCCTTTTGGAAGAATGACAGGGAAGAAGTCCTGAAGAAGGGCTTATGCCTGAAATGTCGATTCTCCTGCCCGTTGGATGCTGCCTGACCTGCTGCGCTTTTCCAGCAACACATTTTTCAGCTCTGATCTCCAGCATCTGCAGACCTCACTTTTTTTCCTCTTGGTGTGAGCAAAGAACCAGGCAGCAATCAGTTAAGGGGATAGACATGCTGCTTTATGGCACCATGCTACATCAATGCCACACCTGAAGCATGTGCCAGCAAATTGCACAGCAAATGTATCGTATGTGCTTTAACCAAATAGTTATGTCTGAAAGTCTAAGGAAAATAGTCCTCCGTCAAGTCAATGGAGGTTGCATCGAAGACCATAAGATATAAGAGCACAGTTGGCTCATTGAGTCTGCTCCACCATTCGATCTCCACCATTTGATCATGGCAGATAAATTTCTCAACTCCATTTTCTTGCCTTCTCCCCCCTAACCCCGGATCCATTTACTCACCAAGAGCCTTAAATACTCTCAATGAGTTCGTTTCCACAGCCTCCTGCAACAATGCATTCCATAAATTAACCACCGAAAGAAATGTCTCTTTATCCCAGTTCTAGAAGGTTGTCCCTTCAGTCTGAGGCTGTGCCCTTAGTCCCAGTCTCTCCTACTAATGGAAACATTTTCCCTATATCCACTCTGTCCAGGTCTCTCAGTATTCTGTAAGTTTCCATGAGGTTTCCCCCAATCCTTTTAGATACCACTGAGTACAGGCCCAGAGTCCTCAAAGTGACAAGCCCTTGTTCCCAGGATCATTCTTATGGAAGTTCTCTAGACCACTTCCGAGGCCAGCATATTCTTCCTAAGATACAAGGTCCAAAGCTCTCATAATATTCCACATGCAGTTTGACCAGAGCCTTATACAGCCTCGGTAGTGTATCTCTGCTCTGGTAGATATTCCAAAAAATCCTTTTCTTGGAATCTGATACCAACCTGGTTTTCCAAATATACAGTCCATTTGTATATTGAAGTCCGCAATGTTTATTCTAATAATGCATTTTTATATGCCTTTTCTATCTCCCGAATTATTTTCTTACCCACATCCTGACGACTGATAGGGGACCTATACACTTCTCCCATCAAGATATTTTGTCCTTTGTGGTTCCTCAACTCCACCCACACAGACTGTGCACCTTGTGGCTCTATATCACTTCTTGCTGTTGATTTAATTTTGCTTCTTAAGTAAGAAGGCAACCCTGCCTCCTCTGCCAATGTACTTATCCTTTCAAAGGACATGTATCCATGAATATTTAGTTCCCAGCTCTGAACCACTTACAGCTATGTTTCTCTGATCCCCACATATTGTACCTGCCAGATTAAATCGTTGCTACAAGCACATTTACCTTGTTTCATATATTGCGCTCATTTAAGTACAACACCCTTAGTCCTGCATTGAATGCCCTCAAAAGTACTGACATTGTAAATTAAGGGCACCACGTGATATCAGTTCAGGTGCTCGGACACCGTCAGTTGGGCATTTGGGGCAGTCAGTGTCAGAGCTCCTTCACATTACAATATGTGGAATAGACCATGATCAGTCCTGCAAGTCCAGTGCAACTAGGCAGGGAATTAATGGTAAGTCCAACGGGAACTGCATATAGATCTTTCAGGGACCTGGTTGCTTATCCATTAGAGCTGTCCTTCTAAATTGGTCAGGAGTTGGGCCATAGTCAGCCCTGAACATTGACTAACTATTATGCGACACTGTATGTTAGGAAAAAGTGGCATTCGCTACAAAAGGTTCTAAGATGCTATGATACTTTACAATGGGTAGCCTGTGAATTTTGATATTGCAGTGGCAGTCCACCAATGGTGAGTACTTTCGCTGCTGACAAGCACACGGTAGTGTGAGAATGATTCCATAGAGGTGTGGTGCATATTTCAGGTAAGCAGTATAGAATTGCGTGAGATAACTCTCTAGAGCTTAGTTAAACATTCCATGAAACTCTTATAAATTGACATTTACCTGATCTTTGATAAAATTCAGCCTCATGTTTCTTCCTTAACAAATTCCATTATAGTTTTTTTTCCCCCTCAGATCACTTTTCAACTTCAGAAACAAGAATTATAACTCACATTTCTGTGTAATTTAACACTTTAATCCCTGGTGTAATTGTAATGGTGATACCAGTACATCTTTCTCAAGACGCAGTTCTCCGGATGGGACTTGATCAAGACTTTGTACGTCTTAAACATAATTTCTTTTCTTTTATACTTCAGTCACCTTGAGGTAAAGGTGTTGTCAATGTTGATAGACCTTTAAGCCATTGAATAAAATAAGCAAATTTAGTACAGTGCTTGAAGGAATAAATTTGCATTTCTTTTCCTTTGCGAAGTGCTTAATTTGAATTGTAATATATCTTGTTCAATAAACAAATGACGACATGACTCCAGGTGCCTTGCAACAACAGCAACGTACGAATAGGTCATGCTCCAATTTTCATTGACTCTTGTGAGCTTTCCTTGCTGTTATTCTGTGAACAGACTACATTGGAACTCGCACAGCATACTTCAACATGACATCAATATGTTGAGTTAGTCAGCCTAGTCTTGGGCTTTAATTTTCTAGTGAATCATGAGCTTGTTTAAAAAAAAACCCACAAAATATCCCTTTTAATTCTGGAAATGCGTTACTTCCATTCTTTGCTGTAATGATTAGTTTTCACTGCATTCATCAGGTGGATTTTACAGTGACTAGTGTTACTACTCACCATCTGTTCCTAACATTTATTCACACAAACCACACTATAAACAGCAGGTTATGTTCTTTCACAAATCAAGCTTTCACGAAGTCTTATTTAACACATTTGAATATTATATTAATAAAGTTACTTACACACACACACACTAATTGCATTGATTATTACACGACTTACACAGTATTTAACCTCATAGATACCCTTCCTTTAGAATTATTCTCAATCATGTTAATATTATAGGTAGTTTTTGTTGATGTAAAAATCTGTTTTTATTTGGAGTTAATCTTTCATTTTTTTTGCATCAAAATGGGGAAAAATTTATTGTCCAAAATGGAATTACTTTAGAGAAAAATATAATGGAAATAAATTGTAAAATAGTATTCTTTGTGAAGCAATGCCTTTGAATTATTCTGAAACTGCAAGTGGTTCCCCAAATCCAACATCAGATTTGAATGTATATTAAAATGCTGTATTAAGTGCATGGGTGTGATTAGATATGAGTTTTCTTTATCACAAACGTATTTTAGCAGTAAAGTATATCAATAATGGTTGTCATGGACTCTGTGCTGCCAAATGTTGACTGCTAAAATGATAATCTAAAGTAGTTCATTACCAAGGTCTTGTGGAGCACACCTATTTAAATCTTGCTGAAGTAGAGGATATTTGAAATGATAGTTTAATTTTGAGGCACTTAATGAATTGTATTTTGTGGTCATTATATGTTGATTGACCATCCTGACGATAACATGGCTGTAATTAGCGTAAAGGGCTTTCAGATAGGTTGCATCTTGTACATTTTCTGATAGGGCCGTTTATTATTTACAGTGTGAAACATCTTAAAACATATACATTGTAATACCCATTTTTATTATTTGGCACTTACAAGACACTTAAGTCAGAATATATTTTATCAAATGTCTATTAAATTTTGTCACAGTGTCTCTTTGGATTGTAACAATGGGCTGAATTTTCTCATATTTTGGTTAAGTTTTGGAGAGCTTCACTAAGGATTACCCTCCATGAACCCTGGTGATTGTTCTCTCAAATTTCTCTGCTGTTTGTCTCATTAATTATGCATTCCACCTCCTTAGTGCTACTTTTAAGCAGTCTTGCAGTCATCAGAAGCAAAAGTTCTTGCTTGTGTTAGGACCTTGTGGCATTAATGCCATGGACAACACATTTAATTCCCAGCCACTCTCTATTAAACCCATGCTGCAAGCCAGAAACTGCTCTTCGTGTATTGTACAATTCAAAATTACAAACCAAGAGAGACAGGCTAGCACCCCACTCCTCAGACAAGAGATCCTAGTGGATGGGTGGTGTAAAGGAGGATCATCTTCTTCGTACTCTGTATCCACTGACCCTGCCAGCCATGTCAGTGTGGTGCTGGCGATCTAGAAGAACGTGTAGTAATACCACAAGAAAGATGAGTATCAGCAACTCCTCTTGGTTGCCTCATGCTCTAGCTCCATTGTTGCAACGGACTCCTACCACCGCTCATGCTTTATCACGCTCAATATTGCATCCAGCACCTTCCATCAGTGGCTTTCATCCATCCATCCCTCAAGACTACTCCCCCTTCCTGTCTTCCACTCATTTACTAGGGAGATTGCATTGTTTATTTCCTGTGTGATCATAGTTTTCATTGTCTAAGGTCAACTCCCCTTCGATATTCAACATATTGTTTGATTGAAGGATAAGCACATTTGCCACGTCAGTTGCTAGCACATGCTGTCGGTGTGAATTATAGAGACATAGAGATGTACATACAGAAACAGATCGTTCAGTCCAACTTGTCCATGCTGACCAGATATCCTAAATTAATCTAGTCCAGTCTGCTTGCACTTGGCCCATTTCCCTCTCAACCCTTCTGATTCATATACTCATCCAAATGCCTTTTAAATGTTTGTAATTTTACCAGCCTCCATCACTTCCTCTGGAAGCTCATTCCATACACGTACTACCCTTTGTGTGAAAATTTGCCCCTTAGGTCCCTTTTAAATCTTTCCCCTCTCACCTTAACCCTACGTCCTCTTGTTTTGGACTCCCCCACCCCAGAGAAAAGACTTTGTCCATTTACCCTATCCATCCACCTCATAATTTTATAAACCTCTCTAAGGTCACCCCTCAACCTCTGACGCACCAGGGAAAACAGCCTTGGCCTATTCAACCTGCTGTACACCAACATTATCTGCCCCCATGCTGGTTCAGTGATGTCAAGCATGACAAGCTGCTTGGCTTTCTGTTTGGGCTAAATGACAAGACACAGCAATGATGGTGTGAGCATTCAAACAAGGGTAAAGTTAGTGAGCAGTAAGGGAGCAAGCTAACAGCCGTGAGATGTACCTTGTTCGTATGTTGAAATGTGTGCCTGTTGCTGCATACAAAGTGGTCTAATTTTAACAAAGAGCAGCATTAACTGTTGAACTGTAGTGTAAATTTATCTGAGATGTGGCTATGATGATTTGCTGAGGCTAATGGTTTGTTGATATGACTTCAATGGATGGAATGTGCAGGCAGTCAATTCCCATAGAATGTGTCCTGAGGTTTTGGGGAATGCCAGCCAACATGGAGATGTGGAACAGATGCTAGCGAGCTGCAACTACCAGGTAACCACTCTGATTTGCACATTGGGAATTGATGCTGTCTAGTTTCTCACCTATACCTGGGGTAATAGCAATCTGTATATAAATGAAGTGAGATTAAGTAAGAATGATATATTAATGTTCACAAGTGGGGCCCTTGTTGCTTACTCGTGAGATTGCCTCCCCCTGTTTTTGAGTTTAGCTATTATGACTGTCTCAGAATATAGCATTAGAAAACATCAATTCAAAATTAATCTTGAAACAAAATAGAGCACATTATGAAAGTAAATAATGCAATTTAGATAAACTTGACTTAAAAGAGCAAATGTAAAAGATTTTTCACTGAACTTCAAAGTTTATTTTCAGCATTTAGATTTGAATGAGATGGTTTACTTGCTTCCTGAAGCGGTATCCTATCACCAGTCAAGCAATTATTACACAAGCCCTTTGTCCTGATCTCCAAATGGATTTTCAACCTCTTAATGAGGAATTGCAACCATATCAGGCCTCCACTAGCTTCTGATATCTGTCTACTAGCTCACCCAACAAGGGAGGGGCAGTGTAAGTGCATATGGAGCAATGTTGTTGAATGATATCAGTATTAGTTGAATAACTAGTAATGTGTACAAGATATTACATTTGAGCTTGAGGCTTGCAGCAGTGTTAAGTGTGCGAAGGTGAGGTAAACTTATGAATGTAAAGTATGAGTTGTGTTTGATAAAGATTTTTGTGGTGTAGTGAAATGTGTAATATGTGAGGCTGGTGGTTCAGTTGTAGGCATGTGCCACTTAAAGATGAGTTCACTGCTCGTCAAACTTTGAACTGCGACACAATTCCTTGGAATGACATTGCTTACATTGACAGTGTTGGCTGTCCACTCCCTTGTCTTCTGAGAGTTTAGCTGGACAGCCTCCTGATGTTCTGAAGATGGAGGACTTATCTCGCACTGTTTCTCTCATGTGATGGGGAATCTTAGAGCAAAGGTATTGCCCTTGAATCATTTATTGTAAGTTCTTTCTATGTGGAGTCTCTGGCACAACCACTTGCAGGACCTTTTGTGGCTCGAATTCACCTCCTTTTTAATAGGTGCAAGCAAGCATTTAGTGTTTTGGGTGTGGCATGAGCTTGGGCTCGTTGCAGAGACATGCATTCACTCAAAATCATGTCTAATACTGGGAAATATGCTACTTTCATTTATATTGGCAAGCAATATAAAGTTCCTGAGCTTTACAATCTCAGTATCTTTTTGGGGGATTTTAGAATTTAAGCGCCCTTTACTCCAGACTTAAATTGAGCCTTCACTCAAGATATTTTTTAAAGCTAGTGCACCCAAAATAAACAAAAAAGGAAAAACAATTGAAAAAAGAAAAGATGTTGTATATTCATAAAATCTCAAATCATTCATAGACTATATGTTTTGTTATATGGTGGCTGTTTCGAAGACAAACCTATTAGCTAAGGTCTCATAGAAGTAGTGAGATAAGTGATCACCTAATCTATTCCAGTGACGCTGTCCTGGACTTCAGGGATATTCCCTTGCTCTTGTTCAAAAAGTCCACATGACCTGTTTTATATATAGAGATTGTGGTGCTGGAAAAGGGCAGCAGGTCAGGCACCATCCAAGAAGCAGAAGAATTGATGTTTCGGGCAAACTGTCAAATCTTCTGCTTCTTGGATGCTGCCTGACCTGCTGTGCTTTTCCAGCACCACACTTTATGACTCTGATCTCCAGCATCTGCAGTCCTCATTTCTCCTATTTTGTATATAGGCACACAGGCCCTAGGATTAACATTTAATCCAAAAGTCATTATGGCTAACAGGGCAGCACTCCCACAGTACTGAACTGAAGTATCATACCAGGTTATTAGCTCAACTGGTGTGTTAGGATTTGACCATCACAACATCTGGCATTAGAAGCAAAATGCTAATTTAAGATACTGAGTTAAGATGGCACTAAGTCTAGGTTAAAATGGGATATGGTAAAATAAATTTACTGGTGTGGTGGAAGATGTTCCTTGAGATTGAGACTAAAGTGGAAGGTACTGACAAATTAAATAGAGCACTGCTTTGTAGCTGGCAGTGTTGATACGAGAGCACATGTTACTACCACCCAATTGTATCTTCACCTTGGAGAACATGTAGTTCACTTTCAAGTTAAAGGGAAACAAGTACTGAACTGATGTAAACAAAATACCCTTGAGAAAGGGTGGATAATATAAGTAAAAAGAATAACTTTTCCGTGTCTGCCACACTTGAGTTCCTCTGTTCACCTTCATTCTTAGAGTAATAAAATCTGTGTTCCATAGTTTACTGTTGCATAATTGCCCTTCTCTGGTGTAGAATTAAAGCTGCACTAATTGGAATTATTCCCAAAACAAACCTATTTCAGTGTTGGCTCTCAAATCTATTCAGTTTTGCTGTTGTTTCTCTTTTGTCATGAAACAGTATGATGTTGAAGGACAAGCACTTACATTGAAAGTCCTCACACTATTGTCTTTCTACACATTTTTGTATGTTGTATATTATGTAAAGCACCCACTCTGTACCCTTTGCAGGAACCAGTCATTGCCAAAAGGCTGTGCACAAACTGCATTAGTATATAGATTACATAGAGATTGTATATTTTAGGTTTTCATAGCTGTGCGAGTTCTTTTAGTATGTAAATTAAATGCCTGATTTTTCTAAATCAAAACCCAAAGAACTGCAGGTGCTGGAAATCAGCTAGAGAGTGGTGAATCTATGGAATTCGTAGCCTCAGAAAGCCAAGTCATTGAGTATATTTAAGACTGAGATAGATAGGTTATTTAGTATCAAGGGTTACTGGGAGGAAGCATGAAAATGGACTTGAGAAACTTACCAGCCACGATTGAATGGCTGAATAGACTCAAGGAGCTGAATGGCCTAATTTCTGTTTTATGGTCATGGTCTTATCAGAAACATAGACAGAACAATTGCTGGAATAACTCACCAGGTCTGGCAATAACTGTGGCAAGAAGGCAGAGTTTACATTTTGGGATCAGTGACCCTCTTTCAGAACTGATTGTAACTGGGAAGACATTGATATATTTGTTAAAAATAGGGTGGAGGCAGGGGGGAGGAATAAGCAATAAGTGGAGGTGGAGGTGGAGCCCAGAGAGACAGGCAGACAAAGGAATGGGTAATGATCAGCCTGGGAGCATCAATAGCTGCTAATGGGGACCAATGAGTTGTGTGATGGTAGCCCATGTGATGACAGAGTCTGGTTGTGGGGTGTAGGAGAAGATGCTCAGGTCCTTTAAACTATTGAGCCCTGAAGGGTGCAGGGGTATTCCCGCCCATTCCTTCCCTTCCAGTTATGCCTGTCTCTTTGTGGGGCACGTGGAACATTCCTTGTTCCAGTCCTACTCTGATTCCTTCCCACAACACACATATTCTCCAGTGCAGTTTCCCCCTGTCATCTGGAATGGAATTATCAATTCCACGTCCAATTTCCACGCTGCTCTCGCCTTCACCTGGTCCTTTTCTGATTCTTCCCCTCCCTTCCTTGACATCTGTTTCCATTTCTAGGTTGCTGGCCATTAATATCCAATTCAAGCCCACCAACTCCCACAGTTACTTTGACTATACATCCTCACACCCGGCTTTCCATAAGGACTCTATTCCATTCTCCCAACTTCTTTGTATCTAATCCAATGATGCCAACTTCTACAATGGGGCCTCTGAAAAGTCCAACTTGTTCCTCAACTGAGGATTCCCCACCTTTGTACATTTTTAGCCCTCACTCCTTCTCTCAGCAATAGGGTCCTCACTTACCACCCCACCAACATGGGGATAGTGAGGACTGCAGATGCTGGAGAAATCAGAGTCGATAAAGTGTGGAAAAGGCACAGCAGGTTAGGCAACATCTGAGGAGCAAGAGAGTTGATGTTTCTGCCTTTCATCAAGACTGGGGATGGGAAGGGGGCTGAGAAGTAAATAGAGGAGGAGGGTAATGTTGGAGGAAAAATAGTTGGGACAATGATAGATGGACGAAGGTAGGAGGTGATTGTGAAAGGTCGGTGGGAAATGTGGAGCAGATAGATGGGAAGGTAGATGGACAGGTAAATCAGGTCAAGAGAATGGAGCTGAGTCAGAGGGTTGGATCTGGGACAGGGTGGGTGAATTAAATGTTGAGGCCGTGTGGTTGTTGGCTCCTGAGGTGGAAGATCCTCGAGGTGTTCCTCCTCCAGTTTGTGGGTGGTCTTGGTTAGGTGGTGGAGGATGCCCCATGGGAAGAGTGGAAGGGGGACTTGAAATGGATGGCCACAGGAAGCTGGAGATGGTTGGTGCGTATGGATCAGACATATTCCCTAAACCATTTCAAGTTTGCGTGCAGTCTCTCCAATGTAGAGGAGACTACAGCGAGAGCAACAGATACAGTAAATGAAGATCGAGAATATGCAAGTAAACCTCTGCCAGATTTGGAATGATCCTTTTGGGCCTTGAACAGACGTGAGGGGGAGGTGTGGGCACAAGTCTTGAGTCAAGAGAAATAAACATATTTAAATCAAGAATTTATTCTCTGGCACAATGCCTGCACTTAGTTAAATGTGGATCCACTTTTGAGCATAAGCCCCTTACTCATTCTTGTCTGTTGAGCTTTATAATATTAATCGAATGGTGTCTATGGAGTTCTGTGGAATGTACAAGGACACAAACTGTTCACTGCATGGGAAATGACATCTATTTATTTTGTGACTTGTGTGAATACTGTACTACAGAGCTCACTGTCAAAGTATTCTATTCTGTTGCTATTTAATGGTAAAAAATAAAAGCAGCTATTTGTTATATTTTTATTCTGGTCGATATTTTACATGTCTAATATAATATGAACAAAAACAGTATTCTTTGTTTGAGTGGGTTGTGCACCAGTGGTAATGTTTGTTCTCAATGTGTAACTCTAGATATACACAGTGCGTGCTGCTGGAGTAGGTTGCTGAATGCAGTGTCAAAAGTGGGTCCAGATCATATTAATACCCAGTCTTTAGGTTGTCTTCAAAATATTTGTTCAACTATTAGAAAGTTGAGGAGCTCTTTTTCTGATCATACAGTGTTCTTTCTATTGAAATGAAAGGGAAAAATAACCGCAAGTTCCTTTGTAATTGGCATGTTTATGAAATAAAGGTGGTACTTCTGAAAAACCAGCTGTCTCCAGCTGTGTTGGGTTTTATTGGATTTCTGAAAACCAATATCAGGCAATGTTTATTCAAATACGAACTCTTGAATCCAATGAATAATGGACATGGGTAATTCAGCTGAAAGATTGCAAAGCACTTTAGGTTTACCCTCATACTACTCTGATGTTAATTCACTTCTCACATATTGGATTCAATGCTCTAATGTGCCTCACCCAAATTTCCTAAATCAGTGCAAACTGTTTAAAATCAAAACATCAGTCAACAAATGTCCACTTTCAGGCAACACCAACTTTTGAGTAACCAGATTTGAGAGAGTATACCTATATTTAAGATTCTTCAACATTATTCACTTGAAATAATGTATTGGGCCACCAACCTTGATTGATTGATTGTTTTTTTTAATTTAAAGAAGTAATTACCTGTATTTGAGATTGAGCAACCTCCAATTTTGAATGCTAAGTTTTTTTATGAAAACAGTGGTCAGCATGGCTTCGTGAAGGGAAAATCGTGCCTGATAAATTGAATACATTTCATTCTGAGGAGGTAACAAACAGACTAGATAAAGGGAACCAGTAGGTGTAACATATTTCAATTTCCAAAAGGCATTTAATGAGCTATTATAGGTAAGACTACTTAATTAGTTAAGAGTCCACACTGATAGGTGTAATATATTAGCATAGATTAGCTTGCTCGTAGAAGGCAGAAAGCTAGGATAAAGGGAGCAGTTTCACTAAAGCAACCTGTAAGAATGGAGTACCACAGGGATTAATGCTGGGGCCACAATAATTTACAATGTATAATTAATGACTTGGATGACAAAAGTGAGTATACTATCTCCACGTTAGCAGATGGTTTGCAGAGGGATAGTGTCAGGTTAAGTGAGTGGGCAAAAATGTGGCAGATGGAGTATAATGTGCGAAAATGTGACGTTATCCATGTTGGCAGCAAGAATTGAAGAACTGAATACTCTTAAGTGGGGATTCACGGCACAGTGGCTCAGTGACTAGCACTGCTGCCTCACAGTGCCAGAGACCTGGGTTCAATTCTACCCTCGGGCGACTGTGTGGAGTTTGCACATTCTTCCTCTGTCGGCATAGGTTTTCTCCCACAATCCAAAAGATGTGTAGGTTAGGGGGACTGGCCATGGTAACTGTGAGGTTATGGGGATAAGGTGGTTCTGGGTGGATTAGCCATGGGGTTACAGGAATAAGGTGGGTCCGGGTGGAGTGCTCTTCGCAGGGTCAGTGTGGATTCAATGGGCTGAACAGCCTGCTTGGGGCAGCATGGTGGCTCAGTGGTTAGCACTGCTACCTCACAGCACTAGGGACCCGGGTTCAATTCCCACCTCAGGTGACTATCTGTGTGTAGTTTGCACATTCACCCTGTGTCTGCGTGGGTTTCCTCCCACACTCCAAAGATGTGCAGATTAGGTGAACTGACCATGCTAAATTGCTCATAGAGTTAGATACATTAGTCAGAGGTAAATGTAGGGGAATAGGTCTGGGTGGGTTGCTCTTCGGAGGGTCGGTGTGGACTTGTTGGGCTGAAGGGCCTGTTTCCATACTGTAGGTAATCTAATCTAATGTATTTTATCTAAATCTGCCACACAGAGGGATGGGGGCATGCTTGTGCATGAATCAGAAGCAACCAGCATCTAAATTCTGCAGGTCATAGAGAAGGCAAATGGATTACTGGCCTTGATTTCAAAGGGAATGGAGTATAAAAATACAGAGGCCTTGCTGAAAACATAAAGGTATTAGTCAGACCACACCAGCAAAACTGTGAACAGTTTTGATTGTCTTATCTAAGGAGAGATATACTCACATTGAATCAATTCAGAGAACATACATTTGGTTGATCTGGATCTGGAAGGATTTTCTTTGTGAGGAGAGATTGAGTAGATTGGGCTCGTCATCATTGAAGTTTAGAAGAGTGATTATTAAAATATCCCAGATTCTTAGGGGACTTGACATGCAGAATGGTTGTTTCCTCGGGAGGCACAATTTGAGAATAAGGGATCACTCAGTTAGGACAGAGATAAGAAATAATTCTTCACCGCAGAGGGCTGTCAGGGCTGGGCCATTGAGTATGTTCAATGCTAAGACTGACAAACTTTTAATCAGATTGGGAATCAAAGGTTATGGGTAAAAGGCTGTGAAGTGGAGTTGAGGATTATCAGATTCTGGATCAGTGGTGCTGGAAGAGCACAGCAATTCAGGCAGCATCCAACGAGCAGCGAAATCGACGTTTCGGGCAAAAGCCCTTCATCAGGAATAAAGGCAGTGAGCCTGAAGCGTGGATTAGATTACTAAGACTACTTACAGTGTGGAAACAGGCCCTTCGGCCCAACAAGTCCACACCGACCCGCCGAAGCGCAACCCACCCATACCCCTATATTTATCCATTACCTAACACTACAGGCAATTTAGCATGGCCAATTCACCTGACCCGCACATCTTTGGATTGTGGGAGGAAACCAGAGCACCCGGAGGAAACCCACGCAGTCACGGGGAGAATGTGCAAACTCCACACAGTCAGTCGCCTGAGTCGGGAATTGAACCCAGGTCTCTGGCGCTGTGAGGCAGCAGTGCTAACCACTGTGCCACCGGAGAGATAAGCTAGAGGAGGGTGGGGGTGGGAAGAAAGTAGCATAGAGTACAATAGGTGAGTGAGGGAGGGGATGAAGGTGGTAGGTCAGGGAGGAGAGGGTGGAGTGGATAGGTGGAAAAGGAGGTAGGCAGGTCATGACATGGTTGAAGAGCTTCAGGCAGAGGAAATGACCTGGGAGTTGCAGTGGGAGACGGACTCCCTGAGATTCTTGTAGAGAGAGGAGGAAAACTTATTCAAGGCAGGCATCCTTGCAAGAGGATTCGCAGTAGGGTTAAAAACAATGACTGCAGATGCTGGAAACCAGATTCTGGTTTAGTGGTGCTGGAGAGCACAGCAGTTCAGGCAGCATCCAAGGTGCAGTGAAATCGATGTTTCGGGCAAAAGCCCACCACCTTGAGGATTATCAGGTCAGCTATGTTATCATTGAATGGCAGAGCATGTTCCATGGGCTGAATGGCTTATTTCTGTTTCTTATGACATTATGGTAATATTTCCTTTATTTGTTTTTCTATGTGGCCTTTTGGATTTTCCTTTAGGGAAGGAGATCATGCAACTACTACCAGACTTTCACTTATGCTGCTCTGACTGTTTATTGCTAAAGCTCCTAGTGATCGGCATTTCTGCCTTTTCCTCAATGTTGTGAATTATTCATCTTCCACTTTTAAATGCCCACAATGATCCTATTGAGATCACAGGTTGAATTGTGGCAAATGAGAGTTAGCCTACATCTCATCATTCTCAACGTGCAGAGTTACTTCGTTAAACTGATCATACTTGACATACTGTGGAGAAAAACAAGCTGCTTATCTTTGTTGTTTATAATATCAGTTATCCTGTCAGTATCTTGTAGTCTCAAAGTGCAACAGTTCCACGTGTTTGCTCCTTCCATCCATTCTCCAAACAAAGGGAACAGAAGTTTGCATGTGTTATCTAAGATCTTGCACGTAAACATTTTTATTTATAGAACTTTTTCCTCTTTGCAGGATGGCACCAGACAACGAAAGGAGAGAAAGAAAACAGTCTCCTTCAGCAGCATGCCAACCGAAAAGAAGATCAGCAGTGCCAGTGATTGTATCAATTCAATGATTGAAGGCTCTGAACTTAAAAAAATTCGCTCCAATTCCAGAGTCTATCACCGTTATTTTCTTTTGGATGCAGACATGCAATCCCTTCGATGGGATCCTTCGAAGAAAGAGTCAGATAAAGCAAAAATTGACATAACTTCAATCAAAGAAGTTCGAACGGGAAAAAATACAGAAATGTTTCGCACCAATGCTATTTATGATCATATTTCAGAAGACTGTGCATTTTCAATAATTTATGGAGAAAACTATGAGTCATTAGACCTTGTAGCTAATTCTGCAGATGTAGCAAATATTTGGGTTACAGGCCTACGGTATCTGATCTCCTATGGGAAACACACATTAGACATGATAGAGAGCAGTCACAATAACATGCGGACATCATGGCTTTCAAGTGTTTTTGCTGCAGCTGATACAAAAGGTGTAGGACATATACCATTTAACAAAGCTGTACAGCTTGTTAAGAATCTGAACTCGGGATTGAAAAATGCCAAAATCGAACTGAAGTTCAAAGAATTGCACAAAGCAAAAGAAAAAGTAGGAACTGATGTTATCAAAGAGGAACTTATTGAAGTTTATCATGAGCTTTGCACGAGACCAGAAATATATTTTTTGTTAGTCCAGTTTTCAAGCAATAAAGAATTTTTAGATTCCAAGGACCTGATGATGTTTTTGGAAGCTGAGCAGGGAATGCCACATGTTACGGAACAAGTGAGCATGAACATTATTCAGAAATATGAGCCATCAAGAGAAGGACAGGAAAGAGGTTGGCTTTCCTTGGATGGTTTTACCAAGTACCTCATCTCACCTGAATGCCATATATTTGATCCAGAGCACAAGAAGGTCTGTCAGGACATGACACAACCCGTGTCTCATTATTACATAAATGCATCACACAACACCTACTTAATTGAAGATCAGTTCCAAGGTCCCTCAGATATCACAGGATATATTCGTGCTCTGAAAATGGGGTGTCGAAGTGTTGAGGTGGATGCATGGGATGGTCCTGACAATGAACCAGTCATCTATACAGGTCATACTAGGACATCACAGATAGTCTTCCGCCAGGTTATTGACATAATTAACAAGTATGCTTTTGTTGCATCGGAATATCCTTTGATTTTGTGTTTAGAAAATCACTGTTCATTAAAACAGCAGAAGGTGATGATCCAACATATGAAACAAACATTTGGAAACAAACTGTACACAAAACCTCCCTCTGTTGATGACAGTTACCTACCCTCCCCTGAAGTCCTTAAGAAGAAAATTCTGCTAAAGGCTAAAAAGCTGCCAGCAAATTTCACAGGCTCTGCAGGTGATATTACAGATGAAGATGAAGGCGCAGCAATGGCAAAAAGGGTGTCGAGTGAGAATACAGACCAACAGAATGTAGTCTCAAACAGAAAATTTAAGCTCTGCAAAGAACTCTCAGACATGGTGAGTCTTTGTAAATCTGTAATGTTTAAAGACTTTACAGACTCACTTCAAAATCAGAAATTTTGGGAATTCTGCTCATTCAATGAAGTAACTGCCACTAAACTTGCGAACGAATACCCAAAGGACTTTGTAAATTATAATAAGCGCTTCCTGGCCAGAATATTTCCAAATCCAATGAGAATAGATTCAAGCAACATGAATCCTCAGGACTTTTGGAAATGTGGCTGCCAAGTAGTAGCAATGAATTACCAGACGCCTGGTCTAATGATGGACCTTAACATTGGTTGGTTCCGTCAGAATGGGAATTGTGGATACGTGCTTCGTCCTGCCATCATGAGAGAAGAAGTTTCTTATTTCAGTGCCAATACTAAAGATTCAGTGCCAGGTGTTTCTCCTCAACTCCTCCACATCAAAATCATAAGTGGCCAAAATTTTCCAAAGCCAAAAGGCTCGGGTTCTAAAGGTGATGTTGTAGATCCTTATGTGTATGTTGAGATCCATGGAATCCCTGCAGACTGTGCTGAACAAAGAACTAAAACGGTTAACCAAAATGGAGAGAATCCCATTTTTGATGAGAGTTTTGAATTCCAGATTAACCTCCCTGAGTTGGCAATGGTGCGATTCGTGGTTCTAGATGATGACTACATTGGAGATGAATTTATTGCTCAGTATACGATTCCTTTTGAATGCTTACAACCAGGATACAGACATGTGACGCTTCAGTCACTGACAGGTGAAACTTTACCATATGCCTCATTATTCGTACATGTGGCAATCACTAACAGGAGAGGTGGAGGGAAACCTCACAAACGTGGCCTTTCTGTGAGAAAAGCTAAAAGGTCAAGAGAGTATGCTAGCATGAGAACAATCTTGATAAAATCTATAGATGAAATATTCAAGACTGTTGTTCAACACTTAAAGGAAGCAACTGATCTTCGAGAAAATGTGCAGGTACAGTTGTGCAAAATATGGTTTGTTTAGTCTACTATACTGTAATAGCAATTAGGATGAATTGCTTTTAGTTGGTTTTAAGCTATACTAGAAATATGATATTAACAAGAACAACTTTTATTTACACAATGTTTTTAACATAATGCTTCTTTAGGATTATCCACTATCAGGCAAAATTTGACACTGAGCCACATAAGGAGATAAATAAGACAGATAATCAAAAGCTTTGTTAATAAGATTTTAAGGAGTGTCTGAAATTAAGGATGGGGCAGAGAGGTTTTTGAATAAATTCCAGAGCTTTGGGCCTTGGCAACTGAAGACACAGACACCAATGGTGGAATATTAAAAGTCTGGAATGCTCAAATGCATTGGATGAATTTGGATATATTGAAGGCTGTAAGGATGGAAGAAATTAGAATCAGGCAGGACTAAGGCTTTTTGCAGCATGGGCATTAAAACAAGGATGAGAACTTTAAATGTGATGAGTCGCAAAACTGGAAACCAAAGCAGACCAGAAATAGGTAAATGGGAGTTGGTTAAAGTGAAAACATAAGGGTAGAAGATGGAAAACCATTCAGGAATGTATCAGAATAGTTAAGTGCTCTAAGGGACATAGATGAAGGTTTCAACAGAAGTTGAGCTGCGATAGGGGCAGAGCCAGATGGTGTTACTGAACAGATGTAGTTATTTTGTTAATTAGTTCGAGAAAATTACTGCTCATCAAGAACTGCATGTTGTATGAGCAGTCTGACAAATCAATGACATAGAGACACCAGGAGATGCTGGAACTCGGCATCATCAGCACACAGGTAGAAACTGATGCTATGCTTTTTGATGACAGGGCAAATTTTACCCTGGGAGAATATATTGCTCCTCACCTATCTCTCACCATGAAAAGGATTGGTCAACAACACACTGAAAGTGCACGAGGGCCAACCTTACTAAGATGACATTATAACTCTCCCTTTTTGGCACTGGAAGCCTCAACCAACAGGATGCTGGACAATCTGATTGGCCAGCAGCTGAATTGTCCCATCAGCGCCAGGACACAGTACTGGTCACTGCTGGGACTGCAAGGAATTCTAAAAAGACCACAGCACGTTAGTATGAAAGACATAGCTAAAGCATTCCCATCCATCTTCAGCCAAAAGTGCTGAGAGGGTGATCCACCCTCCTGAGGTCCCCAGCATCACAGATGTCAACCTGCATCCAATTTAATTCATTTTTCTAGATTCAGGGAAGGTTCCAACAGACTGGAAAGTAGCAAATATAACCTTTCTGCTCACAAGGAGAGGGAGGCTAATACATTTTCAGATGACCCAAAATAGGTAGCAAATTATTTTGTGAAGAGTTTGCAGATGGATGTAGACAGGTTGAGTGAGTGGGTAAAAATTTGAAAAAAGTGGGGAAATGTGAAATTCTTCACTTGAGAAGGAAAAATAAAAAAAGCAGAGTATGGCTTAAATAGAGAATTCCAAGCTGCAGAGAGATCTAGGTGTTCTACTATAGTTGTCACAAAAAGTTAGTGTGGAGTTTTAGCACATAGTTCAGAAGTTTAATAGGATGCTTTCCTTTATTAGGAGAGGAATTGAGTAAAATAATTTAAGATGTTATACTTCAGTTGTACTGGGTTTTGTTGAGAGCATGTCTCGAATACTTTGAACGATCTTCGTCTTATTTAAGAAAGGATGTTAATGCATTGGAGAAGATTGAATAAACTGATAGCTTAAATGAGTGGATTGTCATATGAGGGTAGGTTGGACATGCACGGCTTTTGTTTCCATTGGAATTTACAAGGCTGAGAGTTGATGACTGGGGAATATAAGATCCCAAAGGTGGATGTTGAAAGAATGTTTCCTGTTTTGGGATGAATCCGGAATTATGGGGTACGGTTTCAAATTTAGGCGTTACCCTTGTAGGACATAACCAAGGAGAATTTTTTTCTTTTAGCAATTTTGGAGTTTTCTGCTTCAGCAGGCAATGGAGACAAGATCATTGAAAACTTTTAAAGCAGTGGAAGATAGATTCTTGTTCGGCAAGAAAATCAAAGATAATAGATACAAATTTGGAATTTGAAACATAAACAAATTTTACATAAGTTCTTGAGTGACAGAGCAAGCTCAATGTGTCAAACAACCTACTTTTGTTCCTCTTTCATACGTTGTATGTTTCCTTTGATATCAAGACATTGATGATTGGGCACAAGATACACCAAGGCCAATGGGCTTTGACAACATTCTGGCACTAGTACTGAGCACGTGCTTGATAACTATGCCCCTAGTCAAGCTGTTCTGGCATTGCTATAGTACTGACATCTATTCAGAAATGTGGAAAATTGCCTAGGTATGTCCTGTTCACAAAAAAACTTGACAAATTCAACTCAGCAAATTACTGCCCTATCAGTCTATTCTTGAATATCAGCAAAGAAATCATCATTGTTTCTATTAAGTACCTTATGCTGCACAACAAACTGCTCACTGATGCTCAATTTGGGTTCTGCCAGGACCACTCAGACCCTGGGATCATTGCAGCCTTGGTCCAAACATTGACAAAAGGGAAACTCCAGGAATGAAGTGATAGTGAATGCCCTTAAGATCAAGGCAGCATTTGACCGAGGAGAGCATCAAGGAATCTTAGCGAAACAGGAGTCATTGGAAATCAGAGGATAAAAATCTAAGCTAGTTGTAGTCATATCTAGCACAAAGCCAGAGGCAACTCAGCCCCAGGGCGTCAGTGCAGGCATTCATCAGAGTAGTGCCCTTCATCCATTATCTTCGACTGCTTCATAACATTACAGGATCCCTACAGTATGGAAATAAGCCATTTGGCCCAACAAGTCCTCACCAATCTCTGAAGAGTATCTTACCCTATCATTCCCTTACCCTATTACACTATATTTCCCCTGAATAATGCACTTAACCTACACATCCTTTTAGAATCATCAGGATGATTGCCTCATCAATGATGTTTCCTCCATCAAAAAGTCAGAAGTGGGGGTGTTCACTGATTCTTAAACAATGTTCAGCACCAGATGCTGAACTATCCCTTGTCCATATGCAGCAATATTGAGACAACATCCAGGTTTGGGCTGATAAGTGGCAAGTAATGTTTGCACTGGTTAAGTTCTGGTTAATGACCATCTCTAACGATAGAGAATCTAACCATCTTTCTTTGACATTCAGTGATATTATCATTGCTGACGCCCTCATTGTCTATATCCTGGGGATTACTATTGACTAGAAAGTGAACTGAACCAGCCACAGAAAAACTATGGCTAGAATGCAGATCAGAGGCTAGGAATTCTGTGGTGGGTTGTTCATTTCTTGACTCCCTAAGGCCTGTCTACCACCTACAAAGCACAATCATGAGTCTGGTGGAATACTCTCCAGATTAAAGTGTTCACTTGATTGTCACCCTGTCCAGCACCTCCACCATTCATTCCTGTTAACACTGATGCACTACATGGTTGAGTGTTCATTGCAGGGACTCAGAAAAACAGTAGCTTCCAAAACTATGGCACTATCATCTGGAAAGAGAAGGACAGCAGACACATGGAAAACCACCATTTGCAGGTCCCCTCCATACCATATATCATCTTGATTAGAATAGTTTTGCTGTTTCTTCACCGTCATGGAGTCAAATCCTGGAACTTCCTTTCTGCCAAGAATGTGAGTGTTCCTACATCTTGGGACTGGAGTGGTTTAAGTGTGCAGCTCACCACCACATACTCCAAGGTAATCAGGAATAGGTAATAAATGCTGGTCTTGACAGTAGTCAACAGTCTATGACTGTTTTTAAAATCCATGGATACTGCATTAGTGCAGGACGTTTGGTTGAGAGAGATTGGGATTTCAGTGAGAGGAATGATGTATGTATGGGTGCGCTTGATGGGCACAGAGGACCTTCAAAGGGTAAGTACTCCTATCCTTACCTGCCTTTTATCCTGAGTTGGACAAATCGCCTTCTGGCTACTTTCCTTCCACCTTTGCCTGCTCACTGTTAATGTGGCAATAGTGGAAATATGCATTTAAATTTTCCTTACTTAACAACTGTAAGGCCTCTATTTTATGACTTTTGTTAAACTTTGTTTTATATGCCTGAATATCCTCCATTCCCCGCCCGCCCTCATATATTGCAGCAGGGGATCATAAGATTAACCTCAATACCTGTAATGAGCACCATATAGATGAGAAGTCGGAAGGGGGTAAGGATAAATCTTTGGGAGGATACTTTTGACAATGGAGTGAGAAGAGACATTATTGCAGGTGATGAGAATGGAAACAGATGGAGTGTAATCTCACCCAGCTGGATGAGTCTGGAGGAGGATACTGTGCTCAAGTCTGTCGAAAGTTACAGATGTTGAGAAAATGGATGAGGGTTAGTTTGACTTAGTCACTATCGGAGGATGTCATTTGTTACTTTGACATGAGCTGTTTTGGTGCTGTGGCCAAGTTAGTATTCTGATTTTGTGGAATTCAAATATGGACATGGAGGAAAGATGAGCACAGGTGGAAGGCAATATTGTGTTCAAAATGTTGAAGTAGAAAGGGGGTTTGGGGATGGGGTGGTAACTTGCAAAATATTAGAATCAAGATGAATGTATATGAAGAGAGTGAACTATTAACAGTATGAATCTGGAGCCAATGTGAAGGACTTATTTAACAGACAGAGAAGAATTAAAAATATTTCTTGAGCTATTTCCTATCACATACAAACTCCTTGCATAAAGCTGCACAGCGTCAGGTTCAGTGCTTCTGGTTCATCTGGAAAATGGATTGTCCTGTTTGTGAGTGCTACATCCTTCAGACTGGTCATTCTTTCAACACTTTATAGAGTGCTGATTCCAGATAAAGTTCAATTCATATGTTCCTTTATTACATAATCAAATCTTCTCCTGAAAGTATCAGCTGTTGCAGAACCCTGTCACATAAATTCTACTAAATATTCTCATTGTTTTAAGTGTAAGTTTAAAAATGTTAAGAGTGTTGCAGTTTGGTTTCCATGATCAAAATTGTTTGCATAATATAATAATTTCATTGCCATTAATGATCTGATACTGAAATATACTTTTAACATCATATTATTTAAAAATTGCTTGTAATGACTGCTACTCAACTGTGAACCTGCAACATATTTCTCTAAAACTAAAAGCATAAAGTAGTGGTTATGTATTGTTGTGATATTATATTGAAATATAATTTTAAAAGCGAAGCTTTAATAGAAATAAATAGGAGAGGGGAAGTGTGGAATTTGTAAATATGAGGGAAAAATAACTATATAAATACTGGAATAAGAATCACAATGTCAGCCCAAAAGGCAAAGCACCAACCTATTTCTGTTTCAGAAGATAGTACTACAGAAATCTGGTTCCCTGAAACTTCCAAAGGCAATTTATTTCTTTAGTTATGTACCAGAGCAAGTTAAAACAATTACTTTCTCACTTTAGTTGCCTCACAGTCTCTGAAAGTATTTGGCGGGAAACTATCATCTACCACATTAAATGGTCAGGAAATTTGTGAAATTGGGTGATGTCTTTTCATTGCTCAGTCCCAACAGGAAAGCAGCCAGGTTCTGCTTGACTTCTCACTTAACAATTAATCTTTTACTCAATTAACTAGTTTTTAAAAATTCATTCATGGGATGAGGGCATCACTGGCTAGCCCAGCATTTATTGCCCATCTCTAATCACCCAAAGGGTGGTTAAGAGTCAGTCACATTGCTGTTTAGAATCACATGAAGGCTGAACTATGTAAGGATGGCAGATTCCTTCCCTGAAGGACTTAAGTGAACCAGATTATTTTTCGACAATCAGCATTGGATTCATGATCATCATTCCGTCTGCCATGGTGGAATTCAAGCTGCAGAGCCTTACCTGGGTCTCTAGATTAACAGCCCAGTGTTTAATGCCACAAGGCCATCAGCTCCCTCATACATGCCACTTCCTGGTTGATTGAAATCAGCACCATTCTTCGACAATTAATGTAAGATTAAATGGTATTGAGGGATTTATTTTGCACAGATCATGCTTTTTATTTACCTGTGCATCTTAGAAAATATAGTGTACATTTTGAGAAGCCATTTATCAGAGTTCCTTCCAAGTTTCCTTTTAAAAGATAATGAGATTTATTTATATTTTTCAGCTCATTACTTACAAATGGGCAATGTTAGCAAGGATAATTCACTATCTGATTATTTGCACTGACATATTTGAAGGATTGACAACAGAGAAATGCAGGCAATTCTTCTGATAACCTCATTTTGGCTAACTGAGAAATCTTTAGGTTAATGTCTGCATTACCTCTGTTCCTACGTCTTATGGTCTTATATTCAGCAGAGTTAAAGGTTGAAGCAACTTGGCACAATGACAATGAAAGCAATCCTTAACTGTACTGATCAAGTGCTAGAACCCATAATCGGTGTATGTTATCTGCAGCTCTGCCTTTTTATTTTTGCTTGGCCAGTGTTAGTTGCTGATCCTTAACTGACTTTGAAATAAATGGCTTACTGCATATCAGATTTCCTTCCTTAAATAACAGTCGTGAACCAGATAGGTTCTTACGACGTCAAAAGTTTCATTGCTGAGAATAGTTTTCAATTGCAACTTTATTAATTTAATTTAACTTCCACCAGCTGCTGTGGTGAGATCTCAACAGTATCCCCAAACTATCAGTTGCGACCTCGTGTCTTTCAATTCCAATAACGTTCCGACAAAACTATTGTATCCCCATAATTTCAACTCAATGGCCAATATTAATAAAGTATTAACATAAAGCATAGAATTGAAAATTAAATCTGGTCATATTGTACCTCTTTATGGAAAGTAGGTTATTGATTTATGTCTGTTCCTTTGCTGGATATATTAAGCATCCAATTAATGCTTCAAATTATCATCTGCTGTGTTACTGATCAGGAAGTTTGTAAAATTGGGTGGTGGTCTGGATAAAGAGAAATTTCTTCACCCAGGGAGTGATGAGCCTATGGACTTTTCTGCCAAAGAAAGAAGCTTAGGCCAAAATGACCTAAATTAGATATAGTTCTTAGAACTAAAGGGACCAAAGGTCATGGGGCAAAAGCAGGAACAGGAACAGGATGTTGAGTAGGATAATCAATTAGGATAAAAATTGAATGGCACAGCAGCTACAAAAGACCGAATGGCCTACTTCTGTTCCTATTTTCCATGTTTCTAGTTCCACGTGTTGTGGATAGTGCTTTAGGCTATCTTAGCCTGAGATTCAAAAATGCAGTGCTCTATTACTAAAATTTATACAGCTGTGGCTTTCCTGAACTAATCATTAACCTGCAGGGCATACATTTTCTGCAGTCAAAAATTAACTCAGAGTTGATAAAAAAAGGATTTGTTTTCTGATTCTGACTCTTTGGTTAGATCTGCTGATGTATCTTAAATAGGAGAGTATTTGTTATTGGATATTGAAACAAGATCTGTACTAAAAAAATGCTAAGTTGTTTTGGTCTATTCAGTAAAGACTGAGGCATTAGATTTTGGTTATCGTTCCTAGAGACAGAAAAAAGAATTTACATTTTCTTGAAAGTGCCCTAAAGTTTCATCCATAATAAATTCCTTTGAAATACAGTTGCATTTTTTAATGTGAGCAAACACATCAAATGTCTAGTGTACAGCAAGGTCCCATAAACAGCACTAAAATTAATGATTTAAAAAATGATAATTAGGACATTAGGAGCATTATTTTTCATAAACGTGCATGATATTTTTGACATTTGATCAGATGAACATTAGTTCTACATTCGAGTAAAAAGTGAGGTCTGCAGATGCTGGAGATCAGAGCTAAAAATGTGTTGCTGGTTAAAGCACAGCAGGTTAGGCAGCATCCAAGAAACAGGAAATTCGACGTTTCGGGCCAGAGCCCTTCATCAGGAATGAGGAGAATGTGCCAGGCAGGCTAAGATAAAAGGTGGGGAGGGGCGATGGAGATGTGATAGGTGGAAGGAGGTCAAGGTGAGGGTGATAGTTTGGAGTGGGGAGGGGGCGGAGAGGTCAGGAAGAAGATTGCTGGTTAGGAGGGCGGTGCTGAGTTGAGGGAACCGACTGAGACAAGGTGGGGGGAGGGGAAATGAGGAAACTGGAGAAATCTGAGTTCATTCCTTGTAGTTGGAGGGTTCCCAGGCGGAAGATGAGGCGCTCCTCCTCCAGCCGTTGTGTTGTTATGTTCTGCCGATGGAGGAGTCCAAGGACCTGCATGTCCTCGGTGGAGTGGGAGGGAGAGTTAAAGTGTTGAGCCACGGGGTGGTTGGGTTGGTTGGTCCGGGTGTCCCAGAGGTGTTCTCTGAAGCGTTCCGCAAGTAGGCGGCCCGTCTCCCCAATGTAGAGGAGGCCACATCAGGTGCAGCGGATGCAATAGATGATGTGTGTGGAGGTGCAGGTGAACTTGTGGCGGGTATGGAAGGATCCCTCGGGGCCTTGGAGAGAAGTAAGGGAGGAGGTGTGGGCGCAAGTTTTACCTTTCCTGCGGTTGCAGGGGAAGGTGCCGGGAGTGGAGGTTGGGTTGGTGGGGGGTGTGGACCTGACGAGGGAGTCACGAAGGGAGTGGTCTTTGCGGAACACTGATAGGGGAGGGGAGGGAAATATATCCCGCTCCACAGCCCTTGAGCCCCGCTCCTCCAACCGCCACCAAGACAGAACCCCACTGGTTCTCACCTACCACCCCACCAACCTCCGCATACAGCGTATCATCCGCCGTCATTTCCGCCACCTCCAAACGGACCCCACCACCAGGGATATATTTCCCTCCCCTCCCCTATCAGCATTCCGCAAAGACCACTCCCTTCGTGACTCCCTCGTCAGGTCCACACCCCCCACCAACCCAACCTCCACTCCCGGCACCTTCCCCTGCAGCCGCAGGAAATGTAAAACTTGCGCCCACACCTCCTCCCTCACTTCCCTCCAAGGCCCCAAGGGATCCTTCCATATCCAACACAAGTTCACCTGCACCTCCACACACATCATCTATTGCATCCGCTGCACCCGATGTGGCCTCCTCAACATTGGGGAGACGGGCCGCCTACTTGCGGAACGCTTCAGAGAACACCTCTAGGACACCCGGACCAACCACCCCGTGGCTCAACACTTTAACTCTCCCTCCCACTCCACCGAGGACATGCAGGTCCTTGGACTCCTCCATCGGCAGAACATAACAACACGACGGCTGGAGGAGGAGCGCCTCATCTTCCGCCTGGGAACCCTCCAACCACAAGGAATGAACTCAGATTTCTCCAGTTTCCTCATTTCCCCTCTCCCCACCTTGTCTCAGTCGGTTCCCTCAACTCAGCACCGCCCTCCTAACCTGCAATCTTCTTCCTGACCTCTCCGCCCCCACCCCACTCCAAACTATCACCCTCACCTTGACCTCCTTCCACCTATCACATCTCCATCGCCCCTCCCCCAAGTCCCTCCTCCCTACCTTTTACCTTAGCCTGCCTGGCACATTCTCCTCATTCCTGATGAAGGGCTCTGGCCCGAAACGTCGAATTTCCTGTTTCTTGGATGCTGCCTAACCTGCTGTGCTTTAACCAGCAACACATTTTCAGCTTAGTTCTACACTCTACAGCATTGAGACTTTTTTAAGAAAGACTTCTACAAATCAACAAAAATTTCGTGCATAGAGAAGTCATCTGCACCACACTGCTGTACTGGAACACTGGCTGTATACTGGCATGAAATGAGAACAATAGAGAGGTTCCATTAACAATGCTTTAATTGTATCCTGTGGATTCAGTAAAGGGACTGGCAAGCTAAAACAGATGTCCTTCTTCAAACCTGCTCCACAAGCAGTCAGGCAAAAAACCTCTGAAACTGTACACAATGTCCAAATGGCTGAAAACCTACCCCTTTCCCAGGTCCTGGTTCCTGAAATCTCAAATGGCCAGTGCTTCAGTGGAGGACAAAGGAAATGCTTCGAAGGCTCTTTGAGTTCTCTTTGAAGTGCAACATTGACATCAATGACTGAGAGGAACTTGTTCCAATCTTTCAGAATGACAGCAACTTGTCAATTAACCTGCATGAAAGTTTTAGTCACAACATCTTAATTATGAGGTAGAACAGTGCCAGAAAGGGCAAATATAGGTGTCAAATCTTGTGCTCTTGATCCACATTCTGAGAGGGACAGCCTGAAACATGTGGCCAAAAGAATGTAGGTCAAGAGTTAGCCAATTGCAGATACTGAGACCCATGGCAGAAACTCACAAACCTTAGTAAACATCAACCTGAATTTTGAGGGTCAGCCTTTTTAAAATTCATCAGGACAATCTGAATAACTCTTTCAAAAGTTGATATCTCGAACAATGCAGTCCTCCATTAGTAGCCCTTATGGGCTTCGGAGTTTGCCTGGATAATTGTGACTGATTTCCATGGGATCTGCAAGACAGAAGAAGAGGACATCAAGCTTAAGAACATAAGAAATAAGAATATAAGAGCAGGAGAGGCCATTTGGCCCCTTAAGCCAACTGTTGCATTCAAGTCCACGTTCCTACCTGTCTCCCATAATCCCTCACTCCCTTGTCAATCAACGAATCTGTCTACTTCAGTCTTGAATATATTTAGTGACTCAGTCTCCACTACTATGTGGGGTAAAGCATTCCAAAGACTAATAGTGCTCTGAAGAAACTGTTCCTCAGCTCAGTCCTGGCAGGAGATGTCTTTATTTGAAACTATGTCCCTTAGTTTGAGATTCCCTCAGGAGAGGAAGCATTCTCTCAGCATTGAATTAGGTTTTGGGTAGCAGCCCAAGTGAACAGTTTTGAGTTTGTCTTTTTTTTTAACTAAATACAAGCTTTCTTACTCAAATAACAATAAGTAGAAATAAAACTGATTTGATCTCACATGTATAAACACCATTTTTTATATGATTTTCTAATGAAAGCCTCCACATGGTAAGTGATGCAGATGTGAGAAGACTGAGCTAAAAATAGCCAAGTTGGGATCCATCATTACCTCCAGTTAATGAATTATTAACACGTAGACATGTGACGTGGTAATATTGCTCCTCAAACATCTCAGTCACTTGTTAACAAAAAGCAAAATAGATATTTTAGATTAGATTAGATTACTTAATCTAACAAGTCCACACTGACCCGCCACCCACCCAGACCCATTCCCCTACATTTTACCACTTCACCTAACACTACAGACAATATAGCATGGCCAATTCACCTAACCTGCACATTTTTGGATTGTGGGAGGAAACCGGAGCACCCGGAAAAAACCCACGCAGACACGGTGAGGGTGTGCAAACTCCACACAGTCAGTCACCTGAGGCAGGAATTGAACCCGGGTCTCTGGCGCTGTGAGGCAGCAGTGTATTACACACCTCTAGAGCAGTTGAACTTGAACTTGGGACTCCTAATCCTGAGCTATAAAGAGCTTTCAGGTAAGGATGAATACTCACATCTCCTAAAAATTCACCTTACATTATTTGTTTAAATATTCATGTTTTAATTAATATGAAGCTTTTTAGCTTACCTTAGTTAATCAGATCAATGGGTCCCTTTTAACAAGACATTCAAAGTACCATATCTTAGAACATGTATAGGTCAACCTTTTGAAGCTTCAGAGAGTCCTTCCAGGCATGGGAATCGAATTGTATAGTGATTGGAAGGAAGGCAATGTGGATCTCATTGACTATGTTATCCTTGAATGGGGTTGATAACTTAACCCAATTAGGGAGTCCTGGTTGACAGATATATACAGGGGTTTCAGAGAATCTCCTGTTTCTAGGTACTGGCTGTGAACTGGCTACTTCAATTTGTATGTGGAATGCAATGTATGAAGTACCGATGTTGGCACAAGTTGTCCTAATTTTGCTCATGTGCATTTTCTTGGCAATGCAGCCCAAAATACCTGCTTGATTCCCATATGTCAACTTATGAGATTAATGTAACCCTAAACATGTATCTCTGAGCTGACAAATTGAGATCAATTCCAATTATGAATTAGCCCCAAACATGTACTAATTGGTTGAAAACTGAAGGGTTAACTGTTATGCCAAGTACAGACCTAAATGTCGATTTTGGACCCAAAAAATGAAAATTGACATGAATGTCTCATTGCCTTATACATTGTGATATGAGATAGTCCTTAGGAAATGCACTCCTTCTATCCTGTAAACATCTGTGATTCTACAGGAGAGACGAGGTAAGTTGAATTAGGTTTGATTTCTTCAGGAAAGAGGTTCAACAAGCTATGAGCTGAATTGCCTCCTCCTGTGCTGTGAATGCTTATAATTCTATGGTACTTTACATACATTAGAGCTTTATGCAGAAACTCGATCTTGTCCTCATCTTAAATCTATAATTGCTACCAGGTACATTCTGATACTGATCCCAAGCTTATTGATTTTGATACTGATCCCAAGCTGATTGATTTTCTTTTTATCCTCTGTAGTCCTGGGGAAGTGATGAAGTGACCTTCCTGCTGTTTTTACTGAAACAGGTTGCCACATCACACAACAGGTTCCTTGGGTTTCCCTTATTTATGATGTACTTGCTGGCTAACACATTGGAAATCAATATCTTTAAGTTAATGTAATATTTTAGAGTTAATTTTATTTCATGTTACCTTTGAGAGATCTTTCTTATTTTTCATTCTATTCAACATCTTGCATGAGTAAACTTCAAACTTAGCTTAAGTATAAGAGCAAAGTACTGCAGATTCTGGAATGAATAACAGGAAATGCTGGAATTGCTCAGCAGGTTTAGCAGCATCTGAACAAAAAGAAACAGTTGAAGTTTCAAGTTGATGGCCTTTCATCAGAAACTGGTCAGAAACATTTTGTGAGCTGCTTGCACTGTTCATGAATTAGTCATATTTCTATGAAACTTGAATATTGTACCAGTGTATCTTAAAGAGCACTTTTTGGTTTTGTTTTATTAATATATTTTCAGAGTTTGTCCATACATTGTTTTGGAACCAACACATTTTAATCAATTCATCAACTTATTATCTTAGAGCTAAGGACCTTCTCACTGGATTTCACTGTGTAAACCCTAATGGTGGGGAGTTACAATGTGTTTCTGGATCTATTTATATCAACTGGAGTAATGCTTTGCTGCATTTTATAAGGTTTTACACCACGTCTTACCACAGGTTAAGCAAGGCAAAGGTTATATCAATCATTTTTATTACACCTGCAATTATTATTTGAAAACAAAGCATTAATAGTAGGTATTCAGCTGTTTGTACACTTGTTCCTTTTTTTGCTATTCACTAAGATCATGGTTAATCTGGTTGTGGTTTCAATTTAATTTTACTGTCTGGCTCCCATAACCCTGGATTTCCTTGTCAATCAAAATCGAGCTAACTCAGCCTTGAATAAATTCAGTGACCCAGACTCTACTAAACTCTGGAGCAGAGAATTTTACAGACTAACAATCATCTGAGAGAAAATAATTCCTTCTCATCTTCATCTTAAAACTGAGACTTCTTATTCTTAAACTGTGTCACAAGTTCTAGTCTCTCCCACAGGAGAAAGCATCCTCCCAGTATCAATGCCATCAATTCCCTTCAAAATCTTGCGTGTTTCAATAAGATTATCTCCCACTCTTTTTTTTAAATACCAATAGATATAAGCCCAACCTGTTCAATCTTTCTTTGTAGGATAAGCCCTTCATTCAAGAATCAGTTGAGTGAACCCCCTCTAAACTGCTTGTAATGCGCTGTACAGTTCTGTGATCTTTGTTATCTCGCCAGGGTTTTGTATGGCTGCAGTAAAGTTTCCATGTTACGTATTCCATTTCTATTACAACAAATTCTCTTCTATTTATCTTCCAAATCACTTGCTGTACATACACACCAACTTTTTATGATTCTCGTACCAGGCCATTAGATCCATCTGCACTACCATGTTCTGCAGTCTCTACGTTTAAATATTATGCTGTTTTTCTATTCTACCTGCTAAAGAGATCTGATTCACATATTCCCACATTTGCTACATCTGTCTTATTTTTTGCAGACTTACTTATCAAACAATATCCCTTTTAAGAGAAAGTGAGGACTGCAGATGCTGGAGATCAGAGCTGAAAATGTGTTGCTGGAAAAGCGCAGCAGGTCAGGCAGCATCCAAGGACCAGGAGAATCGATGTTTCGGGCACGAGCCCTTCTTCAGGAAACATTTTCAGCTCCAATATCCCTTTTAACCCTTGCTTGGCCACTTAATATCCTGCTTATCTTAATGTCATTAGCAAATTTAACCACCAGACATTCATCCTTTCATCCAAATCATTCTTACGTAAATTGTAAATATCGAGAACCAGCATTATTCTTGTGGCACACCACTAGTAAAAGTTTGTTAATCTGAAAATGGCCCATTTAGCACTCCGGTCTGTTTCCAGTTTGCTAATTAGCCCCTTATTCATTCTAATATTACTTCCATACTATAATTTCATAATCAGAAGTTATCATGAGGACTTAGTTTGTGTAACAACCTTTAATGTTTCACCTTATCAAAAACCTGTTGAAAATCCATGTGCACTACATCTCATAGGTTTCCCTTTATCCATTTTGTTTATTGCTTCATCAAAAGGCTCAAACACTGTTTCTTCTTCACAAAAACGTCTTGGCTTTGCCTGATCGCATAATGATTTAAAATATCTTGCTATATCCTTTTAAAATGGTAGTTTTGCTTTATAACATATATTAGGCTAACTGGCCTAAAATTTCCCACTCTCTGTCTCCCACCTGTCTTGAATAAATGTGTTAAATTAGCTATTCTCCATTCCACAGGGATTCTTCCAGACTCTAAGGACCTTTGGAAAATTATAACCAAATGTTTATAATGTCTCTGTAGCCACTTCCTTTAAGACACTAATATGCAGGCCATCAGGTCCCTGGCATTGGTCTGTCATTAGGTCCTAATAGTTTTCCCAGTGACTTTCTGGTGATGTTGATTGTTTTAAGTTACTCCCTTCATTTTGGTTATTTGTTTCTCAAGTAACTGGGAACAGGAGAAAGTAAGAAGTGGAAAAGTGACATATTGCTGAAAGTTTTGATCTTTTACTCATCAGGATAAATCCACAAATGCCAACTTTCATATAATTGCAACATTTTTACTACAGGCAGAAAGGGGTGCTGAAGGATTTGCAAGTTGACTTTAATTTGCCAAGGCACTGCTATGTGGAAAGCAATAGGGAACAAGGCTCCTCATACTTCGTGTCATTCAAAAACGGCACAAGGTTTGTTCCAGAGCCAGCAATGTTTGTTCACAAGCAGAATCTCACTCTCTACAACTAAATAAGTTTGCAGCAATTTTTGGATTATCTGGAAGCAGGTGGAGCCTACAGTTCATGTTATTTTCTCTATGGCAACGCCTCAACCAATCTAAATCAACTTGCTGACCAAACAACACCTCCATCCACAACATAAATTGTTGTGTTAGTTTGAAATTTGGCATCCTTGTGTTTGTACTGATGATTGCAGGATGGAAAACTTCAGCAGTTTGTCTCTTTACAACAATATTCAAGATCTGTGCGACCAAATGACTGAATGCTAAAAGTGTATTCTTACATCATTTGCAACTTGTAAGTCAAAGGTGATGAGGGTTGAGGGAGAAGTAGGATTAAGGAGGGAGGATTAGATACGCAGAGGCCTTAATCATCATTTAATTCAATCTGTCTGCCTGTAGCCTCAGTCTTGCCACTTCCTATAATGGAGTCAAAAAGTGCGGTGCTGGGAAAGCACAGCCGGTCAGGCAGCATCCGAGGAGCAGGAGAGTCGACATTTTGAGCCCAAGCCCTTCATCCGGAATGGGGCTTGTGACCCAAGGGGGCTGAGAGATAAATGGGAGGGGGGTAGGGCTGGGGAGGAAGGTAGCTGAGAATCCGATAGGTAGATGAAGCTGGGGGTGAAAGTGAGGTCGGAAGTGAGGGTAGAGTGGATATGTGGGAAGGAAGATGGACAGGTAGGACAATTCAAGGGGGCAGTGCTGAATTAGAAGGTTGAAGCTGGACTAAATATGGATTCCGGACTTACCTGTGTTCTTGGAGTAACATTGACTTTCACAGCTACTTACTCCCACTGCCTCCTTAACACATATCTGGATACCTTTCTGATCCCCTGCAGATGCAGCAGTTCTTTCTATCTTCCACCAATGTCTCAAGTTTATTCTTTGAAAACCTTAGTGCACTTTGAAAATGCTGCCTTTAAGTAGCGCTAATGTATCAGGGTATTGGGATCTCTGCTAATGAAGGCAGCCATAAATAATGCTGGAAACACAGACATAATGACAAAGGGAACACTAATTTAGTACGGTGCTTATAATACAATGCTGTAACTGTCTGTCTCAGTTTTCTCCACTTAAGTACTTAAGTCCTAAACCCCTTTTACCTTAATGCTATCCAGTTGGAATATTTGATATCATCTATATTTACTTAGCTTTAGAACACAATCTCTTCAACCATGCAGTTCATCCTTTTCTCATGATATCAGTATCTTTGAAGGGGACAGACAGGATTTACAAGAACACAATCTAAATCACTTCTGTCTTCAATTGTTTAATTTGATCTTTCTTAGGATAATTTAAATACATATTCTCAGATGGAAATTCAAGACCTGCTAGTATTTTGCTACCTATTCGATTTAATAGATGAAAACTACATGCTGAAGAGCATAGGGACAAAAATTGCAGTCTAAAATATTTATTTTATTAATCATGATGGCAATTGTTGATAAGAATGTTCTTTTGAAAAATATATTTTAAAATGCAACTATCATCAGTAGGTATCAAACCTTAGAGTTAGATGATGAGCAATATGTGTATTTTTGAAAGGATTTTGATTTATCAGCTCAACATCCAAATTACTTTTTTTTAAAAAATCAAATAAGAATTGCAATTCAAGGCAATTTTCCAATTAAGTATCTGCAATAAAAGAGAGCATGAATTTATATATGAGAAATTGTGTTGTGAATTGATTATTTTAATTTGTCTGTTGGCCCCATTAGTAACTGAGTGAGTCAGACAGATACATGGTCTGGTTTAAAATTAAAGTGGCGTTGCTGAACTCCTTCATAACTGTGATCCACGATATAAGTAATGATTAGTTCCCAGGTGCTAAATTGGGATTCTTTATTCATTTTAACATTGGTCTTCTTTGTTGGGTGAGTATCTTTTAGACCCTCTTCATTGCTGACTGCTGATTGACAACGGTCGCCTCAATTTCTCCACCCCCCTCACCCACTCCAATGTCACATCCTCCGAAGTGCAGCGCTCCAGTCTCTCCGCACCAATCCCCGATTCACCATCAAACCTGCTAACAAAGGTGGGCCAGTGGTAATCTTGAGAATAGACCTCTATATTGCAGAGGCCGAATGCCAATTCTCCGAACCACGTCCTACCTCACCCTTGACCACAACCCCACCGTGATGCCTCAGGCCAAAACCACTTATTGCCTCATTGCCTCTGGTGATCTCCCCTCCACTGCCTCCAATCTCATAGTCCCCCAGCCGCGCATTGCCCGGTTCTATCTGCTCCCCAAGAGCCAAAAGCCCAACTGTCCCGGCCGACCTATTTGTCCCTGTATGATCCCGCTCTACCAAACTCATCTCATTCTATCTCAATTCCATCCGCTGCCCCTTGGTCCAGGCACTTCCTACCTACATCGACGACACTAACTAGGCCCTCCATCTCTTCAGTAACTTCCAGTTCTCCGGCCCCCAGCGCTTTATCTTCAATATGGACATGCAATCCTTATAGATAGCCATACTCAACAAGGATGGCCTTCAGGCCCTCAGCTTCTTCATCTCAAACAGATCCATCCAGTCCCCATCCACCAATACCCTCCTCCACCTTGCTGCTCTAGTTCTCACCCTTAATATCTCTTCCTTTAACTCTTCCCATTTCCTCTAAAATTAGGGGGTGACCATGGACACTTGGATGGGCCTCAGCTACGCCTGCATCTTTGTCAGCCACGTTGAACAGACTTTCCTCAGTACCTTCGTAGGCACTGTGTCCCAACTCTTCTGCCATTATAGCAATGACTGCATCAGTGCAGCTTCCTGCACCCAAGCTGAACTGGAGCAGTTAATCGACTTCACCCACAACTTCTACCCCACACTCAGACTCACTTGGTCCATCTTGGATATCTCCCTCCCTTTTCTTGAACTCTCTTTTTCCATTTCCGGTGACAGTCTCCAGACGGACATTTACTATAAGCCCACAGACTCTCACGATTACCTGGATTATACCTTCACCCACCCAGTATCCTGCAAGAACTCCATCCCATTCTTTCAATTCCTCTGCCTCCGCTTCATTTGCTCGGACAAGGAGACATTCCACTCTCAAACATCCCTAATGTCCACGTATTTTGAACCATATGCTTTCCCCCACCTCTGTCATCCATCCAGTTCTTCACCGCGCCACCTTTATTCCCCATTCCACTACTCTTAACCTCCACCCCTCTCAACGCAATAAAGACAGGGTCCTCCTTATCCTCACCTACTACTCCACCAGTCCCACATAAATACTTGCGCCAACTCCAAATAGACCCACCCTTATCTGCCTTCTGCAAGGACCATTTCCTTCGACAGTCCTTGGTTTGTGCCACTCTTCCCCACCAACCCCCTCCCCCCACCCCAAATTGCCAGGTGCCTTCACCTGCAACCAGAAAAAATGCAGAACCTGCTGGCATACCACCTCCCTCACCTCCATCAGGGCCCCAAACAGTTCTTCCAGGAGAGACAGAAGTTCACCTGCTTTTCCTCCAACGTAGCTTACTGCATCAGGTGCTCCCAATGTGGTCTTCTCTAAATTAGGGAGACCAATGTAAACTTAGGAAACGGTTCACTGAGCATCCTAGCCAGGTTCGCAGGGGCCGACTGGAACTTCCAGTCGCTGTCTACTTTAATCCTCCTTCCCTTTCTTTCTCTGATATGACCGTCCTTGGCCTCCTCCATTGCCATGACTAATCAAACCACAAATTGGAGGAACAACACCTCATCTTTCGCTTGGGCAGCCTACAGCCCAGAGGACTCAACATTGAGCTCTCCAATTTCAAATAACCTCCCTTCCCGTCCTCTGACTCTCTTCCCAGAACCTCCCCCTCCCTTCCACTCCTCCTTGCCACCCACCAGATTCATCCCTCCCATTGATCAACCAGGTCGTACCCTCTATCTGTCTCCACCTATCCCTACCTCACCACCTTGCCCTCTCATCACCTTTATCTGCAGCTCCCCTTACACCCACTCCCAGTTCTGAAGAAGGGTTACACCCAAAACATCAACTTCTCCTCCTCCTGATGCTGCCTGACTTGTTATCCTCTTCCAGCATCCTGCTTGTCTACCCTGAGTATTTATTGCATCTGACATGTTGTGATGTCTCAAAGAAAATGTATTTTGTTCGTTCATTTGGCTTTTAACTCTGCTGTACATTTGTTCAGAATTGTTTTGGTCTAATAGAAAAATTGTACTTTCATAATTCTGTTTTTATTGTCCTGTTCATATTTAATATTTTTCTGCCTGCCCTTTTCACGGCGATCCTAAATGCCAAAGTCGTAAATCACACTGGTCCCTGACAATTGCTTCATAGCCTTCTATGAAGTATATAAGGACAACCCAGGGTGACCTATGCTCAGAATTTCCACAGCTTTTCTAGGAACATACCTAATATTCACTTGGAATCTGTTTTCATGACTTGGCTGAAATTAATAATGAATAAGTATATATTTTTCACTTGGTTTTATTCAATATTGCTGGAAAAACTACACTAGTTTGTGAGGTACCATTGACAATGATGTGAACCCTGCTGCTGTAAAGCCTCAGCTGGTGCAGGTAGTCTTTACCTACTGCTATATGACCCAGGTTATTGAAGGTAATTGAATTGATTACCTTCATTCATTAAAAGCTTTGAAAATATTTGATTGGTTTTAATAAATTTATCTCCCAACACAAGTTTTACACTAATAATCAATGTTCCATCTAAGCTATATTGCTGCTATTAATCAATCATGCTCATTGGCTTTCAGTTCCAGAAGCCATGGCTGCACATGGATTTCAGAGATCTGAGCAGTGGCAGGAAAACCTAGAGGGAGTGTTATTAAATATAGTTCCTATTGTCAGGCTGCTGTCCAACTTAATACGAATTCAGCTAATGCAACCTCAGGATAATCCTCTAGAAATGTATTACACTTGAGCCACTTCATGTATGCTGTTAATTATATATCAGTTGTATTTAATTAAATAAGCCTGATGAAGGGCTTATGCCCGAAACATCGAATTTCCTGTTCCTTGGATGCTGCCTGACCTGCTGCGCTTTTCCAGCAACACATTTTCAGCTCTGTATTTAATTATATGCAGGTGGAGGGTATTAATGGGATCTCACTTGAATGCATATAAGGACTCGCTGAACAAAATTATGGTGTGGATGAGTCAGGAAGTTTCTGCTTATAATTCTTCACTCGGTAAATAAATGTAAAACTAACTAAAGATTGATGCCACTACCTATGACCAATTTATTTTCTGGATTAGAACATGGTAGCAGATAATGATTGCATAAAGGAGAAAGTTAGAATTGTTGTACTTGGATCTGAAAGGCTTAATACTGCAATATGTGCCACTGTGATGGTGTCATATGGTTGAACAAATAAATACTGTTGGGAGTATATCAAATTATGTTGTAGCAATGGGTATAAATGGGTAAAAGAAGCAACAGGTATTTTTGAAGAGATACTGAATGCCTTTGATAATTACTATAACCTCAGAACGAAGACATATCATGAAAGAGCAGGACTTAACTGAAGCGCTCCACCACACAAGGGAAGCCTTTGATTATTTCATGAGCTATCTCTGCAGATTAATGAAGAAATGCACCTATGGTGACTTAAGGTCAGTGTTCATAAGAGGCAGAATTGTTGTAGGATTTGTTATGTGTCCTTGGAAGATTTATCATGGTTCAAAAAGACCTGATTCTAGAGAAAGCTGTTCGGAAAGAGAATGGAGTGGGAGTTTGGAAGCAACACAGATCAATACTAAGACTTTGGGACAAGATATCAACAGAGTCCATTCAATTCTTAAGGTTTAAAACCACAACACTGCACATGATAAACCAGTACTGCAAATAAGACAGGCATTGGACATTAAAAATCCTTCTCATCACTGTGGAGCAAAGAAACCCTCAAGCACAAATTGTCCCCAGTTAGTAAAAGTGAATGTTTTTCTATCATACAGTAGCTGAAAATGTGTTGCTGAAAAAGTGCAGCAGGTCAAGCAGCATCCAAAGAGCAGTAGAATCGACGTTTCGGGCATGAGCCCTTCTGCTCCTTGGATGCTGCCTGACCTGCTGCACTTTTCCAGCAACACATTTTCAGCTCTGATCTCCAGCATCTGCAGTCCTCACTTTCCCCTCTACCATATAGTAGGCCACTTTCAGATAGTTCCATGTTGTCAGATAGTAAACCATCATTAAGAAAATACTGCCTGACAACAATGCAACTGTATCATTCAAGAAGCTAAGTACAAACATTAAAGCAACTCTCTACAATAGGGATCGCAAACTATGGAAAGCCTGTATGTAGTACATAATCAAGAGCACTGACTCTAGACAAGGAAGCTATGTCTTGACCTCCGATTTATTCAAAAGGTGAAAGAGATTAAACAGCAGAAGCTGAGGAGCTCCTTTGAATAGAAATATCATAAATTATTTAAATGGTTAAGGAAGAGAAAAACTGAATACAGCATTTCAATGAAAAAAGCATGCTAAAACCTTTATGCCTGTATGCACCTAGGAAAATTCTGTATCACTTAATAAAAGAAGCATCTTGCAGAAATAACAAGAATAGACATTGTTGTAGCCATAGAATCAACTGATCAGTCATCATTATTGTAACTAAACCTAACAATACTATTCAAATTTGTTGACTTAATATACTCCAACAAAGCGATGTTGAAGAAAACCCACTGTGTGTCTGCAGTTGATGAAGGTTTAACTAAAAGTATCCAAAAGTAGAATTTTAAGATCTTCAGAAGTCTAATGCCATTATGGGGTTCTCCACTCTAAAGTCAGTCTGATATTTCCAAAGATTCTCAGAGATAATAAGTTAGTTGGTGAAATTATGGTCTCAGCAATTGCTGCAGAATCTTGAGACACTCTCCAAGAACAAACAAAGATGATGTGGGAACCTGAATCAGGAGAATTCTTTTCAAAGGGTCAGGGACATGTCGATGCACATAGCTGTGTTAACAGACTGTAATGATGTCATGTGGACCCATGGGCAAAACAGCTTAGGATCTCAAAGACGTGAGATTTAATATCTGTTCCTCCTCGAAGTCTTTTTGTAATAATGCCCATTCTATTAATGTAATCTGTAACTAGTTGCTAACACACAATAAGTTATTTTTTTAGCTGCAAGATGTTGTTCTAGTTAGTTTAGGAAATGTTTCTCCTCTGTCACAGTAGACGAAGCAGCCCTTGTGGCTTCCTACTCATAAAAAGGATTACCTGCTTCAGATGATAAAGTCAATGTGGCCTTGAACCATTTCACCCTCCACAGATGCTGCTCGATCTGCTGGTTTGTTCAGCATTTTCTGTTCTTATTTCTGATTTCTAGTGTTCGCAGTATCTTGCTTTTAATATTATGGTCATGAATATTGCAACTGCATGGTTTGTGTGAAAGGAATCATGTGGTGATCAGTGAAATGTGCAAAACATTTTATCTGATTAAACAGATTGCAAGTTGACCAATATGAATTATTCATGCAAAGAGTTGGAGAGTCTAGTCTCAATCAGTTGATTTAATGGTGAAATCACAAATTGCCTGATGTGCTATGCAATAGTTCTTCTCGTTGCATTGTTATATCTAGAGGTCTAACAATTAGTTCCATTGTTGTTGATATTTTAATGTTTTACATGCAGTAAGTTGAGATTTCATGAAAGCTGAGGTCTCGAGAGAAAATTCAAGAGTTCTGAAGCATGGTGTAAGACCAACTGAGGTAGAATTGAATTCAGGAGGTTTGGAATTTAATAATAGAAAGATTCATAAAGTATGAAAGCCTTTAGTAAAATGATGACTCATGATGGCAAAACAGTACTTTCAAAACAAGGCAATCAATCTGGTAAGATTCATTCTCCATGACTATTTAGGATCAATTGCAGAACCTCAGATTGTAAGTGTTGTTAGACGTAGAGCAGATATCTAGTATCTCAAATGCTAGATTTGTGTTTTGTGATTAAGATCCTAAGAAATAGAATATTCAGGTCCCACCGTATGTATGTACATCTCAGAATAGTCTGATTAGAAAATAGCTACAAAGAATCAAGGAATGGATAATATTAATGTGAGTCATTGTGATGCACAGATATTAGCAACTGCTGCATTCGGTGGTGTTTTCCTTAATACAGCTTTATCACTCATTGAATTTGTGAGTAATGTGGTTCAGATTACTTGAAAATCTCAAGCAGATTTACTTAACAGTCAAGGTACAAACAAAGAATTTGCATTTACAAAGCAATTCATATACATCATCAGTCTACTGTGCCGCTTCTTGGAATCCTATGGGTGCTGAACACGTTTTCATCCTGGTCCTTGCTCTTAAAACAATAACAAGGCAGATATGACATCCAAACACCAATGACCCTTTGGTTGGTACATGGATAAAGAACATATTCTGTGAGAGTCTCATGAATGAAAGGTTGCAAAAATACTGGAACATACAGGGAAGACAACTGGGAAGTTTACATATTTGATGAAAGTTTGAGATGATAGCTGTGAAGCGAGACCCCTATCTGAAAAAATGGGTAAAAGAGTTGAGAGGAGATAAGAGCAGTTAAAGTTCTCATATTGGGTCTGGAAGTGACTCTTGTATCAGAAATGATTACATAATCGGGAGAGATACTCCAATAATGGTGAAAAGGAGATCTCATGGCAGTAGTTTCAATGGACCTAAAATTCCAAACACAGATTGTAGTTTGAATAGATCATTCAAAGGAATGAAGGCTAACAAACAGCCTTGGAACAGCTCTAGAAGCAGAAGACCTCATGACTATGAAGTTTAGGTTGTTGTAATAAACTATAATAAACTAATGAGTACTAAATCAAAAGGAATTATAGTTAAAAAGAATTTGCATTTTGTTTCTAAATGAAAAGTTAAGGGCAAACAGCCTTGTCACACGGATAGAACTGAACTGGAAAATTCTTTGAGATAGGCCTTATAAGTCTAAAGTCAGGCCAATTAGAGTCATAGAGATGCACAGCATGGAAACAGAACCTTCGGTCCAATAAGTCCATGCCAACCAAAAATCTGAAATTAGTCTAGTCCTATTTGCCAGCATTTGGCCTATATCCCTCTTAAACCCTTCCTACTCATACACCCATCCAGATACCTTTTAAATATTGCGGCCTCATTCTTCTCTGAGAGTTCATTCCATACATGCACCACTGTCTGACTGAAAAAGTTGATCCTTGGGTCCCTTTTAAAACTTTCCCCTCTCACTTAAACCTGTGCCCACTAGTTTTGAACTCCCCTATCCTGGGGGAGGAAAAGTCTTGACAAGTCAACCTATCCATGCCCTCAAGATTTAAACAGGCATTTCGCACAACTGGAAAATCTTTTCGGCTCCATTGGTCATATATTCATTAATGTAGATCAATCAGCACAAAAGCTACATTTCTGTGGTTTGATACTTTTCAGAGAAAGATGATTCTGAAACTGGCAAAGATGCAACAGTTGCAAAAGGGGAAATAAGGAAACTAAACAATTTTTGCGCATGACGTGAATGGTGATACTTCTAAAATATTCTGTTTTTTGTGCGATTGTTTTCCAGAAAATGTGTTGTGCTCAACTGAAAACAATTCCCACAATGTTTTATAGGTATGCATAAAGTGAATCTTTCAGGCACCTTTATGATTCATGCTAATGATTTTGAAACTGTGAAATTTTAGAAATATGTTGTTAATAAGTTTAGAGTAAACTTTAAAGTTAGGAGCCAGGTTTCGGCTGCTTCTCAATATATTAATTTAGATATAAATTTTTACTGCCCTAATCTGGTACTCATTGGTCTGGCAACCTCTGGTCCACCATCCACAGTACTTCCGGTTTTACCAAGAACCTACGTTGCTCTGTGTCTATCTCCCTGAAGGGTTTTTCTTGCTGCAGCAGTGTAAACCTCTCATTGAGCATATTTGGGTCAGTTTCTAAGTGGCATTCATCTTCTACAAGCATAATGGCCCATGTAAAGTCATTGTTTAAGTCACGAGGCCTTGATGTGTACATGCCCGGTCTGCAGGAGAATCATGAGCAGTGGACAGACTGCATCATGGCAAAGCAAAACTCTACTAATTGGTAAAGATTATTTATATTCTCCAAAATAATTGCTTTCCATTTAATTTTATATTGTATAGAGCTTTTTACATGTGTTTAAAAATTTTAGTGCTCACCCTCACTTATGACCTCGAATGGTCTGTGAAATTTTCTGGTCTGACAAAGGCCCAGTCTGGACACTATTGTATTTCAGAGGGTCAATGTGTATTAAGCAGACTAGATTTGGTATAACATTTAAATTAACAATCCCTGCTACAGAGTATTACTCCCTTCCTGCTTCATTGAGTTAGATCATCACAAAAGTAACATTGTGCATAGATCTGTGCACTGTAAGTGATGCAGACCTGCGGGAATCCCTATTCTGTGGCCATCCTAATGCATGGTTCACTTCTGTGCATTTCACCTCCCTGCCATAGACATTGTTGAACAGCTACATTGTGGGCAAAGGGGTCACAAAAGAATAAGGATGTCGCAGAAGGTGGGCTGAAGGTGGCAGCATGACCCATTGCCATGTATTTCATTGTTTGTTTTGCTTCCACGTTGTCACTGTAGATGAAGTCCCTGATGGCGACATCACCGAGTCCTCTCCTACTTGGAGTTTGGTCTCTTCCTCCGAGTACCAGCAGCGGATCTGCCAAAATGCGCTTTCCAGATTGTGCTCCCACAATCTCTGAGACTAACGTTCCCATCAAGATGTCAGTATCTGAGCTAGTGCAATCCTCAGAGGTCTAAGAGCTATGGGCTATGGTGATGCTGGCTCTATCACTGGGACACAAGAGAAAAGTTTCACAGCAGTTACAATTGGTGTGGATAGAATGAGACTGACAGTTGGGTTACTGTGACATTTGCAGTGGAATGAAGAGTGGTACTTAGTTGTCAGGATAGTCTTATTGTGTATCACTAGGAAAGCAAGGGAGCAATTCTTTCCAGTAGGTAAAAACAATGACTGCAGATGCTGGAAACCAGATTCTAGAATAGTAGTGCTGGAATAGCACAGCAATTCAAGCAGCATCCGAGGAGCAGTAAAAGCACCACTAATCCAGCAATTTTTTCCACCAGGTGAAATAAATAGAATAGACAAATCGGAAACAGAAGCTTGAATGGAGATTTAAATCACCAGATCCCCACCCGAGTTACTCAACAATTAATTTTCTGGTATTCTAAACAAATATGTGTTCTCTAAAATGTCTTTGAGATAATTTCATTTTAAATTAAAAGTTATAATTGTTTAATGACCTTACATCTGGTTCAATTCCTTTTCTCAATGTGAACATGAAGTGTACTTATTTTGTCAGGATGAAATAGGTGATGAACATTGGGCCTCCTTGTTAAAACCTGAACTGTAGTATTCATGATTAGAATTTTTATAGGTTGATTTTTTTCATTGTTCATTGTTGATGGGCTCTGAGCATCTAGAATATTGCTAATGCATGCATTGCAGTGCTTTAGCCTGCTTTCAATGGTGGTGATAATGATCTGTCTACATGAATGACATGCAGGCTTCTTATGACGTTCACAAAACAGATCTTCACCTTCCAACCTCTCACTCTTATTTATTGCATGTGTCATGATAGTGTTCTCTACTTACCTGTGAGTAGAGGAAGTATTACATGAAATGGATGCTGCTGGTGCTAGGCTTTGTCAGTCAATTGTTTATGAGGTATTCTAATGTGAATGTCTATGCAGCAAATGTCCAGGTTTCAACTTCGGTTGGAAGGTTTGGCTTTCTGGCCTATTAGTATGCTCATTGTAGTAGTGCACCCAGTCTTCTCAAAATATGGTGTCTTGCTTCATGTCGGCACAATTCTGTTTATTTAGCCAGCAGAACATTCAGTTTAACTTTGATTCCTGTGGGAGGTGCAACTTTGCCAGATATTCTGGAGACAAATAGGCAGCATCAGGAGGTGGAGCAGTCGACGTTTCAGGTTAAGACCCTTCATCAGGATTGGGGAGCGGGCAAGGAGATATTCTTCTGTCTCCCAATTCCAACAACACCTACACAAATCCCTGCCCTACCCCATTGATGAAGCTTCCAATGGCTGTAAGATCATCCATTCTGAATATTACAATGTTACAGGTATGAAATGTGGCGCTACATATCAACAAATTCCCACACTAGGATAGCAGGACCATTGTTTTTCCATAACCGGAATGATTATTGGACTGTAAGGGTTAAATTACAAGGACTGATTACATGAGTTGTGGTTGTGTAGCCTGGAATTTAAAAATTTAAATAGGATTTGATTGAGGTTTTCTTGATTGATGAGGGACAGTTATGATTGATGAGAATAGATTATTTCTGCTGATTGAGGTGTCTATGAATGAGGACATTGTCTAAAAATTAGAGCTACCTTTCAGGAGTGAAACTGGGAAATGCTTTTATATGTGGCAGATGTTTGGAACTCTCTTCTGCAAATAGTAATTAATGTATAATTCTTATTTAGTTTTAAATTTGAGATTGATATATTTCTGTCATCCAAAGAAATCCAGGAATATTGAACAAAGGTGCATATGCAGAATTAGATTGCAGATCAGCTGCTAGATAATGGAACATTCTCAAATAACTAGATGGCCTACTCTTGTTCTGATGTCTTATAATTCATGGATAACTACTTCTGCCCTCCATCAATCTCCCATCCTCAATGTTAATATCTAATCAGTGATAACTCTTATATAGTTTGAAATCATGTTGCCTATTTCTTTCCAGTCTGTTAAACTGGAATAAACTATTAATCAGGACCCTATACGATCATGTAAGTGTTTACAGACTCTAGACAGAACTCTCTAAGCCTATTCAGTTCTAAAATAGCTAAGCCAAGGTCTTTGCACCTATCTCAGTAATTAAAGTTCTTTACATTAGGCATTAGTCTCTCAGTTTCCTTGGAACCTTTTTCTAAGGCTACTATATTTCATACTAACTGGGCATGCTACTGCGAGTACACTCTGGTCAGTTGCCTGTACAGGATCAAAACAGATGCTGAACGATTGCATGAATACAACTTAATACCTTTTTTGCTTTGGCTATAGTTTTCACATAAGATGATAAAGTCTCACACAAACTTGCACAATAACACGAGTATATTTTTCTCTGTCTAGTTCATGTCCTGTGCTGATCATAATCAAGCATGCCCAATAATGTCAGGATCAGCTGTTCATAAAATGTGCAAGCATGGAGTCCCAATGCATCTTCTATTGCAGGTCCAGAACTGGAAAAAACATTCCAAGAATTTTAAGAATTAGGAAAAAATGACTTTTTATTTGGCCATTATTTTTGCCTCAGTCCTTAGCCTCCCAATTAAAACACTTCGAATTGTCTCTTGAACTATGCACCCTAAATCATGTGAACTGGCTGTCAAAATGTGGCTGACAGTGAGCTAATCTAGTTTGTTCATTTTTCAAAAGGCTTCTTTCCTTCCTTGTTGTGTTAAATGTTCTCCTCTAATAACAAAGTTGAGGACTTTAGCTAAGTGAGGGTATTGAGATGGGGCTTATGAGTGGATTCAAGAGGAAGTGGTATTGTGCCACAATATAAAATAGCATACCAGCAGTTAATATAAAAAAAATTAAAGCTGAAACCAAAACAGAGGCACACATAAAACAAATCTACATGACATAATAACTCCTGTCCCTGCTGTTGCACAAAACTCTGCTAAAACAATAAACTCAATCCCATCCCCTGGTGTTTTTTCGTCTCAACAGAAAACACTTCCAATGAATAAACCTCTCTTCAAGCAGTAACTTGGTCCTCTATTTAACACCTTTATATAAACAAAGGAAAACATATCTTTTCATTGGATTTACAGGTATAATAGAAATTTATCTTTAAGAAACACCCAGTGGACTTTCCCCCTCATGTCTAGCATGGCAAGAAAGGTGAAAAAATATAGATGCAAATGTGTTGCTGGTCAAAGCACAGCAGGCCAGGCAGCATCTCAGGAATAGAGAATTCGACGTTTCGAGCATAAGCCCTTCATCAGGAATAATATAGATGACAGTTTTAAAAATATTTAGATCTTGATGTTGAGAAACATTTCCTGATTTTTCCCTCAAGCCTTAAAGGACAATAAAAGAATCTCACCTTTGAGTGGCTGTTGTCTTAGTTCCATTTATCTGCATATTTTAAAAATGCCAACTTTCCTTCTTTATGCTCTACTTTCAATACTGCTGTCATTCACAAAGAAACTAGACTGCTCCAATTCCCAGAATAGCTGAAGCTCACCGAGTGGTTGTCTTGGCGATCTTCTATTGCTTCTTCAATACCCTTCCTTCTCCATGGTCACTAGCCTCTTCATCCATGCATGTCAGAGTGGGCATACCACCAGCCTTCATCCATGCATGTCAGAGTGGGCACATCATCATTTCCATGCTTGGACACACCAGTTTGGACATTGATCACTTTGAAGCTCAAGGACACCTATGACTTGCATTCTTCCACTAGGTCTCTGTGCACAGGGACATACATGCACCTCATGCATCTATACAGGATGCCGTTGTGCTCACATGAATGCATGCATCTATGGCTCTTCGAACAAACAAATTCTATGAAAATAAGCTATCATTTATTTGGAGGTGGGCTGCATTTTTGCACATCACATTGTTTTCTTTGTGCACATTCATCGATTTCAGCACTGAGTTAAGGACTGCCAGGGCCTGTGTAGCTCACGTTGCTTTCCGAGGTTTGCATTTTTATTAGTGCAGAAGGCATGCAGCTTGGGGAGCACTGAACATTAATGAGATGAAGAGTGGAAGATTGCATGAGTAAAGTTGCTGTGAACCTTGGCAGGCTGGCCACCATGAATCTCACTTCACAAAATACGAACTGAAAATGTGATGTTCTTTAGTATCTTTGATCCCAACCCCCTATCATCTCAAAGATAAATGGACAGTTTGCAGCACCACAGTATCTATGATATCTCTCTGCAACTTCTGAAGATTCAGGGTCTCCTGATTGTATATCAGAGATTATGGTCACTGCCCTAGAGGTAATTCATTCCTTCAAACTTTCTGAACAAAACAATCTAACCCATCCTTTGATCTCTAATAATCAAATCACCTAGGCTTATTGACTGTTAGACTCCAGAATAGATCACATAATCCTTTTAGTTACCCTAAATTTAAAGCTGTAGTCCTTAACTAATATAATCTCATGAACCAAAAGATAGGTTTATAATATTATAACAATGTGCTTACAGTTCTGCATATTAGAGCTTAATTAAATACTCAGGATCCAGAGGAATACTCAAGCTATGCCAAATGATTCTTCAAAATTATACACCTAACATTTTAACACCTATACTGGCTAAAAGGCTTATTAGTTGTTGAAAAGCAGTAAAGTGTCATTAATACCAATGCATCAAAATTAGTGGTTGTTCTTTCACAGGCATAAACAAAATGCATTTTTGAGAATCCACATTTGAACATCTATTTCTACAGTTTTGATTGTGGATTATTAATTGATATAAGTTGTGAATTTTCTCAAATAAAATGCAGAACCTATATACTTCTAAATAAGTTTATTTCATAGCTTCCATATCTAGTGAAACATTTCAGAGTTCATCAAAAAAATCAAAACTAACTTTCTGATTAGAATGTTGAAGTCTTGCAATATTAATCAGAAGTTGTGATGTCATTCTTGTATGTTTTGATCTGATCATAGTTAAGATACTTAAAATAATTGTTCATATATTAATTTTCTTCTCCTTTGAGCTATCGTAACACTAAAATTAGCTACCACTCTTGTACTGTGAAATGAAGTTGTTGCACTCCCCAATTACAGGCATTAGCCACAAAATCTGACAGGCTTTTCCTTTTAATCAGCACATTTTCACTTAAACAATAAAATATACAAATGTTTCTGCTCTGCTAATTATCCACTTTCCTGCCTACAGCAGATGCACTGAGGCCCCAAGGTATGATGTGTTCATTTGTTTCCAAGTAATTCTTAATATTGCTTAGCTACTTTCTTGGGACACCCACCTGGACAAATTACTCAAAATCTATTCAGAGTTGCAAGTTTTAGAGTGTCTATGAATTGCAAATTGAATTTACTACTAGACAGGACCATTTCATTATTTTTGTAAATTTTAATAATAATGAGCAGAGTTAATTAACAAAGCAACAGGATAGACAGCAACATCTTCCCAGGTCTCCAGTCATGTTGCTTCATAGCACATTTGTGAAAGTGGGCCAAATCAAAGCCTGCTTGTTGTTAATTAGTTTTTGCTTGTTCTTTGTTGATGCATCTGTTCTAGTGCTTTCCTCTAATAGGGCATGACCAAAGTCTGAACAGAAAGAAGCAGCCAGCAATGCATGTCACAACGTGCTGAAATTTACAATTATAGAACTTCCTAATCAGATGGGCAGAAACCAAAACACACCTACCATTTTTGCATATCTTCAGCATTGCAAAATGAATCTCTTTGACCTGACTCTGAAATCGAATAAACTTATTTAAGGCAATGCATTTGAGTTTCTATTCATTAGTGAAATGTGAACATTGTTAACTAGGCCAGCATTTACAGACCATTCATAATAGCCCATAGAGCAGTTAAGAGTCAAGTACATTGCTGTGTGTCTGGAGTCACACACAGAGCAAATGAGGCAAGAATGACAAATTTCCCTCCTTTAAAGGGCATTGATGAAGCAGATGGAATTTTAAATCAACTGACTGGTTACATGTTGCTATTAGGCTAGTTTTTTAAATGCCACATTTTTGTATTGAATACAAATTTCTCCATTTGTGATGGTGTTATTTGAACACCAGTCCCCACAATATTAGAGTTCAGGATTACAAATCAATTGACAGTACCTTCTTCAAATGAGAACGAAATGGAGTTAGGAAGATCAACTACTGTCAGTCTCATTAAATAAAAAGAAGAGACAAGCAAAAGGTGCTGAAATATTTGGAATAAAACAGTAAATGCCAAAAATATTTAAGAGGTCAGAGAGCATTGTGGAGAGATCAACAGTTACCCTTCCAGGGCAATGATCTTTCATCTAGAAACTAGAAAAGGATAAAGTAAAAGCAGTTTTGAAAGAATTTGAGACAACAAAAGGGGTAGATGAAAAGAAGTCTGTGATCAGCTGGAACACAGGATATTAAATGACAAAATAGATGATGTTGAAAGGTCAGAAAAAGATAGAACATACAACAGTACAGCACAGCACAGGCCCTTCAGCCCATGATGTTGTGCCGACCACTGATCCTCATGTATGCACCCTCAAATTTCTGTGACCATATGCATGTCCGGCAGTCTCTTAAATGTCCCCAATGACCTCGCTTCCACAACTGCTGCTGGCAATGTATTCCATGCTCTCACAACTCTCTGTGTAAAGAACCCGCCTCTGACATCCCCTCTATACTTTCCTCCAACCAGCTTAAAACTATGACCCCTCGTGTTACTCATTTCTGCCCTGGGAAATAGTCTCTGGCTATCGATTCTATCTATGCCTCTCATTATCTTTTATACCTCAATTAGGTCCCCTCTCCTCCTCCTTTTCTCCAATTTAAAAAATCTGAGCTCAGTCAACCTCTCTTCATAAGATAAGCCCTCCAGTCCAGGCAGCATCCTGGTAAACCTCCTCTGAACCCTCTACAAAGCATCCACATCTTTCCTATAATAGGGTGACCAGAACTGGACACAGTATTCCAAGTGTGGTCAAACCAAAGTTTTATAGAGCTGCAACAAGATCTCACAACTCTTAAACTCATTCCCCCTGTTAATGAAAGCCAAAACACCATATGCTTTCTTAACAACCCTGTCCACTTAGGTGGCCATTTTAAGGGATCTATGTACCTGCACACCAAGATCCTACTGTTCCTCCACACTGCCAAGAATCCTATCCTTAATCTGATACTCAGCTTTCAAATTTGACCTTCCAAAATGCATCACCTCACATTTATCCAGGTTGAACTCCATCTGCCACCTCTCAGCCCATCTCTGCATCCTGTCAATATCCTGCTGTAGCCTACAACAGCCCTCTATACTGTCAACGACACCTCCAACCTTTGTGTCATCTGCAAACTTGCTGATCCATCCTTCAATCCCCTCATCCAAGTCATTAATAAAAATTACAAACAGTAGAGGCCCAAAGACAGAGCCCTGTGGAACACCACTCACCACTGACTTCCAGGCAGAATGTTTTCCTTTTACTACCACTCACTGTCTTCCGTTGGCCAGCCAATTCTCTATCCAGACAGCTAAGTTCCCCTGTATCCCATTCCTCCTGACATTCTGAATGAGCCTACCATGGGGAATCTTATCAAATGCCTTGCTGAAGTCCATATACACCACATCCACAGCTCGACCCTCATCAGCTTTTCTAGTCACATCCTCAAAGAACTTGATAAGGTTTGTGAGGCATGACCTGCCCCTCACAAAGCCGTGTTGACTGCATTTAATCAAGCCATGCTCTTCCAAATGGTCATAAATCCTATCCCTCAGAATCCTTTCTAACACCTTGCAGACAACAGATGTGAGACTTACTGGTCTGTAATTGCCGGGGATTTCCCTATTTCTTGAAGAGAGGAATTACATTTGCCTCTCTCCAGTCCTTAGGTACAACTCCAGTGGGGAGCGAGGATGCAAAGATCTTCGCAAGTGGCGAAGCAATTGCATTTCTCGTTTCCCAAAGCAGCCGAGGACAAATCTGGTCGGGACCTGGCTACTTGTCAATCTTAATGTTTGACAATATTTTCAGCACATCAGCTTCCTCTATCTCTATCCATTCCAGCATGCACACCTGCTCTTCAAAGATCTCATTCACTGCAAAGTTCGTTTCTTTCGTAAAGACAGAAGCAAAAAACTCATTTAGAACTTCCCCTACCTCCTCAGACTCCCCACAAAGTTCCCTATGCTACCCCTGATCAGCCCTACTCTTTCTTTGACCATTCTCTTATTCCTCACATAAGTGTAAAATACCTTTGTGTTCTCCCTAATCTGTTCTACCAAGCCTTTCTCATGCCCCTTCCTGGTTCTCCTCAGACCATTTTTGAGCTTCTTCCTTGCCTGCCTGTAATCCTTAAGAGCTGAGCTTGACCCTAGTTTCCTCCACCTTATGTAAGCTACCTCCTTCCTTTTGACGAGAAGCTCCACCACTCTCATCATCCAAGGTTCCTTTGTATTGTAATGGGGTCAAATTAAGAAATAAAAATTGCATCTAAAGTACTGTTGTGGTTCTGTTCGCCGAGCTGGGAGTTTTTGTTGCAAACGTTTTGTCCCCTTTGTAGGTGACATCTTCAGTGCTTGGGAGCCTCCTGTGAAGCGCTTCTGTGCTGATTCCTCCAGCATTTATAGTGGTTTGAATCTGCCGCTTCCGGTTGTCAGTTGCTGTCCGCTGCAGTGGCCGGTATATAAGGTCTAGGTCGATGTGTCTGTTGATAGAATTTGTGGATGAGTGCCATGCCTCTAGGAATTCGCTGCCTGTTCTCTGTTTGGCCTGCCCTATAATAGTGGTGTTGTCCCAATCGAATTCATGTTGTTTGTCATCTGAGTGTATGGCTACTAGGGATAGCTTGTCATGTCGTTTCGTGGCTAGTTGGTGTTCATGGATGCGGATCGTTAGCTGTCTTCCTGTTTGTCCTATGTAGTGTTTTGTGCAGTCCTTGCATGGGATTTTTGTACACTACGATGGTTTTGCTCATGGGGACGAAACGTTTGCAACAAAAACTCCCAGCTCGGTGAACAGAACCACAACAATGAGCACCCAAGCTACAAATCTTCTCACAAACTTTGATCTAAAGTACTTGCTGTCTGGAAAGTATTGGGAAATTTTGCTATGACCTCACGTTGTAAAGTGCTTAATCAAAAAATGAGGCACAAATTCTCAAGCTAAAGCTGAGGCCGTTAGAATGGTACAGAGGCTAAGGTGATAGTGGGATTATGGGCTGAGAGAATTAAAAGGGCCAGTGACCAGAAGATCAGATCTGAAGGCTGAACAGAAGTGTTCAACTAAATGATCATCCAGTCTGTGTTAGCCTTTCTGGTGAAGAGGAGACTATCGTGAGCAGCAAATTCTGTATACCCTGTACTAATTGATAGAAGTCCAAATAAACCACTGTTTCAGCTGGAAAACATTGAGAATGGAGGAGTGCTGTATGCGTCCAACCACCTTAAATAAGTACAACCCCTAAAATGAATATACATAAATGAGCATGAAAGTTGCAAGACTGAAACAGACAAGTCAATATAAATGAATGCTACCAATTGTGTTATTTAGTCACTTCCCAAATTCCTTCAGCTTCCTTTGCTTTATCTATCTATTCAATCCAAGTTTGACAAAGATCATCCAACAACCAGTCACTCAGACTGAACTCTTCAGCCATTCAACTCTATGAGGTAGGATCTTGACCAGAAATCTCTTAACTTAATCTTATACGCATGGTCCCTTGATCTGACTAAACGTCTAGAAAAAGTCTGCTTCCATCTTCCTGTCTGATTTTTCATAGTTTTAAACCTTTCTATTATATCATTGATTTATGTCGCTGATGTATTAATAATATTACTGATCACTATATCCCATAAACAAATAAAAAAATTTTGGCGTGGTTGTTTCTCAGGTATATAAACAACACTTCAATTGGATAATACCAAGGATAGCACAATTCTGAGGTTTAGGGGAAGAAGTAGAATATAGAGCAAAGAGAACAAAGAAAATTCACAGCCTAGGAACAGGCCCTTTAGCACTCCAAGCCTGAGCCGATCCAAATCTACTGTCTAAACCTTGTTGCCCAATTCCTAAGTATATGTATTCCTCTGCTCCCCACCTACTCATGCATTGGTCCAGACACATTTTAAATTAATCTACCATGCCTGCCTCTACCACCTCTGCTGGCAACGCGTTCCAGATGCCCACCACCATCTGTGTGAAGTATTTGCTGCATATATCCCCCTTAAACTTTTTCCCTCTTATCTTGAACGCGTGACCTTGTTATGGAATTCTTCACCCTGGGAAAAAGCTTGTCTCTATCCACCTTGTCTATACCCTTCATGATTTTGTAAACCTCAGTCAGGTTCTCCCCTTAATCTCCTTTTTTCTACTGAAAATAAACCTAACCTACTCAACCTCTCTTCATAGATAACACCTTCCATACCAGGCAACATCCTTGTAAGCCTTCTCTGCACTCTCTCCAAAGCGACCACATCCTTTTGGTAATGTGGCAACCAGAACTGTACACAGTATTCTAAACATGGCCGAACCAATGTCTTGTCTCATTTTAACATGACTTGCCAGCTCTTATACTCAATACACCGCCCAATGAAGGCAAGCATACTATATGCCTTCTTGACCACTCTATCCACCTGTGCAGCAACCTTCAGGGTACAATGAACCTGCACTCCCAGATCTCTCTGCCCATCAACCAAGGCTCTTCGTTCATTGTATAATTCGCTCTAGAATTAGTCTTACCTAAATGCATCACCTCACATTTGCCTGGATTGAAATCCATCTGCCACTTTTCCGCTCGACTCTCCAGTCTGTCTATACCCTCCTGTATTCTTTGATGTCCCTTATGCTTTCTGTTACTCCACCAATCTTCGTGTCATCTGCAAACTTGCTGATCATACCAACAGTGCCCTCTTCCAGATCTAGTATGTATATTACAAACAACAGTGGCCCCAACACTGACCCCTGTGGAACACCACTGGTCACCTTTCTCCATTTCAAGAAACTCCCTTCAACTACTACTCTCTCTTTCCTGTCGCTCAGCCAGTTCTTTACCCACCTAGCTAGAACATCCAGCACACCATGTGACTTCACTTTCTCCATGGAGAACCTTATCAAATGCCTTATTAAAGTCCCATGTATATGACATCAACAGCCCTTCCTTCATCTATCAACTTGGTCACTTCCTCGAAGAACTCTATTAAGTTGGTAAGGCACGATCTCCCCCACACAAATCCATGTTGCCTACCATTGATAAGCCCATTCTTTTCTAAATATAAATACTGACATACTGAATCAGTGTCAGACAACAGTTTGAATAAAGTTTAGGAAGGATGATGCAGGACAAAATGAAATGAAAGATCAAGAAATACAACTTGCAAAGATTTTGAAGAGTTGAGGTTGTTTGCTTTTGTTTAAAAGAGAATACAATGCAATTCAAAATATGGCCAATTTAAAACAGTTTTGAAGAAAGGACATGGACTCAAAACATTAAATCTACACGTGCTTCCCACAGATGCTGCCAGATGTGCTGTATTTTTCCTGCTATTTCTCTTTTTGTTTCTGGTTTTCAGCTTCCGCAGTTCTTTTTTCTTATTCTGCGCTCAGAAACTGTTTATACTGAAAACATTCTATGGATTCCTCATCTGGGTTATTTCTGGCCATCTCATTTTTCCAGTCTATATGTAGGTTAAGATCGTCTGTGATTATTGTTGTATATTTCTGACAAGTTCCCAACATTTCATTCTTCATGCTCTGCTCTACCATGTGCTTAGTTACCTGACCTATATGTTACTGCCACAAGTTATTTTTTGCCTTTATCATCATTTCTCATTTCTACCCAAATTGTTTCCACATGTTGCTTCTGATCTTGAGCTATTGTGTTAATGCCATCATGAATTAACAGAATTTCCTGTCCTTCCTAATGCCATCTTTGAGTACTTCGATCCCAATCATTCCTGCAGCTATTTCTGTTGTGTGTATTACCAAATTCAAACCTTCTCTCAGAAGGTTGTATCACATGATTTCTCTTCATCTTGGTGGTATATTCTAAAGAATATGGTGGACTAGCTCATGATTTGCATAGCTTCCCTTAGTTATTGTATAAGGACCAAGATGATTTCTTTAATGTCCTAGACTTTCAGAGATTAATGATCCATTCTCCATTTTGATGAGATAGAAAGGATCTGTTTACACCTCTGAGTACAGTTGCCAAAGTTAAGCTCTCTGTAGATTTTGTGCTTCTATGGAATGGAATGTGAATTCACTGATACAAATTTGCAGATAATTCAATTTGATGCTCTTTGTTTAAAAGAAGTGTATTTTTTTAAAAATTCTATATATGACCAGCTGAAGAAATTCCAAATTAAGATTCCATTTCTCAGATCTTTCCAAGTTTGAACACTTCAGTTTTTCAGGCTCCTTATTTGTTTGCTAAAATCACTGCTGTTGTATGCCAAAACCTTCCCTTTACTTGGTACCAGATAACATCTGGAAAGTTGAAAATAATGCTGCAGAGTTCACCATATCCTTGGAGGCAGTTTTTCCTCAGGTCAGCAGAAAGTGCTGTTTCTTTGGTGCTGACCACGTCATACAGAACATATGTCATTGTAGAAGGTTTATAGCCAAGAAGATTTTTACAATGATTTTAAGATTGTTAATGCCATCGTGAATTAACAGAAGAAGAGCTAATGGTTTGAGATTTGCCCATATCTCTTGTGTGAATCAAGTTTTAAGATGGCAACATGTACAAATAGATTAAATAGGTGATTTAGGGAAAGGGTGATGGGAGCATGAGTTTAGAATTATTTTCATAGAGGGTAAACACCTAATGGACATAGGGACTGATTATATCTAATTTTGTGATTAGTATATCTTATGTTTTCAATTGTATTAACTGTCAGATGTACTCAATAATCTCTTCTGATTCTGTATATTTATCATATTTTCATATCAAAATTATAATGTAAATTTGTGTAAATAATGCTAAGAATTAAAAATAATTTAATTACATACAGTTATTAATAAATTCTAATATTTGTTAATTCAGACATATTCTTTTCCATAAAATTGCTGACAGTGATTCATTTTATGCATAAGAGGTCATAGTCTTAGGATAAGGGATAGCAAATTTAAAATAGAGTGGGAGAAACTACTTCCCCAAAGGTTGTGGAATTTGCTACCCCAAGTGTGATAGATGCTGAGACAGTGAGTAAATTTAAGGAGGAGTAAAACGATTTTTAATTGGTGATGGGTTGGAGGGTAATGGGGAGAAGGCAGGAAAATGGGGGTGACGAGCATATCAACCATGATCAAATGGCAGAGCAGACTCAATGGGATAAATGGCCTAATTCTGCTCTTATATCTTATGAACTTATGAACTTAGAAAGGTATGTAGAGTTAAGCTAATAATTTTTGTATCTCTGAAAGATTATAATAATTAAACAACCTTTCCATGGAAGTAAATGATACTCCTGTATAATGAGCATTTTTAAATTGTCATTTGACTGGCGTCAATTGGCAGCTCCATAATTAATTGAAAACCTGGATTGTGCCAAGATCCAGAAACAGTATGTCACCAGTGACGTCATTTCAGGTGTTTTCTCACTGCCATAAATAACTCTCATTTAGTTATGCCAGTGGAGTAGATGAGTTATGCAATTTCCAAGCTCATCAATGTTTGCCAAGAATTATTAGCAATGCGACCAACTTGGTTTTACACAATAACAGGTTTTCTATATTGTAACCAGTTACAAAGAGTGGCTGCGATGTAAGAGATTTTTATTGTAAATTTAGGAAACATGATGTCCTAATAAACTTCACAAATGATTAATTACTTGAAGTACAATTAGTGCTGTTTTGAAGGTAAATGTGTCGGTCTATTTCCATGCAGCAAATACTAAAAAGTAAATGAGCTAATTGGTTGAGTTTAGCGAAGGCCTTTAGTGGAATAAATGTTATCCAGGACATCTAGAGAACTCCATGCTCTTGAATATTGCACTTACCTGAGAGAATAAAATATGTAGATAAGCATCAACTCAAGATTTCAGCCAACACTGGAATGTGGCTATAATTTAAACGTTATCGATGACTGTTGACTAAATGTATTAGAGGAATGGCTTCTTTTAATATTTTATACCTTTTGCATATTTGGATGAAGTATGGTTTAATGTCATACACATACTTAAAACTGTTAGTTGATCATTTTTGTACTCTATTGCCAAGTGTAGCTAAAACATAGTCACACTCAAATTATATTGTCAAATATCAAAATGTAAAATGCTGGAAATAAAGAAATGATTATTCCGACAAGATAGCCTTGTCTGGCCACTGCAGGGTGATCAGGTGACTTCACATCTTTTGTTGGCTAATTAAACATGAACAATTTTGTCTGACATTGGTTTCTGTTTATAATAACACTCTTGTAATGTACTGCTTATTTAGTGCTCTTTAATTAATAAATCTGTTTGTACATGTTGCTATTTTAAAACACAAAGGCTAATTTGGTTTGCTGCCAGAATAGGTGCGGGGGCCGTAAATCTTAACAAACTAATATCCTTTCAACAAAATGTGGGCAATATGTCAATTCATGTTTCCTGCTTATTTGAATGATTGCTGCATACAGTCAATGCTGTTATTTGGTTACTCACATTGACAGGGGATCAAATATAACTTGATAATACAAGTTAAAGCTAGGCAGCCTTCTTTGCTGAAAGCAAGTCTGTAATTGTTTTTAAGTGCAGAGACACTGGCTGCAGTTGTCACTGTCAGCCATATAGGAAGAGTATCAGAGCTGGGAGATGTTGAAGAATGACATAATTCCTTCCTAACAGCACTGTGGATGCACCTGACCTCAAAGATTTTTCAAAATTCTTTCATGAAATGTCGTCATCATTGGCTAAGCCAAAGCTTATGCCAATCACTAATTGTTCTTGAGAACATGGTGGTGAACTGCCTTCCTGAATTGCTGCGGTCCATGAGATTTAGGGGGGGACACAGTGCTGCTAAGGAGGGAGTTCCAGGATTTGACCAGGCTGCAGTGAAGGAACAGTGATACAGTTTCATTGAGGTTGGTATGTGGTTTTGAAGCAGGTTGGTGGTGCACATTTGCATATTTTATTAAATGGCAGAGAAGGCTTAAGGGCTGAATGACCTACTCCTGTTACTATGTTCCTATCTGTTGCCCTTCTGCTTCTAGGTGGTGGAGGTCACAGGTTTGGAAGATGCTATCATAGAAACCTTGATGAGTTATTGCAGGCTTCAAGAAGGCAGTCACCACCAACTTCTTGAAGAAAATTAAGGGTGGAAAATAAGTGCTAGCCAGCAATGCCCAACTTTTGTGAGTGAATAAATGAGAGTGCTCCAATGCCATTCCTATGCCCAACATCTCCCTAAGTGGTATCCAACATGGACCAGTACTGATTCATCACCTGAAGGTGGGCAGCAGGTGATGATCAGTGGGAAGTTTTCCATGCTAACCTAATGCCATGAGAATTCATGAGGTCTGGAGTCAAACTTAAGGGCAATTCTCTCCCAACTCATTATCATTATGTTGCCACTTCTATTTGTGTCTGTCCTTTAATTGGAATAAGACATACTCAGGATGTAAAGAGAAAGGGACATGGACTGTCAGGTATCATTTGGTGAGTATGATTATAGTGGGCTATTTCTTGGCTGGTCTATGTGACAGGTCTTCTACTTTTAGCACAAGCTCCCAGATGTTTGAGATTTGACAGGGTAGGCTGTGTCGTTGTCATTTTCGATATGTAGTTAACATCAGGTATTTATCTAATATCATTCTATTTTTGCTTTTCTGTAGCAGTTTGACACAACTGTACAACTTGTTAGGCTATCTTAAAGGGCACAGAACCTGACAGATTGTTGTTGCTAAGGATGTTAGTGTACTAGATTCATTTTCACCACAGTCATTTCATGTTTATTGTTAATGAATTGAATTTATTGTCACATGTACCAAGGCACAGTGAAAAGCTTTGTCTTCCGAGCAGTACAGGCAAATCACATATAGCTATGTAAATAATAGGTAAACAGTGGCAAAAATCAAGGTACAGGTATAGGCGAATGCATTCAGTATTCTAACAACAGTAGGGTAGAAACTGTTTCGAAACGTGTGTGTGTGTGTGTGTGTGTGTGTGTGTGTGTGTGTGTGTCTGTTTTTGTTTTTGTTTTTGTTTTTTCAGGCTTCTGTACTTGCTCCCCGATGGAAGAGGTTGTAGAAAAGCATTGCCAGGGTGGGATGGATCTTTGAGAATGCTGGTGGCCTTTCCTTGACAGCGAGCCTGGTAGATGGATTCTATAGATGGGAGGTGGGCCTTTGTGATTGTCCAGGCCTAGTTCACCATTCTCTGTAACCATCTCCAATGTTACAGTTGCAATACCAGGTAGTGATACATCCAGACAGAATGCTCTTGATGGCACACCTGTAAAAGTTGGCAAGGGTAATTGCTGTCATGCCAAACTTTCTCAGCTGCCTGAGGAAGAAGAGACATTGTTGGGCCTTTGTAACCAGTGAGTCCACATGAAGAGTCCAAGAAAGCTTGTTGTTAATGACGACAGAATGTAGGGAAATAGATGGTGACACCTTGCAAAATGTCCATATTACAGAGGAGAAAGTGCTGGATGTCTTGAAATGCATAAAGGTGGATAAATCCCCAGGACCTGATTAGGTGTACCCAAAAACTTTGTAGGAAGCTAAAGAAGTGATTGCTGGGACTCTTGCTGAGAAATTTGTATTATCGATAGTCACAGGTGAGGTGCCAGACGACTGGAGGTTAGCTAACGTGGTGCCACTGTTTAAGAAGGGTGGTAAGGACAAGCCAGGGAACTATAGACCAGTGAGCCTGACGTCGGTGGTGGGCAAGTTGTTGGAGGGAATCCTGAGGGACAGGATGTACATGTATTTGGAAAGGCAAGGACTGATTAGGGATAATCAACAAGGCTTTGTGCATGGGAAATCATGCCTCACAAACTTGATTGAGGTTTTTGAAGAAGTAACAAAGAGGATTAATGAGGGCAGAGTGGTAGATGTGATCTATGGACTTCAGTAAGGCATTCGACAAGGTTCCCTATGGAAGACTGATTAGCAAGGTTAGATCTCATGGAATACAGGGAGAACTAGCCATTTGGTTTCAGAACTGGCTCAAAGGTAGAAGACAGAGGGTGGTGGTGGAGGGTTGTATTTCAGACTGGAGGCTTGTGACCAGTGGAGTGCCACGAGGATCAGTGCTGGGTCCACTACTTTTGGTCATTTACATAAATCATTTGAATGTGAGCATAAGAGGTACAGTTAGTAAGTTTGCAGATGACACCAAAATTAGAAGTGTAGTGGACAGCGAAGAAGGTTACCTCAGATTAAACAGGATCTTGACCAGATGGACTTTAATTCAGATAAATGCGAGGTGCTGCATTTTGGGAAAGCAAATCTTAGCAGGACTTATACACTTAATGGTAAGATCCTAGGGAGTGTTGCTGAACAAAGAGACCGTGGAGTGCAGGTTCATAGCTCCTTGAAACTGGAGTCACAGGTAGATAGGATAGTGAAGAAGGCGTTTGGTATGCTTTCCTTTATTGGTCAGAGTATTGAGTACAGGAGTTGGGAGGTCATGTTGCGGCCATACAAGATGTCGGTTAGGCCACTGTTGGAATATTGCATGCAACTCTGGTCTCCTTCCTATCGGAAAGATGTTGTGAAACTTGAAAGGGTTCAGAAAAGGTTTACAAAGATATTACCAGGGTTGGAACATTTGAGCTGTAGGGGGAGGCTGAACAGGCTGGGGCTGTTTTCCCTGGAGCGTCGGAGGCTGAGGGGTGACCTTATAGAGGTTTACAAAATTATGAGGGGCATGGTTAGGATAAATAGGCAAAGTCCTTTCCCTGGGGTTGGGGAGCCCAGAACTAGAGGGCGTAGGTTTAGGGTGAAAGGGGAAAGATATAAAAGAGACCTAAGGGGCAACTTTTTCAAGCAGATGGTGGTACTTGTATGGAATGAGCTGCCAGAGGAAGTTGTGGAGGCTGATACAATTGCAACATTTAAGAGGTTTATGAATAGGAAGGGTTTGGAGGGATATGGGCTGGGTGCTGGCAGGTGGGACTAGATTGGGTTGGGATATCTGGTCGGCATGGATGGGTTCGAATGAAGGGTCTGTTTCTATGCTGTACATCTCTATGACTCTATGACCACTGCCAGGAGCTTGACATTCTCCACTCATTCCACCTCTGTGCTGTTAATGTGTAGGGGGGTATGAGTAACATCCCACCGAAAGTCAATAATGAGTTCCTTGGTTTTGCTGGCATTGAGAGCTAGGTTGTTCTCAGTGCACCATTTTTCCAGGTCTTCCACCTCCCGTCAAGTCTGTTTCGTCACCACCTGGGATTCGACCGGCTATGGTGATGTCGTCAGCGAACTTGTAAATGGCATTAGTCTGGTATATGGTGATGCAGTCATGGGTATACAATAAGTAGAGTAGGGGGCTGAGTGTACACTCCTGGGGGGCTCCAGTGTTGAATGTTAGTGAGCTTGAAACATTATCCCCAATCTTCACTGATTGTGGCCTGTGAGTCAGGAAACAGGGGATCCAGTTGCAGAGAGTGGGGCATAGTCCAAGCTTACTAAGTTGGAATTTAATTCAGTCATGGGGTTTGAAGTGGTATCCGCAAGGCATTAAACAGGATTTCTGAATGACCAGTCCAATAACAGTATGATCGCACCATGAGTTGTGGTCCACCATTATTTGATTTTACATTTGCAATTACCAAATGAGATATTACTCCTGTGAATATGTTGTGGGAGAGGTGAGAGGCTAAGATATACATGTGATGAAACACCAGACAGGCAGGGTGGGGATCAAGATATGGCATGCCCCCCTGGAGGGCAATGTTGCATGCATTTCTCTGTAGGGACCTCAAGTCCTTAAAGGAGGCACTCTACAAAATACTGCTATACAGACTGAAATGAATGGTTAAATAAACCTGTCAGAAGTCAGTCAATGTTTAAAAGCACAGACAAATTTTGCACCACCTTGGGATAAGGCTTGAATCTGCCCTTGATCAAAATGGTGGCTAATTATGTTAGGTTGTCAGATGCGGCATCATGTACACAATGTCAAATCTTCCATGATGGCACATTAGACAAGTATTAGTTGCCCCATTATCTTGGGTGCTACAGTACACGTTCAGCTTTCTGTCACACAAATACACTTTGTACAATCATTGCTGTGGCTTACAGTGTGCAAAGACGTTTACAGAAATTCATCCTCCAACAAATTAGTAAGATTGCTGACATCCATGTTGGGGAAATCATTGTAGGGATTCTATGTGGAAACAGGCCCTTTGGCCCAACAAGTCCACAGCCACCCAGACCCATTCTCCTACCCCATTACTCTACATTTCCCCTGATTAATGCACCTAACCTACACATCCCTAAACACTATGGGTAATTTAGCATGGCCAGTTCACCGAACCTGCACATCTTTGGACTGTGGGAGCACCCGGAGGAAACCCACTCAGACTCTGAGAGAACTTGCAAACTCCACACAAACAGTTGCCTGAGGCTGGAACCGAACCAGAGTCCCTGGCGCCATGAAACAGCAGTGCAAACCACTGAGCCACCGTGCTGCCAGTGGGTTGTGTCAAAATAAAACTGAGCCTGCTGTCCCTTCACCCTCTCATGCCTGCTATTCCAGCAGTGTGCTTGAATAGCTGCCACACCATTCCTGTAGATGTTGGCAAATTTGATCAAATATGAAAAGCTCTGAACACTTGTCAAATAATTACCGACAGCCACAGTAAATATCAACCAGCAACTAATCTATAAGTATTTGTTGGTGCATTTAATTAGCATTTAGTTCTTTAATTTGAAGATATGGAACAAATATTACATTTCCAAATTTGTGGATGATACACTAAGTGGGAATATATGTTTTGAGGAATATACAAAGTGGCTGCAGGAAAATTAGTGAATAAGCAAGAACATGGCAAATGGAATATAATGCAAAAAAATGTGAGGTTAGTAGGAGGAACAGATGTATAGAGTATTTCCTAAATGGTAAGAAATGTAAAAGTGTGGATGTACAAAGGGATCTAGGAGTTCTTGCTGATTAGTCACTGAAGACTAATATGGAAGTACAGCAAACTATTCTAAAGGCTAATGGAATGTTAGCCTTCATTGCAAGAGAATTTGAGTCAAGGATAATGAAGTCTTGCTTCAGTTGTATAGGAACCTAGTTAACTGCATGTGGAGTAATGTGTACAGTATTGGTCTCCTTATCACAGGAAAGGTATTATTGCCATAGAGGGAGTGCAACGAATGGTCACCAGATTTGTTCCCAGAATGGCAGAATTGTCCTATGAAGATGGATTGGGATAACTGGACTTGCATTCTCTAGATTTTCAGAGAATGAGAGGCAGTGTCAAAACTTACAAAACATTTAAAGGAACAGACCAGGTAGATGCAAGTAAGATGTTTCCCCTGGTTGGAGTGACTAGAATCAAGGAGCATAATTTAAAAATAAGGAAGATGCCACTTAGGTCCCAAATGAGTTTTATTCAGACAGCTGGGTAACCTTTGGAAGTCTCTGCCACAGGCAGTTGTCGAGGCAAAGTTTGGTGATATTTAAAGTAAAAATTGATACATTTCCATCTACCTGTAGTATAGGGTTATGGAGATGGGGTGAGTAAAAGGCATTGAAATGTTTGATCAGCAGTGATCTTATTGAATGGCAAGATGGACTTGATAGACTGAACAGCTTATCCCTTTTCTTCTGTTCCATGATCAATATGACAAATGGCACAACATTTCCACACTGAGAATAGTTATTTTGAAAGTGAAGTTTGTATAATCATATAGTATAGAGAAAAACATTCAACCTTTTGTGCCTGCTCTGGCTTTTTGAGAGAGCTACGCTGTTAGTCCCACTCCTCTGCACTTACCCTTTTGTTTTCTTTTTAAAGTATTCATCCATTTCTCTTTTGAAAATTATTTTTGAATCTTCACCCACCATCCTTTCAGGCATTGGACTCCAGATGAACAGTGAAATTCTTTTTGAAAAAAAAAAGTCCAATTACAAATGCAATTTCAACGCACTAATGGTACAGCAGTCTTTAATGGATCCCTTGTGCTACAGGGCAATAATTTCTCTATCAGGTTATTGATTTTTCCACAAAGTAGGAACACGTAGTGTTGTTCCAAAGACTGTCTAACTGCGGCTAGGGAACTTCTGCACATTACAGATGCCAGTGGGACTGGCTGAATTTGAGAGTGTGCTGCAATAATTAATTTTGCAGTTGTAGGTTAATTCTAGAGGGCAATTAATTTGCCTTTATTCGGTACGTTCAAGGTACATGCATATTGAATCGACTTCCGGCTACACAGAAGCATTGGCTAATTTTCTGTGCAATATTCTGAGCAAATGTTAAACTGCTAGAGTTATTGTATAATAGAACAGAAATAGAAGCTTTTTTCTGTTATTTTATTTAATATATTCAGATTTTAAATATTTATAATATAAAGTAGCAGTATTTTAAAAGATTAGTTTTAGTCACCTTTTCTCTTTCAACATTAAATCCAGTATTTTCATATGCCCAACTATACTTTTATTGGGAATGTAGAACAAATTTTCCTGCAGGCTGATCCCTCTTCTAACTCTTGCTGAGAATGTGTAATAGCGAGAACTGCAGATGCTAAAGGTCAGAGTCTGAAAGTATAGGGCTGGAAAAGCACAGCAGGTCAGGCAGGAGAATCAACATTTTGTACATAAACCCTCCATCAGGAATGTGGAGGGGGAAGGGGGCTGTGGGGGTGGGGCAAGGGAAGGTTGCTGGGAAGGCGGTAGGTAGATGGAGGTTGGGGGTGATGGTGATAGGTCGGAGGGGAGGGTAGAGCAGATAGGTGGGAAGGAAAATGCATAAGTAGGACATGGCAAGAGGGCGGTGCCAAGTTAGTGGGTTGGGTCTAAGATGAGGTAGGGGGAGAGGAGATAAGGTATCAGGTGAGGTCGCCATTGATGCCATGTGGTTGGAGTGTTCCAAAGTGGAAGATGAAGCATCTTTCTCCAGGCATCAGATGGCTTGATGGAGGAGGCCCAGGACTTACACCTCCTTGGTGGAGTGGGAGGGGGAGTTGAAGTGGTTGGCCACAGGGCAATGGAGTTATTTGGTGCATGTCCCCCAGAGATGTTCCCTGATACATTCCTTGAGTTGGTGTCCTGTCTCCCCGATGTAGAGGAGACCGCATCGAGAGCAACGAATGGATGAGGTGTTTGGATGTGCAGGAAAATCTCTGCTAGATATGGAAGGATCCTTTGGGGCCTTGGATAGAGGTGAGGGGGAAGGTGTGGGCGCAAGTTTTACACCTCTTGCGACAGCAAGGTAAAGTGCCAGAAGTGGAGAGTGGGTTGGTGGGGGGTGTGGACCAAACAAGGGAATTGCGGAGGCAATGGTCCCTGCGGAATGCTGATAGGGTTGGGGAGGGAAATATATCTCTGGTGGTAGGGTCTGATTATAGGTGGCAGAAATGGCGGAGAATGATGTGCTGTATCCGGAGATTGGTGGAGGTGGAAGGTAGGGTTCAAGGGCGAAGGTGCGGGAAGTGGTGGTGATATGCTGGAACATGTAATAGGCCATCTAATTATCAAGCCAGCTGGGAAAAAGCGATGTTTGTATGAAAATTTCAACCTGATCTGAGGCCAGTGTTTGTTGTATTTTGTTATTGATTTTTAACATTTTTTTTTCCACTGCCTGCTTGTAATTAGACGTGGTATAGTTTGTTTCAGTATCTGTTCTAGGAACAGTCAAATATTTATCAAGGATTTTTCTCATTGTATTTATCCAGTTACAGCTGCTGGAGATGATGGTGCAGTGGTGATGTCTCTGGCCTGGTATTTCGGAGATGTAAGCTAATTCTCTGGGGCAATGAACTCAAATAAATTCAATTAACTTCCCTTCTCGTTCATGAATTGCTTTATGGGAAGGAAATTTACTATCTGTAAGTTGTATCTGCCATTTACACCACAATAATGTGGTTGACTTTAACTGCTCTCTGAAATGAACTGGCAAACCAGTCAGATCAAGGGCAGTTAGGAAAGGGCAGCAAATGCTGGCCTTGCAATGATGCACACATCTCATGGAGTGTTAAATAAGTGTACGTAGCAAATTCAGTTTCATCGCCTCTGCAAGTAATCAGTCTGTTCAAGCTAAACTGTAGTACAAATGAATAGTTTCATAACAGCAATATAACTGTAATATAATTTTAATTCAATAGATTAAGAATCTAATGACTACCATAAATCCATTGCCAGTTGGCAGAAAAAAAGAACCTCATTTGGTTCACGAATGTCCTTTAGGGAATGAAGTCAGCCATCCTTACCTGGTCTGGCCTACATGTGACTCCAGACCCACAACAAAGTGGTTGACTCACAACTGCCCTCTGGCCAATTAGGGATGGGCAATAAATGCTGCCTAGCCAGCGACACCCTCATCCTGTTGTTACAGAAATTTTTTAAAAACTTAATCTGCCACCATTCCGCCTATTTGTCGAAATCTTTCTGAAGTTCTGCACTAACCTTCTCTCACTTTTATAATGGTTCCAGGTTTAGTATCATATGCATTTTAAATTTCACAGCCTCCAAATGGGATTTGGACTCCTTTTTCATCAGTTCCCAATTCTCTGGATTTCACATCTTGTAACCTTACCATTTAGCTATTATATTGAAGATTAAATATTTGAATGCATGAACGACTCTGGGCTTTTGAATCCAGTAGTGTTGCTATTACATGACCATCTCCCCCTTTTTATTAATAAATAATAACAATTAATTAAATAATGACAATCAATTTCCTTCAAGGTCTAACTGTATAATAGCAATGTTATAATTATTCTGTACTGAATTGTCTGCAACTAGAGGAAGGTATTTTTGACTTTTGTGATTTATGGCGACCTGGGCTCCAGAAATACGGTACATGGGAATTGTCCTGATCAGATCTTTAGAATTTTATGAAATTATTATTCCAATTGACATCTGGCTGTATATATTTTGCAGTATGATTTGAATGTAAAATTATATTTTAAAAGGTATTTACAATTTCAATTGTTGATTTTACTTTATTTTCCTTTTTCAGAATGCAATAGTTTCTTTCAAAGAAATATGTGGCCTGTCCCCAGTTTCTAATCTAATACAGTGCTTTATGGCATTGTCGACATTTCTGAACAATGATAATATACCTATTGTCGTATTGAACCTAAAAGATGATTACCCTTCAATGGAGCCGCAAGGAGTAATCCCAGAAGTCCTGAAGAAAGTCGTTGCTGCATATGATGTTGTAAGTAGCCAACCAAACCTACACCCGTTTCTACATTAAAGTAGGCGATGTTGCGTGTCTTCAGCATTCGGGCACAAAACCTCCACATACGTTTAGGGTACACCATTGACTTTATGTAATGTAATCACATGATTTCCTGCTATCTGTGCAGCACTGTTGAATTATATATAACATTTGATAATTATTTTCACACTTAATGTAAAACATATCTATTCACTGCAGGTGTCAAAAATAAATACTTTATTGTTGTGAGTTAATGAAGCGACGTGCTTGACCTTTATTTGCCCCTGGAATGGGCTAGCAAGCAACTCTGGTTGTATCAAAACGTCCACAAAGCCAAAAGAAAAGAAAACAATCAGACAGACCATATACGTTGATCTCAGCATCAGAAATGACATTAGCAAACCCAGTCCTGTCAACTGTGCACAGTCCTCCTAACATTTGGGGACATGCACCAAAATTGGAGAGCTATCCCACGGATGTGTTAAACAACAGTATGAAGTGGCTGTATTTACGGAATCATACCTTGCAATGTCCTGGACGTGACCATCAGATTCCCAGACTATGTTCTGTTCCACAGGCAGGGCAGACTCACCAGAGATGATAGGACAATGGTAAGTCAGGAAGGGGTTACTCTAGGAGTCCTCAATATTTACTCCACAAAATCTCATGGCATTAAGTCAAACATGGATGAAGAAATGTCCTGTTCATTACCACTATCACCATTCATTAGCTGCTGAATTAGTATTCTCTCATGTTGAACTCCACTTTGTAAACACTGAGGATAGCTAGGGCACAGATTGTATAGAATAATTGGGGGATTTCACTGTCTGTCCTCGAGTGGACATTACCTATTGCATTCTTAAAGGCATAGCTGCTCAATTGCATCTTCAGCAGATGGTGAAGCAACCAACAGGAGAGAAAAAAAAATCACTTTGTCACCGATGCTAGTGATAGTGTTGGGAGGAATAACCACTACGTAGTCTTTGTGATCCATCTTGTAGATCCAACTTCTGATTGAGGATACCATCCATTGTATTTTGTGAAATTATCATTGTGCTGGTGGGATAGACTTTGAACAAATTTAGCAATTCCATGAGATGCTGTACATCAGCAGCAGAATTTTATTCAACTACAATGTGTAAGCTCATGGCACAGTATATCCCTCACCCTTCCATAACCATCAAATCAGGAGATCAATGCTGTTTCAAGGAAGAAAGCAAGATAGCATGCCAAGAGCAACAACAAGCATATGTGAAACCGTGGTGTCAACTTGGTGATGCTACAACACAGGACTAGTTGCATGACTGTTATGACTGTATTGGGGTAAATCCCTCTGCTCATTTAAACCTGACACACACACAAGCTACCCTAGTGCCGTACTCTGTTAAATTTCGAGAGGCAAAGAACTATTCCAGATTTCACTATTTGGAATAAAAGTTAACAATTTTGTTCTTTAAGTCCAACAGAGAACATTAAAACCACAATTATTTACAACTCCTTTCTCTTAATCTCCTTTATCTTCTACCTCCCACTCTACAATACTGGTCTGATTTTAGAAAAAAATCCTGATTAAGATTTACAAAAAATAATCATGTTTCAAAACCAGCCAGTTTTGTCGATTCTCATTTGGAGATTTTCCTCTGTATTTTCCTGCATTGTCTTTTCTTCGGTCTTCTGCTGCACAACTTTTCATATGGACAGGTACCTTTCAGAGAACTGTTCGGCTAGCAGTCTGATGTTGTTGGTGCTCTTTGCAGTTTTCCCTCTAACTGTTCAAAGTGTCTCATTTTATACATCAAAACATTGGATCATTTCATTGGTTTGTTGTTATTTCAAACAGTAAAATTCAATTTTGATTGGATTTTGGTCTCTGAGGCATAATTTAAAATAGCTGAATTTGAATTTGTTTTTGTACAATGGAAACACATCACCAGCTATTTATGCCAACCAAATGTTGCATTTTTAAATTATTCAGCACACTGTGTGCTTTTAGTCCTTGCCAGCTTCCTCTCTCAAAGGTGCAGTACACCTTCATAACAATGACAACCAGTGAAAGTAGCATGCAGTAGACAAACCTGTAGCCAGTAGATGAGCTCTAAGGTCTGCAGTCCTGCCACATCCAGTCATGAATGGTGGTGGACAACTAATGAGCTAACAGGAGGAGAAGGATCCACAAATATTCTCATCTTTATCCTCAGTGATCAGCACATTAGTGCAAAGGACAAGGGTGAACTATTTGCATCCATCTTTTCTCTCTCATCCTGCAATTATCAACCAATGTGATTCCGACCATATGATATCAAGAAATAGCTAAAGGCACAGGATATTACAAAGGCTACAGGCTCTGACAACATTTTGGCAGCCATACTAAAGGCTTATGCTTCAGAATGTGCTGCACCACTAGCCAAGCTGTTCAGTACAGCTCCAACATTGGCGTCCTCCTGACAGTGTGGAAAATTGCCCAGATGTATCCTGAATGCAAAAAGCAGAATAAGTCCAATGTGGCTAATTTACTACCCTGTCAATCTATTCTCGTCATCAGAAAATTGAAGGAATGCTATCAAGCAGAAGTTGCAAAAGAATAACCTGCTCACTGATGGTCGCCACTCAGCTCCTGACATCATGAAAACCATGCACAAATGAACTGAACCAGAGGTGATATTAAGGCCACATTTGACCAATTGTGTCAATCAAGGAGCCCTCGCAAAATTGGAGTCGTTGGGAATTGAGGGAGAACTTTCTGCAGGTTTAAGCTAAATTTAGAACAAAGGAAGATTGTCACAATTGTTGGAAGGCATTCATCTCAGCTCCAGGACATCTCCACTCAAGGTAGTGCCTTGGGTCCAACAATCTTCAGCTGCTTCAATTCCTCCTTTCCATTATAAGGTCAGAAATCAGGATGTTCACCAATGCTTGCACAACGTTAGCATCATTCACAATTCCTCAGATACAGAAGTAGTCCATGTCCATTTGCAGCAATTGTTAAGTGGCAAGTAAAACAGCCATAGAAGTGCCAAGCAATGATCATCTCCAACAAGAGAAAATCTAACCACAGCCCTTTAAAATTCAAAGGTATTATCAATGCTAAATTTCTTACTGTCATCATCCTCGAGTTACCAGTGACCAGAAACTAAACTGTGCCATTTAAATACTGTGGCTATAAGAGCAGGTCAAAGCTAACCACCTATCTCCACACTGTCCACCATCTATAAAGCCTAAGTCAGGAATATGCAGAGGAACCTTGATTATCGGAAGAACACAGGCGGGGAGCATTTTGTTTGGTTAATTGAATGCTGGATAACATAATTTAGCCAAGCATCAGGATCTTGCAATCTTGCCAGATAATCTGATATTTGGATAATCAAATACTGAATAATCGAGGTTCCTCTGTGATTGAATCCTCTCATCTTACCTTGATGAGTTCAACTTCGACAACACTCAAGAATTTAAACAGCATTCAGCAGAATGCTGCCTGCATGATTGGCAGCCTGTCCACCATCTAGAAGGTGTTCACTCTGTTCTTCCCCAACACACAGTGGCAGTAGTATGTCCTGTTTGCAAAATGTGCAGCAATAACCGATCAAGGCACATTCAAAAGCACCATCCAAACAGCAAATTCTATTATCTGAAAGAAAAGGGTAACAAATGATTATGAACACCTGTTGCCCTCCAGACCATAACCATCCTGTCTTGGAACTATTTTGCCATTTCATTATTGTCACTTGGTCACAATCCTGGAATGACCATCGTAATAACACCATAGGTGTCCTTCACCCCAACAATTGCAGTGGTTTAAGAAAGCAACTCCCCATTACATTCTCCAGAATAATTGAGTACAGGCAATAACTGGTGGCCTAGGCAACATCCCAGAAATAAATGAAAAAAATAACAATTGCATACCTGAATAAACCTGGACCAAATATGAAAATGTGACTGGTTTCCAGGGTGATGTGCCCATTGGATTAGAGTTGGCCTTGATTAGCCTCAATCTAGGGCAATGTGTGAAAAGAAATGCATGGCTATGGGGTGGCCGCTGCACCCACCTGCGCACTTCTCTCTGACTTTCTGACCTTTTCCCATGTTTGCCACCACATGGGGCCCAACCAAAAAGCACTTGTTTTCTTGCCATGTAGACTACTGAAATCTGGGCATCCAGCAGTGATCTCCAGGATCCAGAAGTTGCTGTTCTTTGATTTCAGTATTGTCGTACAGGATTTCACATTCAAGGGCTTGTGATTTAATGGAAAGATTTTAAGTGGTCTATTTGAACATGATCTAGTGAGCTTTCTTATTGTGGGTGTGTGGAGCCTGTCATCTGAAGATGTCCACCCCCATACTTAGTGCGTGGTAAATTTCAGCCAAAGTTTCTATGCACTTAACTGCAGTTGAGTGCTCTATTAAATACTGTATCACACTGACTTTGAGACACTATTTGCAGACTACATCTTACTGCAGATTGGGTGATGGGTAGACATATCAGTGTTCGGTTTAAGTTAAACTGAGTTCCAAGTACCCCTATTTGCACATGTTAATGAGACTTGTGATTAATTATAATTGTTTTCATGGTCACTGCACTAAGTTTGTATGTTTTCTCATTAACAACTTTAGCCTCCATCAATATTTGTCTACTCATCCTGCAGTATAATTAGAAACATCAAGCAACTAAGCTAAAACCAAGAACTGTGAATAACCATCTGAAACAAGAACAAAAATTGCTGAAGAAGCTCAGCAGGTCTGACAGCATCTGTGGAGAGTGAAAAGAAATGACATTTTGAGTCTGGTGACCCTTCTTCAGAACTGATAGTGTATGCTATATATGCAAGTGACAGGGACTGTTGGTTGTGGGGGATAGGAGTGTTTGGGAAAAGAGTGAGCAGATAGGAGAGGTTGGAGCCCAGAGAGAGAAAGACAAAATTAGGCAGGCAACAGGGTGATTTGATATTAAGCCAGGGAAGAAGAAAACCTGATAACTGGGACCATTAGAAGGTAAAAATGGGTTGGCTGTTCTGAGTGCAGCCCATCTCATGACAGGGCCTGGGGTGTGAGGATGGACAAAAGACATGGAATTAGGTGTTCAGTTTCTAAATTATTGAACTCTACATTGAGCCCCAAAGTCTGCAGGCGTCTCTTGGAAGTTGAAATGCCGCTCTTCAAGCTTGCACTGCAGCAGGCCCAGGTCAGAAATGTTGACCAGGAATTATGGTGGTGTGTTAAGAGCCAAGCAACTGGAAACATGGGGTGGTTTTTTCAGACAGAATGAAGGTCTTCCATAAAGCAATCTCCCAGTCTGCACTTCACCTCAAAAATGTGAGAGAGACCACTTTATGAGCAGTGAATACAATAGACTAGATTATGTAAAGTGCAGGCAGATCACTGCTTCACTTGGTATGTATGGTCTGAACACTGGTACATGAAGAGAGAGGAGGTAAATGGATAAGTGGTACACCTTCTGTGATTGAATGGGAAGGTGCCCTGAGGCTGTAGAGAGGTATTGGGAGTGGAGAAGGAGTGACCAGGGTGTCTTGGAGAGAACGATCCCTGTGGAAGGCTGACAAGGGAGGGAAGGGGATTATATGTCTGGTGGTGTTATCCAGTTGGAGGTGGAGGAAATGATGTCTTACGATCTTTTGGATGCAGCGGCTTGTGGGTGGAAAGTGAGAACTGTGGGACCCTATCAGTTTTGGTGGGAGGAAAGAGAAGTGGTGAGGGCAGAAGTGTGGGAATTGGGTTGGACACAGCTAAGAGCTCTATCAAACACTGTGGTGAAGAATCCTTAGTTGAGGATAAAGGTTGCCATTTCTGAATTCTCCTGTGGAAGGTGGCATCATCAAAACCTGTGTAACGGAGCAAGAGAAACTGGGTAATGGAGTAGAGAATTTACGGGGTATGTGCTTTCTACTCCAGGTAACTGTGGGAGTCTGTAGGTCTATAGTAAATATTGGTGGCCATCCTATCTCCAGAAATGGGAACAGAGATGTCAAGGAAGGGAAGGGGGGAGTCAGAGATGGACGAGGTGAAGGTGAGAGCCAGGTGGAAATTGGAAGCAAAATTGATATAATTTTTACAATTCCAAACAGGAGAGGGAAGCAGTACTGATGATGTAAAAGAGTTCTGGGGAAGGATCCAAGTAGGATTTCATCAAGGAATCTTCCTCATACCCCATAAAGAGACAGGCATAACTGAGGCCATTGTGGGTACCCATGGCCAGACCTTTGACCTGAAGAAAGTGAGAGGATTTAAAGGAGAAGTTATTCAAAGTGAGGACAAGCTCAGCCAGGCAGAGGATGGTGGTGGTAGATAGGAATGGTTCAGGCCTTCTTTCTGAGAAGAAGAGGGGAGCCCTGAGACCATCCTGATGGAAGGATAGATATTTAGAGGGGTTACATGTCCAATGTGAGGAGGTGGCAGTTGGTGCCTGCAAATTGGGAATTTTGAAACTGACATAAAGAAGCGAATTGCATTTCTTACAATCTCATCATCCCTTCCTTGCCACCACCCCCCCCCCCCCCCCCCACCCCTGTCATTAGCATAAAAAACATCTTTTCCTCGCTAATATCTGTCCTGAAGATGGGTCATTGAATTTGAAACGTTAACTCTGAGTTCTGTCCGCAGGTGCTGCCTGAACTGCTTAGTGTTTTTAAATTCACTGTTGAGATGTAGGCGTTGCTGGATGGCCAGCATTTATTGGCCATCCATCGTTACACTTTCGAAGGTGGTGGTGAGCTGCTTTCTTGAACTTTTGCAGTCCACCCATTATAGATTGACCCACAATGCCCATGATTTTGACACAGCGACACTGAAGGAACGGTAATATATTTCCAAGTCAGATGGTGAGTGGCTTGGAGGAGAGCTTGCAAGTGGTGGTGTTTCTCAAGCATCTTCTATTTTTGCATCAAGCAACTAACCTATCTCACGCAGATTTCCTGAGCTATGCCACTTTAAGAAATCCATGTCTGGTTTCAGTTTTGAATTGCTTTTTGAATTACTGCTATGCAGCAGTATGAATTAAGGAAGTGTTCAATTCACAGTTTGTCTCTTGATAGATATTGCATTCAATATGATTGTTTTGATGTAGTAGCAAGTAATGAATAAAAGGTGGATGATTTTGGAGATGATTTCCTTCCAAATAAACCTGTTGGACTATAACCTGGGTTGTTTAATTTTTACCTTCGCCCATCTCAATCCAACAGCAGCACATCTACATCTTACCTTTATTTGAAAGACCTAGGACAGAGCTTTGGAGTGTCAATCTAAATGTTACTTGCCCTGATTTGTTATGCACATTCCAGGTACAGATATGTTTCACAAATTTCATTGTATTTATTAAGTTTGTCAGAACAAGTACAAAGTAAACTATACTTAACAGCAGTGTGTTTTTCAGTCATCCACTGTGGGACACAATATTGCATTTCTGATTGACTGACTGGGGACATATCTCTTATTCTCTGCTTTTGTGTAAAGTTCTCCTGTTTTCTTATCTTATGATCCAAACCGCCAAGAATCATTACTTTTAACCCTTACTATCCATTACTCGCTGTACATGATCAGAGACATCCTGAGCTCTAATTGGCTCATCAATGCATGGACAACATATTATTAATCTCAGATTGGCAGTATATGCCAAATTCCTAAGGTTTTTGCGACACAGTGAGAGTCCCACCTACTCCAGTGATGCATTATATCTCTGAACAGCCTGATTAAAATGTGTCTATACCCAATTCCTAACTTAAAAATCAGACAACACCAGGTTATAGTCCAACAGGTTTAATTGGAAGCACTAGGTTTCGGAGCGCTGCTCCTTCATCAGGTAGTTGACCTGGTGAAGGAGCGGCGCTCCAAAAGCTAGTGTTTCAAATTAAACCTGTTGGATTATAACCTGGTGTTGTGTGATTTTTAACTTTGTACACCCCAGTCCAACACCCGTATCTCCACAGTATGACAATTCCTAACTGGTTTCCTTAAAAGTCATGGTCAACTTAGTGCCATCACTTCCTACTATTTCCTGATGCATTCTTCTACCATCCAAGCATTTTGTAAAATCACTCCTTTTATATCAGCTTGTCTGTATCAACCTGCCATTTAATAATTTAGCCAATTAGGTGTCTTGTGACAAAGCTCACCTTTAACAAGGGTTATGCTGGCCTTGGCTTTTTTTTCCCAGAGAAATCGCAAACTACACAGACTCCGAAAAGTTTAGGGTTGAAGGATTTTAGGGCTAATTTGATAATAGCTGACAGATACTGCCTCAGGCAGAAGTCCTTCAAGTTTTTTAAAAAAGAACACTCCTTCAATGAAAGGGGAGTGGCCAGTTCTCCTAGCTTAGCCTTTCTTTGGTTTGTTTTTAACAGTAATATAGAAAAAGGGTACAGGACCCACAGAAGCAGGTCCTAACTGGTTCTCTCTCTCTGTGACTTCTATCCTGTAAGAACCTGTGTTTGGTTTTACCTTTGGTGCCAAGGGGTGTTTATGGGGATTGTTGCAAGTATTTGGAACAGCATCATTAAGTTGGGATGATATGTTGGGTTTTAATAGAGGTTAAGTTTTGTGTTATTCTGTTTTCTGTTTGTGTTTCATTCAGTAATCTTGTAAATGAACTCTGTTTTGTTTAAAACAAAGTGGTTTGACTAGCATCATTTCTCCTGAAATATCCATTTTACACCACAACTTGCAAAGTTAGGGCTGGGCTGCCTTCTTGAAATGTTTCTAGGGGGCTGGCCTGGTCTACAACAGTCTATCTAGGAATATGTAGTATCACCTTCAAGTGAATTAATATTATCCCAAATATCCTAATGCATGAAATGATTCTTCAAAGCCTATCAATATCTTTAGTTACAAGAGCAATGTGTGATTCCACTACTGTTGATGCCTAAGCAAAACTAAATTTAAAATGATCATACAAGCTAATGTACATAGACCAGTTACATAAAGTTACAGAACTAAATAATTCAAAAGCATAACATGTTCACATCTGTTGGCCTAAGTTTACATTAGCCTCAGCCATAAAAACAACCATAAAAACATGATCTTATTTTTGACCTGGGACATAGGGCTATATTCTCTTACAGAGAATGTTTTACGATTAACCACAATTAAACAATATAGTTTATTTTCTCATTTGCTTAAGTCAAAATTCTTTGAAAGATAACTCAATCTGACAGCGTGAAATGTGCATTGTGTAACCTTTGAAATAACTCCACAGAGGGCAGTATCTCATCACTAAGTTACCTATTATTTACACATGCATGGTACTTACACTGGTCCAGCTTCCTCAGTATGAACAGAATCTCTAACCTTCTGTTTATATATGTCAGCCAGGGCTCCCTGATTGGGGCTGTTAACTTTGTCCAATCAGGGAACTCATGTTATGAGGTCAATCTGGATGACCTCGTTACAATCGCTCCAACCTTCATAACAGCTACTTAAAATCTGCTATCTTCTTTAGGACATGAATCCATGTTTGATTAATAGACTAAAAGTGGAAAGCTGTTTATCTTTTGTACTATTTCATCTATTTTCCATTCTGTCATCCCTTCTGTCCCATATGTATAAGTCTTCCTTATTTGCGCTTCCTGAATTAATAGGACTATTGATGTATTCTCGATAGGAGTGAGAGAGGCAGGGTAGTTGTCATGGGGGACTTCAACTATTCAAATATTGACTGGGATCACTACAGTACGAATACTATAGATGAGACAGTTTTTGTCCAGTGTGTGCAGGAGGGCTTCCTGACACAGTATGTAGACAGACCTACAAGGGGCGAAGCCACGTTAGATTTAGTACTGGGTAACGAGCCTGGCCAGGTGTTAGATTTGGAAGTAAATGAGCACTTGAGACAGCGATCACAATTCTGTCAGGTTTACTTTAGTGATGGAAAGGGATAGGTGTACTCCACCAAGCAAGAGTTACAGCTGGAGGAAGGGAAATTACGATGAAATTAGGAAAGATTTAGGAAACGTAGAATGGAGAAGGAAATTGTAAGGGATGAGCACATTTAAAATGTGGAGCTTATTCAAGGGAAAGCTCCTAGATAAGTATGCACCTGTCAGGCAGGGAGGAAGATACAGAATGCGTGAGCCGTGGTTCATGAAGGAAGTGGAATCCCTGGTCAAGAAGAAGAAGAAAGCTTATATTAGGACAAAATGTGAAGACTCAGGGAACTTGAGGGTAATAAAGAAGTCAGGAAAGACCTAAAAAGAGAGCTCAGAAGAGCTACGAAGTGACATGAGAAGTTGTTGACGGATAGGATCAGGGTTAACCTTAAGGCTTTCTATATGTATATCAGGAATAAAAGAATGACAAGAGTTAAATTAGGGCCAATCAAGGATAATAGTGGGAAGTTGTGTGTGGAGTCAGAGGAGATGGGGAAACCTAAATAAATCTTTTTTGACAGTGTTCACTATAGAAAATGAAAATGTTGGCGAGGAAGATACAGAGACACTTGCATCTAGACTAGAAGAGACTGAGGTTCACAAGGAAGAGGTATTAGAAATACTGCAGAGTATGAAAATAGACAAGTCCCCTGGGCCGGATGGAATCTATCCTAGGATCCTCTGGGAAGCAAAGGAAGAGATTGCCGAGCCTTTGGCATTGATCTTTATATCATCATTGTCTACAGGAATAGTGCCTGAGGACTGGAGGATAGCAAACGTGGTTCCCTTGTTCAAAAAGGGTAGTAGAGACAACCCTGGTAATTACAGACCAGTGAGTCTCACTTCAGTTGTTGGTAAAGTGTTGGAAAAGGTTATAAGAGATAGGATTTATAACCATCTAGAAAAGAATAATCTGATCAAGGACAGTCAGCACTGTTTTGTGATGGGTAGGTCGTGCCTAATGAATCTTATTGCCTTTTTTGACAAAGTGACCAAACAGGTAGATGAGAGTAAACCGGTTGATGTGATGTATATGGATTTTAGCGAGGTGTTCGATAAGGTTCCCCGCAGTAGGGATTATACGAAATGAGGAGGAATGGGATTGTGGGAAACATAGCAGTTTGGATGAGTAATTGGCTTGCTGAAAGAGAAAAGGGGGTTGTAGTTGATGGAACATGTTCAAGTTGGTGTCCAGTTACTAGCGGCGTACCGCAAGGGTTGGTGTTGGGTCCACTGCTGTTCGTCATTTTTATAAATGACCTGGATGAGGGTTTGGAAGGGTGGGTTAATAAATTTGCGGATGACACTAAGGTCGGTGGAGTTGTAGATAGTGACGAAGGATGTAGTAGATTGCAGAGAGACATAGATAGGATGCAGAGCTGGGCTGAGAGGTGGCAAATGGAGTTTAATGTGGACAAGTGTGAGGTGATACACTTTGAATGGAGTAATCGGATAATGGTAAGATTCTTGGGAGTGCAGATGAGCAGAGAGATCTCGGTGTCCATGTACACAGATCCCTGAAAGTTGCCACCCAGATTGACAGGGTTGTTAAGAAGGCATAGAGTGTTTTGGCCTTTATTAATAGAGGGATTGATTTCCGGAACCAGGAGGTTATGCTGCAGCTGTACAAAGCTCTGGTACGGCCACACTTGGAGTATTGTGTACAGTTCTGGTTACCGCATTATAAAAAGGATGTGGAAGCTTTGCAAAGGGTGCAGAGGAGATTTACAAGGATGTTGCCTGGTATGGAAGGAATGTCTTACGAGGAAAGGCTGAGGGCCTTGAGGCTGTTCTCGTTAGAGAGAAGAAGGTTGAGAGGTGACTTAATAGAGACATACAAGATAATCAGAGGGTTACAAAGGCTCTCCCTGTCCACCCTTTTTCCAAGTATGGGGACAGCAGACACGAGAGGACACAACTTTAAAGTGAGGGGAGATAGGTATAAGACAGATGTCAGAGGTAGTTTCTTTATTCAGAGTAGTAAGGATATGGAATGCTTTGCCTGCAACAGTAGTAGATTCGCCAAGTTTAAGTGCATTTAAGTCGTCATTGGACAGGCATATGGACGTAGATGGAATAGTGTAGGTGGGATGGGCTTCAGATTAGTGTGATAGGGCGGCGCAACATCGAAGGCCGAAGGGCCTGTACTACGCTGTTATGTTCTATGTATTGTTCAAACCATTGTGACCCCAGATGTTGTTCCTGGACAAGTCAGATTCCAGACTGAAACCTGGCTCAATATACTGGCTTTTTTTCTTACTTTAGCGAGTTCCTATTATTTAAATGGAGATTGACTGCAGAAAATTACAAAACAAAATAACTTTGAGAGTCATCTTCTATGAATCACAAAAAAATTTCATCCAATCTCAATGGTAAATATGGAAGACAAATGGAATGTTGGCGTTTATTTCAATGGGAATGGAATATAAAAGTTGGGAGGTACAGTAGCACCTCGACTTGTGAACTTAATCCGTCCGGGACCCGGTTCGTGAACTGAAAAGTTCGCAAACTGAATCAATTTTGCCCATTGTTCGGATAATGTAGAAATGCATGGACATAGCAACGAACGCTGTTCACAGCGCATGCGCCAAAGACAAACTGAATGAGATCACGCGGGGCCCAAGAGCTTTTGCATTCAATAAGCACGTACCAAAGCAGAACAATGAAACCACGTGATCGCACATGGGCTTTTCGTTTTTGTACTTTCGCTCATACCTTGAATTTCGTACGTATGTTGAAGCAAAGTTTTACGTACAATCCTGTTTGTAAACCGATTTGTTCATGAACGGGGTCGTTCGTATGTCGAGGCGCTACTGTATTTCTAAAAGTGGGCAAGGCACTAGTTGGACCACAGCTGAAATACAGTGAACAGTGTTGGGCCTGTTACCTCAAGGAAGGTATACATGAATTGGAGGCATTCCAAAAAAGGTTCACGAGTATGCTACAGATGCAGAGGGACTATCTAATGAGGAGAGGTTGAGTAGTTTGGACAGTAGTTGTTTGAATATAGAAGAATGAGAGATGACCTCACTGAAACATGTTGGATTCTTAGAGGATTTGAATGAGTAGAAGCAGAAAGGCTATTTCCCCTTATGGCAGAGTCTATGACTAGAGGATGTAATCTCAGAATAAAGAGTCACACATTTAAGACAGGACTTTCTTCTCTTAGAGGTTTCTGATTCCGTGGAGGGATGTTGGGGCTGGGTTATTAAGTATATTAAAGACTGAGACAGACAGATTTTTAGTCAGTATTCAAGCGTGTCAGGGTAAAGGCAAGGAAATGGATTTTGAGGATTAATAGATCAGCCAAGATCTCATTGAATGGCAGAGCAGACTAGGGCTGAATAGCCTACTTCTGTTTTTTATCGACTTTCACTGAAACACAAACCCGTAATGCAACAGACCCAGTTCTACTAGTAAAGCAGAATTTATTACGCAAAGAAAATGATAAAATAGAATAACTAAAGTATTTACACACAGCATGCATTAAAGGATTTCAAAACACATGGCAAAATACCAGTTCCAACTGCCTCCCATTATAGTACTCAAAAACCAAAAGAACTTTCTTCTCTGTCCCATAGCATTTAACTTAGTTGTAGTTTCAATTCCCAGTTGTGAAAATTTCTTCCTTGATTCATCATGATGTGGAGGTACTGGTGTTGGACTAGGGTGGACAAAGTCATATGCCACCAGGTTACAGTCCAACAGGTTTATTTGAAATGACAGGTGATGAAGGAGCACTAACCTGAAAGCTTATGATTTCAAATAAACCTGTTGGACTATAACCTGGTGTTGCGGTACTTCTAACTTTGATTCATCATGTAATGGAGCTTAAATTTTCTTTGCTTCACATAACCACTTTGGGCTTTAACATAACAGTTCTGGTCTGGAGCTTGTAAACTGAAGCTTAGAGTGAAGTAACCTCTTTCTTATCAGATGTAAAATATATCCTTTTCTCAGGAGCAATTGTTTTACACATCTAGCTTCAGCCAAGACATTTGCGAAGTGTCAAAATAAAAATAAAAAGGCTTCTATAAGCAATTGGTGTTTCCTCCAACCAAGGGAAAAGTAAAATCAATTTCTGACATCCTAAATTGAAAATCTAATACATATCTATTTACTTTGTTTGCTCTTAAAATTCCACAAATGTAACAAATTCCTATTAACCTTCTCAAACTATCTGTCAGACTATTAAAACAGAAGATCACCACAGCAACAGAAATGTCTTCAAGTTCATCATTTTGATACACAGAAAACACACATGCCACTAATTCAAAATTCAAATGTCCAAAATATACCATTAAAATATACATAAATCTCACATTTTGTATCACTGAGTAGTTCAGAAGTTGCAGACGTCATTATGTTATGGGTTAAATAGCTGATGAAGCTATTTAAAAACCTGCAAAATAAAATGACCACTCTGTTGTCCAGCCCACTATCAGAGACACTGGCACAATCACATCTAACTTCTGAAAAAAAAACAGGGTTAATGACAAAACCATGGTCTTGAAAACTGTCAGCAATGCAAACTTAACATAATTACAGCAATTTTCAGGATTAAATGTAACAGTGTTAAAACCTGGCAACAGTGGGGCCCCGATTTATGGATGTCCATTTTATGAAAAAGCGTACTTATGAAGACAATCTCATACAACGGTGTATTAACAAAAATTTTAAAGATCTGACACATGACTGTCTATTTGATATTATTCTCCATTATATTCCGACTTTCATACAAATCTACTTGCGAATGTACTCAAGAATGGAACCCATTCACAATTTTGGGGTTTCTTGTATTGGGGTTTATTATAATTGAAGTAATTAATAGTGAGAATATCTTGGTAAAATAATTAAGAATTAGTACACGCACTGATGAAGCTCATGAAGTGCAAAGATTAGCAGATGCACTTGGAAAACTGCAATGTGAACCAATTCTACAAAAATTTCTTTTGTATGTTAATCAGTAGATTAAGAGATGAACAGCTGTGTACTGACTTTAAGAAAGGTGCTTCTCACAATTAAAGTTAGATTTGATAGGCTGAAAAATTTGAAAACTTTGGTGAGTTGAGTCATAGGAGAATAAAAGAATGAGAGAATTTAATCAAAAGAATCAGCTGTCAAGGAGTTTTAATAGTTGTGCCATGAATTGGGGTACCCTTGGTTTTTGAAGGGTCAAATGCATTTCCATGATCAAAGAAGGAACATTAAGTTTGGAATCAAGTGCCGATGTGGGAGGCAATGCTGCAGTGGTACTGTTGCTGGACCAATAATCTACAGACAATAACGTACAGGAGACTTGGCTTGAAATAGCAATCTGCTGGCAGTGTCCATATGGCATTGCCAAGTTTAGAGCCCTATGGGTGCTGAGCAGGTAGGTCAACAAGTGAAACAGAGACAACGGAGTCATTAGGTCTTTCACACAACACCAGGAGAGCATAACTACGGCCTTTATAAAAATAAGCTTGGTATGGCTAAGAGATTAGGAAGTTTGAACAGTACTGAAAACTCCTTTAAACCCAAGAAATGCAGACACCCTGCAAACATCATGCCAAGCAAATATTCCTGAGAACTCATGATGGCCTAGTTCCTTTCTCCTTCATGCTGAATCTCCAAACAATCTACTCCTTCAATGGACAATCTCTATTCAATGCTGCTGAAATAACTTAATTATTGTCCTCGAGTTAATTGATGATTATTGCATTCATCAGTGACCTTTCCAAATGCATAAAGCTGATACTTTATTTACTGAAACAGAAGGGTCTATTTTAATCATGCCCTCCCAGCAGAAAATATAAGTTGGCAGTTCAAATGGTACCTGATTGCCTACATTGCCTTGAGCCATCTGTGATTTATACAAAACTGATTAGATATTTTTGCTGTCTAAGTTACTCATTTTACAATACTTACAGTGTATATTGCATAAAATTGGCTATGGCATGTTTTGTTTCCTTCTGTTAATTTTAACATGCATTGCAAATTATTTTAAATTATGTGCTTTTTGTAAATTATTTAACATGTTGCTATCCTTGTGTTTGACATCACTATTCAGGGGTTCAAGATCTGTTCTATGTTACATTGGATAATCTTTCCCTCACTCTTCATTTCACACCAGAAAATGAATAGTACTGACATTCCCTGGTCATAAGCCAAGTACGAACTGTGGATTATTTTCTTATTCATTTTTCTTGGCTTTTTATAAGTTTCCAATGCATGTTCGTGGCACAAAACCTTACCTACCTGTAGCATATACTAGGGAATCCAAGTCAGAGGTCACATGACACCAGGTTATAGCCCAACAAGCTTATTCAAAATCATATGCTTTCAGGGCACTGCTCCTTCGTCTGATGAAGAGAAGCTCAGAGATAAGACAAGCAGAGAGATCAAAAGATCATTCACACCCATGTGAGTGGAGTGTCAACAGGCTGAATAATGAGTCTCTGAAGCTTATCAAAAGTGTCAGACAGTGTGAGTAAAGTGTCAACAACTGAATAGTAAGTGAAGGAATGACCTGTGGGCGGCACGGTGGCACAGTGGTTAGCACTGCTGCCTCACAGCGCCTGTAGACCCGGGTTCAATTCCCGACTCAGGCGACTGACTGTGTGGAGTTTGCACATTCTCCCCGTGTCTGTGTGGGTTTCCTCCGGGTGCTCCGGTTTCCTCCCACAGTCACAAAGATGTGCGGGTCAGGTGAATTGGTCAAGCTAAATTGCCCGTAGTGTTAGGTAAGGGGTAAATGTAGGGGTATGGGTGGGTTGCGCTTCGGCGGGTTGGTGTGGGCTTGTTGGGCCGAAGGGCCTGTTTCCACACTGTAAGTCTAATCTAAAAAAAAATTAAAGTTGAGGCAGAGAAATAATCACAAAAAAAATTAAAATAAGGTAGTGCTGGAGATAAACCAACTTGCTGGAATAACATGAGAGGTATGAGTCGAATGCTAACCAAAATAACAAGTAATCCAGAACTGTACAAACTAATTAAGGTAGAGAGACCATAAGTTATCAAGGTGATGGTGTTAAAACAGGACAGGAAGGAAGATTTTACAGATACAGAACAATATGGTGGGGTTACATGTAGGGCAACATGAACCCAAGATCATGGCTGAGGCTGTCTTCATGGGTTGGCTATCAGTTTCTGCTTGGTGATTCTGCATCTCAAAGGTCACGTTAGAAGACACTTACCTGAAGATCGGAGGCTGAATGTCCTTGACCACTGAACTGTTCCCTGACTGGGAGGGAACATTCCTGTTTGGCGATTGTTGTGCAGTGTCCATTCATCCATTGTTATAGCACCTGCATGGTCTCACCAATATACCATTCCTTGGGGTAACCTTGCTTACAGCATATGAGGTAGACAACATTGCCCAAGTGATGTCTTGATCTCTCTGCCTATAAATTCTGTACCGTGTGCTTCACTTCACCTGATGGAAGAGTAGTGCTCCGAAAGGTTGAGACCCAGGTAATGTTCTGGAGACCCAGACTCGAATACTGCCACATAAATTTGAATTTGAATTCAATAAAAATTTGGCATCCAGAGTCTGATGATGACCATGAACTCATTGTCAATTGTTGGAAAAAACCCATCTGGTTCACTAATAGGGAGGGAAACTGCCATCCTTACCTGGTCTGAACTGCGCATGAGTCCAGACGCATAGCAATGTAGTTGACTCTTAGCTGCTCTGGGATCTAGCCAGTGACCCATCAATTATTTTTTTTAATGGCATTGAGATAAATGGTCAGCTTTGGTCATATTAAATGATAGGGCAGGCTTGAAAGACCAAATAGCCTATTCCTGCTCCTAGATTTTATGAAACATGTAAGATTAAAATTCACGATTCACTAATTACCTACACAAAACAGCCTAACTAAGGGTCATTATATCGACTGCTACTATGGTTTTGAAGAGATTAGAAAGGCAAGTAATGATAAAAAAAAGTACTTTCAGAGGAGACTTCAGTCAACAGATAGAAGCTGGGAAATTCAAGTAGTTTAATACTAAAATCAGTAGATGGAATATCTCACTCCATTTTGACTCAGTGCATGAAGGTAGTGATTAGAGACAATGCTCATCTTAATCTATGATTTGAAATGACCTAGAAAATTAACAGGAAATGATTCTGATAGCAATACTGTAGAACAGCAACCACAGTATAATAAAGTTTGCCATAATCTAGAAGTCAGAAACACCAGGAGTCGGTGCAACATTTTTAACAGGATGAAAATCAATGAAATTAAAGAATTAAAGCAAATAAACTTGGAAAAGTAATTCCAAGTACTTTGATAGAAGATAAATGGAGAAAAGATGCAATGTTGAAGCTGGAGAACAAATAATTGCTCACAACTAAGAAGTTTGAGATTAAATAAATGTGTCTCTCTTCTGAAGGCATTATCTCCTTTTTTCTCTTACTGAGATATGTGTCTGATTACATGCTCCCTTCAGGTAATATTTACATTGTGTTGGTAAAACACTTTACTTCTATCCTCTGTTGAGATCTGCATCATGTATGCCCAGCCTGGTTTAGCTGCTTGAAGTCAGCTTTCCAGCCTAACCAGTGGTCTTGCGACCTTTTGCATCTTCCCTACCTTCCCGGTGGAGATGAGCAAAAATAACACAAATAGCATTTTATGTCAATTTTACCTGATCCGAGTGTTTTTTCTTTTTGTATTTAAGATTTTTAGCTGCAGTGTTTTGGTTTATTAACACAGATTTTTCTTTTTGGCTTGGCTGCTCACTTGAAGCATTTATTTGAACCATGTGAGAAAATGATTGGTGTGATTAAATGCTTGTAGCTCACAAATACGGGAGACCTAGCCATAGATCTCCACCCATTGTGAAGTGTAATGCAATTTATTTATCATGAGAAATTAAAGATGAAAATTGAAACCAATCTGGTAATTCTGAGAAGTGTCAAGTCAGTAAATAATAATTGGGGACTCCACTCTTGGGAAATAAGGCAGGGCAGGTGACTGAGATGTCAGTGGGGGAGCACTTTGGGGCCAGCGACCATAATTCTATTAGATTTAAAATAGTGATGGAAAAGGATAGACCAGATCTAAAAGTTGAAGTTCTAAATTGGAGAAAGGCCAATTTTGACAGTATTAGGCAAGAACGTTTGAAAGTTGACTGTGGGCAGATGTTCGCAGGATGGCTAGAAAATGGGAAGCCTCCAGAAATGAGATAACAAGAATCCAGAGACAGTATATTCCTGTCAGGGTGAAAGGAAAGGCTGGTAGGTATAGGGAATGCTGGATGACTAAATAAATTGAGGATTTGGTTAAGAAAAAGAAGGAAGCATATATCAGGTATAGACAGGATAGATCGAGTGAATCCTTAGAGTATAAAGGAAGTAGGAGTATACTTAAGAGGGAAATCAGGCGGGCAAAACGGGGACATGAGATAGCTTTGGCAAATAGAATTAAGGAGAATCCAAAGGGTTTTTATAAAGATATTAAGGACAAAAGGGTAACTAGGGAGAGAATAGGGCCCCTCACAGATCAGCAAGGTGGCCTTTGTGTGGAGCCACAGAAAATGGGGGAGATACTAAATGAATATTTTGCATCAGTATTTACTGTGGAAAAGGATATGGAAGATATAGACTGTAGGGAAATAGATGGTGACATCTTGCAAAATGTCCATATTACAGAGGAGGACATGCTGGATATCTTGAAACGGGTAAAGGTGGATAAATCCCCAGGACCTGATCAGGTGTACCCAAGAACTCTGTGGGAAGCTAGAGAAGTGATTGCTGGGCTTCTTACTGAGATATTGGTATCATCAATAGTCACTGGTGAGGTGCTGGAAGACAGGAGGTTGGCAAACCTGGTGCCACTGTTTAAGAACGGTGGTAAGGACAAGCCAGGGAACTATAGACTAGTGAGCCTGACGTTGGTGGTGGGCAAGTTGTTGGAGGGAATCCTGAGGGACAGGATGTACATGTATTTGGAAAGGCAAGGACTGATTAGGGATAATCAACATGGCTTTGTGCATGGGAAATCATGTCTCACAAATATGATTGAGATTTTTAAAGTAGTACCAAAGAGGATTGATGAGGGTAGAGCAGTAGATGTGATCTATGTGGACTTCAGTAAGGCCTTCGACAAGCTTCCCGATGTGAGACTGATTAGCAACGTTAGATCTCATGGAATACAGGGAGAACTAACCATTTTGGATACAGAACTGGCTCAAAGGTAGAAGACAGAAGGTGGTAGTGCAGGGTTGTTTTTCAGACTGGAGCCTGTGACCAGTGGAATGCCACAAGGATCGGTGCTGGATCCTCTACTTTTTGTTGTTTACAAAAGTGATTTGGAAGCAAGCACAAGAGGTACAGTTAGTAAGTTTGCAGATGACACCAAAATTGGAGGTGTAGTGGACAGCGAAGAGGGTTACCTCAGGTTACAACAGGATCTTGATCAGATGGGCCAATGGGCTGAGAGGTAGCAGATGGAGTTTAATTCAGATAATTGCGAGGTGCTGCATTTTGGGAAAGCAAATCTTAGCAGGACTTATACACTTAATGGAAAGGTCCTAGGGAGTGTTGCTGAACAAAGAGACTTTGGAGTGCAGGTTCATTGAAAGTGAAGTCGCAGGTAGATAGGATAGTGAAGAAGGTGTTTGGTATGCTTTCTTTTTTTGGTCAGTGTATTGAGTACAGGAGTTGGGAGGTTATGTCACTGCTGTACAGGACATTGGTTAGGCCACAGTCGGAATATTGCATGCAATTCTGGTCTCCTTCCTATCGGAAAGATGTTGTGAAGCTTGAAAGAGTTCAGAAAAGATTTACAAAGATGTTGCCAGGGTTGGAGGATCTGAGCTATAGGCTGAGGCTTTCCCTGGAGCATCGGAGGTTGAGGAGTGACCTTATAAAGGTTTACAAAATTATGAGGGGCATGGATAGGGTAAATTGGCAAATAGGTAAATAGGGAGTCCATAACTAGAGGGTATAGGTTTAGCGTGAGAGGGGAAAGATATAAAAGAGACACAGAGGGTGGTACGGTTATGGAGTGAGCTGCCAGAGGAAGTGGTGCAGACTGGTACAATTGCAACATTTAAGAGGCATTTGGATGGGTATATGAATAGGAAGGGTATGGATAGATATGGACCGGGTGCTGGCAGGTGGGACTAGATTGGGTTGGGATATCTGGTTGGCATCGATGGGTTAGACCGAAGGGTCTGTTTCTGGATTAGTGGTGCTGGAAAAGCACAGCAGTTCAGGCAGCATCCGAGGAGCAAGAAAATCGACATTTCGGTCAAAAGCCCTTCATCAGGGCTTTTGCCCGAAATGTCAATTTTCCTGCTCCTCGGATGCTGCCTGCACTGCTTAGCTTTTCCAGCACCACTGGTCCAGAATCTGGTTTTCAGCATCTGCAGTCATTGTTTTTACCCCGAAGAATCTGTCTCCCTGCTGTATATCTCTATGACTCTAAGTACTGGATAAACGATTTTACTTTATTCATTTAAATCTAAACTCTTCAAAAAAAAAGTAGTGTTTTTGATGTTAACCCTCATCAGGTTTCAACTCCTGGTGCTGCACCAAAATAACACAAATCACAGTCACAACTGGCATTGTAACTGTGAACATGGTGAATCATTCCTCTTCCTCATTTTGTAGCCCTTGACACTGTAGTTGACCACACCACTTACCTCCAGTGTGTATCTTCCATTGTGCTGCTCAATGGACTGCACTAATTTAGTTCCAAACATATGTAACCAATTAGGTTAGATTCCCTACAGTGTGGGAACAGGCCCTTCAGTCCAATAAGTCTACACCAACTCTCCAAAGAGTAACCCACCCAGACCCATTTTCCTCTGACTAATGCACCCAACACTACGGGCAATCTAGTACGGCCAATTTACCTGACCTGCACATCTTTGGACTTTGGGAGGAAACTGGAGCACCTGGAGGGAAGCCACACAGACACGGGGAGAATGTGCAAACTCCACACAGACAGTTACCCAAGGTTGGAACCGAACCTGGGTCCCTGGCCCGATGAGATAACAGTGCTAAGCACTGAACCACTATGCTGCACCAATTTGGGCAGATAATCTCCAACAGTAGCTACACTTTTCATTTCTGGACAATTAATTCTATAATCCCTACCAAAACAATTCTTGGCCCCTCTCCCTCCTCTCTACTACTTTATAAAGAGTAAGGAAGACTAGCATTTATATTACACTTTCTATGACTGAGGGGCAATCCCAAAGCCTCTTAATTTACATCCTCAGCCATTTTTGGTTGGTGGCTGAATCAGCACATTTTGGAATTACAAGTTACAAATGTTCAGGGTTTTGACATATAGTCATGACGAATATCAAGAGCCAAAGGTTAGATTCTCTTTTGTTTGATATAGTTCATTGCCTGACATGAATGTTGCTTGCCAATTATCAGTCCTAGCTGGATATTAACCTGGTCTAACTGCTAAAGAACACAAGATGTTCCAGTGTCTGAGGAGGTGCATATGGTGCGAAACTTTGTGCACTTGCCAGAAAGCATCCCCACCTGTGACCTTATGGAAAGTCATTGATGAAGTAACTGAAGATAATAGAACTTAGAATACAGACACAACTTTGACGAGCTCCTGCAATGATGTCCTGCGACTGAGATGATTCAGCTCCAATAACCAGAGTCGTCATCCTTTTATAGATATGACTCCAACTAGCAAAGAATTTTCCCTATGATTCCCATTAAATCTTGTTTTGCTCCTTCAGGCCACACTCTGTCAAATCATTTTCATTTTGCCTCTGGAGTTCAGCTCTTCTGTCTATGAATGGACAGCAGCAGCTCGATGGGCCTGGCCAAAGACAAACTGAGCAGGGTTTTATTAAGCAACTGCTGCTTGAATACGATTTTAATGAGATTGTCCTTTGAAAATAGACAGAATGGGAATTTACCAGGATGGATTTATCCTGCAAGGCAGACCTGAGGAATTTTTAATATTACCAGATAGATGCCAGTGTTGTAGCTGCACTGGATTAACAGTTTCTGGAGCACAGATCTTCAGTACCATTGTCAGAATATTTCAAGGCACATAGCCTTTGTGATATCCAGTGCCTGCAGTTGTTTCTTGATATCACATTGGAGTGAATTGAATTGACTGATAATTGGTGTCTATGATTCTGTAGCTCTCTGGAGAAGGTGAATCACCCACTGGGAACTTCAGGCTAAAGATTGGTGCAAATGCTTTTGCCTTATCTTTTGCACTGATATACTGGACTCTTCCATCATTGAGAACTGGATAGTTGCTAGGTGCACAGCTATTTCTGGAGCACAGGGCTTCACTACTATTACTGGAATGTTGTCAGGGCCCATAGTCTCTGCAGTATCCATTGTCTTTAGTCCTTGCTCTTGATTCAGTATTAGGTTTTTGGAAGTCCACAATGTGAACCTCTCCTTCTGTTGTAAATATTGTAAATAGTTATTAATATGCTCATCATTTTCTTATTTTCATTGACAATATCGCCATTAATAAATTTTGAAGGTGTCTGCATTGTTCTTGTCAACCCTCTTTTTCTAATAGATTTTTAAAATTAATTGTTAACGTTGATATCCCTTTCAAGTTTCTTTTCATATTCCAACCCTGCAGCTGTTCCTATCTTCTTTGCTACCTTTAATGTTGTTTATAACTCTCCCAGTTGCCAGGAGGATGTTTCCTTTTACATGCATGTGTTTTCTTTTAATGATATGTTAAGTGTTGTCTTTTTAGACGTTTATGACTTGCTTTTGTCTCTTAGAGTTCTTGTGACTTCTGGTTATATGCTGACTCTATATCACATTAATTTATGTTTTTGAATTCTTCCCACTGTTCTTCTGTCATTTTAGGCAGAAACTAATTTTATTTCAGTTTACTGTGGAGAGCTCTGTCCCATTGCATTCACAGTAAGTCCATAAGATATAGAAGCAGAAGTGTCCCATTCACTCCATCGAGTCTGCCCTGCCATTCAGTGAGATCGTAGACTAGATTACTTGCAGTGTGGAAACAGGCCCTTCAGCCCAACAAGTCCACACCGACTCTCCGAAGAGCAACCCACCCATTCCCCTACATTTACCCCTTCACCTAACACTATGGGCAATTTAGCATGGCCAATTAATCTGGCCTGCATATTTTTGGACTGTAGGAGGAAACCGGAGCATGCGGAGGAAACCCACGCAGACGCTGCCTGAGGCAGAAATTGAACCCAGGTCTCTGGCGCTGTGAGACAGCAATGCTAACCACTGTGCCACCGTGCTGCCCATAGCTGATCTGATAATCTTTAACTACATTTTCCTGCCTTGTCACCATTATCCTTGATTCCCTTACTGATTTAAAAATCTATCTTAGCCTTCGATATACTTAATGACCCAGCTTCTACACAGGAAAAATATTCCACAGGTTCACAACCCTCAGAGACAATAAAATTCTCCTTACTTCTGTCTTTTTGGCAACCCCTTATTCTGAGATTATGCCTGCTAGTTCTAAACTCCAATACAATAGTAAACAACATCTCACAACCTACCCTGTCAAGCTCCCAAAGAATCTTGTATGTTACAAAAGGTCTCCTCTCATTCTTCCAAATTCCAAGTACATGCCCAACCTACTCGATCTCTCCTCGTAAGAATATCCCTCCATAGCTGTAACCAACCTGGGATCTTTCTCAGGACTGTGTCCAATTCTGTCTTCTCTCTGTTAAAGAAACCAGAACTATTCACCATATGCTATGTGTGGCCTTGTATAGTTCTAGTGAAACTTTCCTTTCTTATACTCCATTCCCTTTGAAATGAAGAGCAGTAATACATTTGTTTTCCCTATTATCTGTTGAATGTTAATCACTTTTTGTGATTCATACAAGAGGACCCCCACATATCCCCATGCCATCCTTACCTAAATCTAGATAATAGTAGCTGAACATGTCCTATGTACTTAAATTCGGGCATCTTTATTGTAATTTCTTCTTGGTCCATCTCAGATTCACCTGGTGAGCTCTTGCATTGACTTGGATTGTCTCTCCGCATCCATAAACAAACCTTTCTCTCCAAGAAGATCACTGACTCTCTCATGTTGTCTGTATTGATATTCTTCTGGAGCAGTGGAAATGCCAAACAGCATCAACAGTCATGTGTATCTCAAGTGCATCCAGAATATAGTTAGAAAGCTGTTGCTTTCATCTAGCTTCACTTGTCAGGAACCATTCTTCGCATCGAGAGTGGTAACGATTTTTGTCTTTGCAATTTCCTTCCACAGTTGCCATGGGATAGTGATACCTCGTCAAGGTTTAATTTAGATTCTTTCAGTCAATGCATACATTCAGCTTTCCATGTTAATTGACGATCACCATGCTGCTAATCCATTAAATAGACATTTGTCTTGCTGTCATGCCCAAAATGCAGATGAAAAAAGTATAAGTGCAGTGCTTTATTTAAGAATTACGTTAGCAGGCCATAAGCTGAATATACTTTTTTGCATGTGTGCAGAGGAGAGTCATCAATAGTCCTAAGCCTTGTCAGCATTGCTGTGACTCTGCTTCTGCCTGTTTTATTAACACTGCCCTGCTTTTGCTGGGGCTTGCCTCAGGTCTCCAAATTGGCCAGCAACTCTTCTGGCCAGTCACCTTGGCACTTAATTGCCAGCTGTTGGTAAGATGCAGCTCTAGATCCCTCTGACCACTGAAGAAGAATTGCCTCATCTTTCAGACCAAATGGCCCTTTACTGCCTATCTTGCTTATCAATAATATATCAACTATCTCCTTAAAAAATATTTAGAGACTCTGCATCTGCCATCTTTGAAGCAAGGAATTCCCAAAGGTCTCAATCCTCTGAGAGAAAAATAAATCCTTATTCCTCTTTTAAATGGGCAATCCCTTAAGTTTAAACAATGGCTCCTGGTTCTAGAATCCTCCATCAGAGAAATCCTTTCCACGTCCACCCTGTCAATTTTCTCAGGATATTGTGTTTCAGTCAAGTTGCATCTTCTAAACCCCAGCCTTGTCTGTCCAAATTTTACTCATGAGACAGCTATTTTGTTCCAAGAATTAGTTTACCAAACCTGTTGTCAATTGCCTCTGATGCACTTACATCTTTTTTTACATAGGGAGGTACAGTATTTCATTTGGGGTCTCACTAAAGCCCTGTATAATTGAAGCATAAGTTTCTGCTTTTACATCAGAATGTTGCAGTCACCATAGTCCCAAAGGATCATAGGGCTTCCCTCTCATTAGAGAGAGACAACAGGTGGTGGTTTAACCTGAGGGTCACCATGCCTCAGGTGAGAGCCAAGATTGCGAAGGTGGAACCTTGATGGTGATCTCACCCAATGTGGACATTGAACCCTCACTGTTGGCATCATACTGCATTGCAAACTAGCCATCCAACCAACTGAACTAACCGATCCTCAATATCATGCATACCATTACATTCAATTGTCCTCCTAGTAAACAATAACATTCTCTTTGCTTTCGAAAATATTTGCTGTACCTGCATGCTAATTGTTTATGATTCTTGCAGCTTGACATCCAGATCCCACAGCATCTCACAGCTCTGCTGTTTCTCACCATGAGATATGCTGTTTTTTTTTATTCTTCCCATCAAAATAGACTATACAGGTTTTCTACATTATACTCCATTTTCCAGATCTTTGCCCACTTACCAAACTTATTTTACCCTCTTCTAGCCTCCTTGATCTTCACAACTTATTTCCTATCTGTCTGTGTCATCAGCACATCGAGCTACTTTGGGTCTCTTCATCTAAATAATTTATATAAATTATGGATTAACAGAAGTTTTACAAAATAGGTAGGTTTAACACGCTATCAATGCTGGTGCAATTAAAATCCAGGATATGCAATAGGCTAGAATTGCAGGAGTGCAGGTATTTTGATTATTGAGCTTAATTATGCAGAGTTTTGACCTAGATTTGTAGGGCACTGTCTAATTATTTACACTTTCATGTGTAGCAATAGCGGGTGTCTCTGAGGCCCAAATGCTTTATTATACCTACAAACACCTCCCACCCACAGTTTTCAAGCTTCATAAAAAGACCTTTATTTTATATTTCCACATGGAGGTGGTAACCTAGTAATTCTATTATGCAGAAAAGAGTGTAGATAACAACTTTAAAATCTAAGTATTTCCATATGTCGTCATAACTTGGTTTAGAAATGTTTAGCTTCAAAATTTGATCGAGGACAAGCTCTCAGCACCATAACAATTGAAAACCAAAGTTCTCTCTGTTGCTGCATAAACAGGAAGTACCCAATTCTCTCTGTGGGTCGCATCTTACAACAAAAATAACAATTCTTAGAATAGAATCCCTACAATGTGGAAACAGGCCATTTGGCCCAACAAGTCCACACCGACCATTTAAAGTGTAAATCTCCAAGACCCATTTCCCGACCCTATTACCCCATATTTGTCCCTGACACATGGGCAATTTAGCATAGCCAGTCCACTTAACCTGTACATCTTTGGATTGTGGGAGGAAACTGGAGCACCCAGAGGAAACCCACACAGACACGGGGAGAACATGCGAACTCCACACAGATCGTCACCCGAGGCTGAAGTTGAAATCAGATCCCTGATGCTGTGAGAAAGCAGTCCTAACCACTGAGCCACCGTGCTGCCCACACAATCTCAGTTCTTGAAATTGATGAAGGCCCAAGAGTCATTCTTAAAAATTACACGAAGAAGGAAAAGGTATTGTTAATTATTTCCTAAATGTTGGTAGAAGCTTCACTAGCGCTACAAATGCACCCACTGTAACACACTCAATAAAATGACATTCAGCGGACCTCATGCTGGAGATGTTTGAGCATGGAGCAGTTGCCAATTTGGTTCCAAAACATCACCTATAGTTGAAAACTGTAAGCTGAATTTCATTTTTCTGTGCTGCAAATGTTGCTTAGATCAGACTCAGGTTAATTGTGTATCACAATTCCCTGACCTGTTTTTATGGTCTGTCAAATTTATAACCCATATTTCTGATTTTGAAAATGCATTTGCACAGTATTACTGATTCCAGATGGCCATATCATTGGGCTCTATAATTGAACTTCATGCACAGCATGCTATATCTGCAAGGGGAGAAAGGATTGCTGTATCTTAAGTAACTATTGTTACACATATGTTTTCAACATGGAAACTGCAGGAAAGCTTCGACCAAATATTTCAAATTATTACTTGAAGTAATTTGCAGTCACATTGTGAAAATGAAAGTACAGCTTGCTGTGTTTCAATTTTGAGTTAATTAAATTACCTTCAGGCAAAGCTATGGAGTAGAACACTTTAAATACAGCGTTAAAATAATTTAAAATCAATTTCATTGACACCAGTAATTCTACTGTACTTCTCAGGTGTCAGCAATTAAATGGAATGCCCCCATGAGTCCTATAATGCTTCGATTGCAAACAGAGGGATGTAGAAATTCAAGCTAATTACATGAAGAAACACGGCTATGGGAGTTTTTTGAGCCCCCAAAAATTATGAAATAAAACATGGTTTTCTGGAGTCAAGTGACCCTGGAGCTATGCTGATACCAGCATAAAACTTTCCTCTCATGTGTTTCCAACTAAACCAATCAAAGATGTTCTTCAGAATTATCTTCAGCAGTGGTCTGTGGTTAGAGATAAAGGGTCTAAAATTGTGCTTCAACTGGTGTTACATTGGACTGAGTTACATGAGATGCAGGATTTCTTGGGGAGGGAAGCCACTGACTGGAAAACCTGCTGTCGCATACCCATGTAAAGGCTGATTTCAGTCTCCTGAAGGGGACGCCCCCAACCTCAAATAGCTGCTGAACAATGAAAGGCTAGCAGCTCTTCAGCACATTGAGTATTAGATCAGTATTTAGATCTGTGTTTGGAATATCGCTAGATGCCAAACCAGCAAGCTGTGATGGGAGGGTCATGTGATTTTAACGAGTTCCCTGATTGGAGCTGTTAATCTGGTACAATCAGGGAGCTCTGTCTGACGGATATAAACAGACGTGTCAGAGTTTCTGTTCTTTCTGAGATCTGGCTCTGAGGAAGCTAGACCAGTGTCAAGTTACGTAGGTAAAAACAATGACTGCAGATGCTGGAAACCAGATTCTGGATTAGTGGTGCCGGAAAGCACAGCAGTTCAGGCAGCATCCGAGGAGCAGCTAAATCGACATTTCAGGCAAAAGCCCTTCATCAGGAATAAAGGCAGTGAGCCTGAAGCATGGAGCGATAAGCTAGAGGAGGGCAGGGTGGGGAGAAAGTAGCATAGAGTACAATAGGTGAGGGGGGGAGGGGATGAAGGTGATAGGTCGGGGGCGGGGGAGAGTGGAGTGGATAGATGGGAAAGAAGATAGGCTGGTAGGACAAGTCATGGGGACAGTGCTGAGCTGGAAATTTGGAACTGGGGTGAGGTGGGGGAAGGGGAAATGAGGAAAATGTTGAAGTCCACATTGATGCCCTGGGGTTGAAGTGTTCCGCCTCGGAACACTGAGGCATTCTTCCTCCAGGTGTCTGGTGGTGAGGGAGCAGCGGTGAAGGAGGCCCAGGACCTCCATGTCCTCGGCAGAGTGGGAGGGGGAGTTGAAATGTTGGGCCACAGGGCGGTGTAGTTGATTGGTGCGGGTGTCCCGGAGATGTTCCCTAAAGTGCTCTGCTAGGAGGCGCCCAGTCTCCCCAATGTAGAGGAGACTGCATCGGGAGCAACAGATACAATAAATGATATTAGTGGATGTGCAGGTAAAACTTTGATGGATGTGGAAGGCTCCTTTAGGGCCTTGGATGGAGGTGAGGGAGGATGTGTGGGTGCAGGTTTTGCAGTTCCTGCAGTGGCAGGGGAAGGTGCCAGGATGGGAGGGTGGGTTGTAGGGGGGCGTGGACCTGACCAGGTAGTCACGGAGGAAACTGTCTTTGCGGAAGGCGAAAAGGGGTGGGGAAGGAAATATATCCCTGGTGGTGGGGTCTTTTTGGAGGTGGCGGAAATGTCGGCGGATGATTTGGTTTTATACGAAGGTTGGTAGGGTGGAAGGTGAGCACCAGGGGCGTTCTGTCCTTGCTACGGTTGGAGGGATGGGGTCTCAGGGTGGAGGTGCAGGATGCGGACGAGATGCGTTGGAGGGCATCTTTAACCACGTGGGAAGAGAAATTGCGGTCTCTAAAAAAGGAGGCCATCTGGTGTGTTCTGTGGTGGAACTGGTCCTCCTGGGAGCAGATACGGCGGAGGCAGAGGAATTGGGAATACGGGATGACATTTTTGCAAGAGGTAGGGTGGGGAAGAGGTGTAATCCAGGTAGCTGTGGGGTTTGTAAAAAATGTCAGTGTCAAGTCGGTCGTCATTAATGGAGATGGAGAGGTCCAGGAAGGGGAGGGAGGTGTCAGAGATGGTTCAGCTAAATTTAAGGTCAGGGTGGAATGTGTTGGTGAAGTTGATGAATTGCTCAACCTCCTCGTGGGAGCACGAGGTGGCACCAATGCAGTCGTCGATGTAGCGAAGGAAGAGGTGGGGAGTAGTGCTGGTGTAATTACGGAAGATGGACTGTTCTACATAGCCAACAAAGAGGCAGGCATAGCTGTGGCCCATATGTGTGCCCATGGCTACCCTTTTGGTCTGGAGGAAGTGGGAGGATTCAAAGGAGAAATTGTTAAGGGTGAGGACCAGTTCGGCCAAACGAATGAGAGTGTCGGTGGAAGGGTACTGTTGGGGACGTCAGGAGAGGAAGAAACGGAGGGTTTGGAGTCCCTGGTCATGGCGGATGGAGGTGTAGAGGAATTGGATATCCATGGTGAAGATGAGGCGTTGGGGGCTGGGGAAACGGAAGTCTTGGAGGAGGTGGAGGGCGTGGGTGTCTCGAACACATGTGGGGAGTTCCTGGACTGGGGGGAGTAGGACAGTGTCAAGGTAGGTAGAGATGAGTTCAGTGGGGCAGGAGCATGCTGAGACAATGAGTCGGCCAGGGTGGTCAGGCTTGTGGATCTTGGGAAGGAGGTCGAACCGGGCAGTGCGGGGTTCCCGGACTATGAGGCTGGAAGCTGTGGGTGGGAGATCTCCTGAGGTGATGAGGTTCTGTATGGTCTGGGAGATGATGGTTTGGTGATGGGGTGGTGGGGTCATGGTCGAGGGGGCGGTAGGAAGAGGTGTCCTCGAGTTGGCGTTTGGCTTCAGCAGCGTAGAGGTCAGTGCGCCAGACTACCAGTGCGCCCCTTTTATCCGCTGGCTTAATGGTGAGGTTGGGATTGGAGCAGAGGGATTGGAGGGCTGTGCTTTGTGAGGGTGAGAGGTTGGAGTGGGGGAGGGGGGTAAACAGGTTGAGGCAGTTAATGTCCCAGCGGCAGTTGGAAATGAAGAGGTCGAGGGCAGGTAATAGGCCAGCGTGGGGTGTCCAGGTGGATGCAGTGTGTTGGAGGTGGGCGAAGGGGTCCTCGGAAGGTGGGCGGGAGTCCTGATTGTGAAAGTAAGCTCGGAGGCGGAGGCGGCGGAAGTAGTGTTTGACGTCACGGCGTGTATTAAATTAATTGATGCTTGGATGGAGGGGGATGAAGGTGAGTCCTTTTCTGAGGACTGATCGTCCGTCCCCAGTGAGGGGAAGGTCTGGAGGGATGGTGAAAACTCAGCAGGGCTGGGATCTGGGATCGAGTGGGGAGCAGAGCCAGTAACTGGAGTGGGTGTGATGGTGGGGGGAATGGGGGTGGAGTCATGAGCAGGGGTGGTGTTCCCCTCAGGGTTCTGGGGGCCGGGAATGGTGACAGTGGGATGTGTGTTTGGGGGGGGGGGCATGTCAACAGAATGCGCGTGAGTGGTGTTATTGGGGGTGGAAGTGGTGGCAGACACAACAATAGGGGTGGCGGAAGTCACTGAGCGTGTGGCATCAGCGATGATGTGATTGGCGGAAGTGATGTCACATATGATGCATGCGGTATTGTGAGGGGCGGAAGTAGTTGTGGCAGTGGCCATGATTGGGGGCGGAAGTGACATCATCAATTAGCATGAGAGTGGCAGCTGCACCAGCCGCATAGCTAATGGCGTCCGAGCAGTTCCAGAGGCCGGGGCAGTCTTCTGGAATGTTTGGGGAGCACTGGTTATGGAGGTGGGTAGATAAACGTTTGTTGTACTTACAGTTTTTGATGTTTGAAATACTGTTTGTTGAGAGTATGAATTCTCCTGAGGACATAGTACAGAGTTGGTGCTTTGCAATTCTGAGAGAGTGTGGCCATCAGCTGAGGCAGGGCTGACTGTAGAGAGGTTAGGTGCCGGCGCATTGCTGCAAGCGTGGAGCGGAGGATCTTGAAGGAGAATCATTGCTGGTATTTTTGAATCTGTAGTCTGTACTGTTTGTCCTGTTCGGGTGTGAACTCTGCTGGTTTAAAGGTGGTCTGGGGTCCGTGTGGGATGAGTTGGTTACGGAGGCAGGAACTGAGGAAGCAGATGTGGCTGTGGTAGCAAGTTTGTTTCAGGACATGGTTGAAGAGCTTCAGGGCAGAGGAAATGACCTGAGAGTTGCAGTGGGAGAGGGACTCCCTGAGTGTCAAGTTACACCATGTGTAAATAAAGGGTGACTTCTGGTGATAAAGATACCAGCCCTTGTGAAATTATTTCAAGCTTGTGGTTGAAAGGCGATAGGGGCAGTAAAATCCAAGAAGTGATATCACTTTGGGGAATCCACCTGAAAATCATGGAGGAGCAATTAAGATGACACTAGACCATTATCCCCACTACTACCTGAACAGAAAAACCTGACAGTCTAGGTATTTGATGTAGCCATTAATTGCCCATGTGAGGATTTCAATCTCCTGCTAGTGGATGGGCCACCTACACTGCTACCTCTGCTAGTATAATTGCAGTCACCATAGGGCTGCTCTATCGTTTAGCCTGAGGGTCATGAATCGGGGTAGGAGCAGGCACCTGCTGGATTTTTAGAGCCCCAGGTTGTCAGTGGGGGATTTAAAATCCAGTCTACTATAATTCTTGGAAGTGACCATTAGGATACTTGGGAAAATACTGGAATTAGGATTGTGCATCATTTAGGATTCCTGCATCGTTTCCAGGAATTTCCAGCTTAATTTGCCTTGGTAAGAACTCTAGGGCTCCACTCTAATGGATTTGTCTCAAAAATTGTTACTTATAGAAAAAAGACAGTTTTGAGTTCCTAGCAAATCATAGACTAACAAGTAGTTAAAAAAGCAGTTGACCCATTATGCCAATGCTGGGTTTTTCAAAGATTAGTTCCATTTTCCTGCTCTTACAATATTTATGCTTCAAGTATATAACCTCTGAATTTGCTCATTGTGAATTCTTTGATAACGAAACTCATACTGTCATCAAAGTGTGACAGAAAGAGACTCACAGAATGTAAATATAATGCTTTTAGGCAGTTTTTGCTAATTATCAGAATACTAATATACTATTCTGTCTCCCATAATATTCAACAGGTATAGTGACAAAAAGACAAATAGGAGCAGGAATAGACTATGTGGCCCTTCAAACCTGCTCCACCTTTTAATATGATTGCGGCTTACTCTTGAACTTCACCTCCATCTTCCTGCCTGTTCCCCCTTTCCCTTGATACTCTGCAAGATCAAAAATGTAACCATCCCAGAACATTATGCATTCAATAATGGAGCATTCACAGCCCTCTGGAGTAAGGAATTCGGCAGATCACAACCTTTTGAATGAAGTAAATTTTCCTCATCTCAGCCCTAAATCATCGGTCCTTTGTCCTAAGATTGTCCCTGTGTTTTAGATTCATTGACTACCCAACGTCTACCCAATCAAGCCCCTTCCCGAATCTTGTATATTTCAATGAGATTGTCTCTCATTCTTCTAATATTCTGAAGGGGCATGTTTGGGAAGACACCAGTCAGGGAATCTAAAACACAGGGACACAGTCTTAGGATAAAGGGCTGATTAATTTGGGCTGAGATGATGAAAATTGACTTCCTAATTGCTGTAAGTTTGCAGAATTCCTCACTCCAGTTTCAATGAGATGGCCTCACATTCTTCTAACTGCGAGAGTACAAAGGCCCATTTTACTCAAAGGCCTGCATCATAGGACAATGTTCTCATCCCCAGAACCAATTCTGTGAACATTCACTGTACTGTGTCCTTTGGAAGTATCTCCTTTCAAATGGAGACCCAAAACCCCACACCTACTCTAGATGTGGACAGTAGTAAAGAAACCCTGGCTCATTTCTGAACAAGGACTTTGAGCAAAAGAAGTTCATCTGATTGTTCAAAGGTGTGTTTGAGTGCAAGATGAGACAGATTAAAGCGTGTTAAAAAAATTTTTACAAGCAGCTGTTCAAATATATGCCAAAGATCGGCAGATTGCATCAAACAATGTATCCCTATAACTGTTCACAACAAGCAAGGTATTGACTGTACCCAACCAGCCTGCATTTGCAAAGCTTACAACATAGTACCCAATAAAAGATATAATATCACAATTAACAACATTTGCTTGATAATTCTGTGACAATGCTGCTCTTTTAACAAGGTCCTTGAGTTTTTTTTCAGAGGGATCGTAAAGACAGAAGTTACATTTTGTCTATCTACTTGAAGAAGCTTTTAGATTTTAAAAAAACACTTGTACAATGAAAGGGGAGTGGCCAGTTCTCCCAACTCTGGTCTGGTTTTGTTTGGTTTCAGTAAGTGATCATTTTTTTGAGCCTGCTGGTCAAAGAAACAGCTACATGAAAGAAGGTGCTCCATGCTGAATCTCTCTTTCCCTGTGAGACCCTGTGTTTGATTTTATCTTTTTTGCCATGAAGTGTTTATGGGGATTGTTGCAGGACTTTGGAACAGCATCATTAAAATGGATAGTCTGTTGGGTTTTCAGATAGGATAAGTTATTCTGTATTCTGTTCTCTTTTGTGTTTCATTTGGTACTCTGTAAATAAATTCTGTTTTGTTTAAAAGCAAGGGGTTTTGACCAGATGCATCATTTTAGGACCTACTCAAAACAATTAGAAAAGTTAGGGTCTGGGCTACCTTTTTTGAAATGTTTTGAAGGTGTCTGGCCTGGTCCTTAACAATCCAGTGCGTGTAAAAATTATACTGACAACCACTTTTGGACTTTCAGTCAAGCTTATAATGTGGTGAACAGCTGTCTCTTGTCTAATCCATGTACTGGAAGCTGCATCTATTAAGCCACACAATCCTATTCCTTGCAGAAAAGAAGAACATGTGCAAACATTGTACCTGATGAATGCAATAGAATTGATGGCAGCCATTTGATTTAACTTCCAGGACAATGAGTTGCCCAAGTAATCTTCCTCATGTAAAATTGTTTTAAAAAAGTTAACTGTCTATCACCAACACCTGATGCATTCTCCATGACTGTGCCTGAACCAATCATACTCTACTTGCTGATTAAACCACACTCCCGCCGTACAGCTTCAATGTTTTCCCTGAAGTTGGAATGTTTACTAATTGTCCTGCTGAATTCAAGATGGAAAGCTTTGACAAAATGTTATTTTTTTCTCATCCACACTCAAGTTCCGCATTACCAAACAACTACTTAGATGCCATCTGCTGGAAGTTGTTACTTTTCAGGCTTCATAATTGTGGGTGATGATTTAATCTCCAACGTGTGAAGTTATGCAAATTGGATATGAAATGGGTAAATAGACTTTTCACTCCTCCTGGGGGATAAAACAGTTAATTTCAGTTCAGCTGTCTCTTGTCTAATCTATGTTGGTTCCACGAAACCTTGCCATTTGTGTGGTCAGGTAATGCTTGTATCCATTTTAAGTCCTTTTCTTCTTCCTTTTTTAAAACCATTTCAGTCTTAAATTTTAAATCAGATAATGGAATTTGAAACTCAATATAGCATATTTTACAATATTCCTGGCTATTTTCCTTGCTTCTGTTTCTTCCCCTTCACATTTAGGTTGCCCTTTCCTGATTTCCAAAGCCACTCCCAACCCTCAGAATTGCTGTTGTATTTAGCAACACTGAGCTTCTCCTTTTATTCTAATATTGACTTTATCTTCCTGGGGTTTATCTTGCTTAGTTTTGTTTCTCAGTGGAATGTATTTTTGTTGTATTTTTATCTTTCTCTTTATATGTTTTATATTGTTTAATTACAAACATATCTTTTAGTCTATTTACCCAATTAACCTTAGCCAGTTCTTCCATCGCACCTATGCACTTGGCTTTACTTAAAGATAAACTAAACTAAGCTTAAGATACTCAGATGTGGCATATGTCATTTTTAAACTTAGCATAAAGTTCAGCACTGTTATGATCACTATTTACCAGTAGATTTTTTTATGATATCGTTTCCAACTAACTCTGCTTCATTCCAGAATATTAGAACTAAAACTGCTTCATCCCAAGTCTGTTCCAAAATGGATTGCTACAAAACACTCTCACAATGACATTTGACAAACTCATCTTCTAAATCATCTTTAATAATTTGATTGTTTCAGTGTATATAAAGATTAAAGCCACTCACAATTGTTACATTTGTTACAATTGCTGATGAGTTGTTATTTAATACTCTTGCCAACTCCATAACTTCTCTTATGAGATCTATAAACAACTGCCACTGGTGTTCTTTGAATTTCACTGATCCCAATTTCCTTCTATACTGGTTCTACTTGATGATTTTCTGTGGCCAGATCTTATCTCACTAAAGCCTAATGTGATCCTTTACAATCATGGCTATCCCCACTCCTTTACTGTTCTGTTGGTCTTTTGACATATTGCAAGACTTTCTTGGATATGGTTGTTTCATTAGTCATGCTTTGATCTTCTGGCACTTTACCAGTAACTAAGGAAAGGTAAAAGATTATCTCTAGCCCTACTTCAATCAGAAATGCATGACCTATACAGGAAACAGAAATGACGATGATGAGTTTATATATTGAACTAAGATGTCAATCAGTTATGCTACATTTTTAATTTTCCGAAAGGGATTCTCAGAGAAAAACTCGGGAGTTAGCCATCAAGTACAGTCTTCAACTCTATTAAATCCAGAAGAGAAGTTTTGTTTCAAGAAGCAGTCAGCAATAGCATAAGACACTGCTCCATCTTGTTGAATTGTTCAGTTACAGTGCCATACTTTAAGTAGGAGGCCATCTGGGATGTTCTGGAGTGGAATTGGTCCTCCTAGGAGCAGATGTGGCAGAGGCAGAGGATTTGGGAGTAAGGGATAGTGTTTTTACTTGAGGAGGGGTGGGAAGAGGTGTAGTCCAGGTTGCTGTGGCGGAACACTTCAACTCCCCCTCTTACTCCTCCAAAGACAAGCAAGTCCTGGGCCGCCTCCACTACCAAATCCAAGCCACTTGATGCCTGAAGGAAGAACACTTCATTTTCCGTCTTGGGACCCTCCAACCACATGGGATCAATATTGATTTCACCAGTTTTCTGACCTTCCCTCCCCCAACCTTATCCCGGATCCAACCCTCTAACTCAAGCACTGCCCTCTTGAACTATTCTACCTATCCATCTTCCTTCCCACCTATTCATTGCATTCCTCCAATCTAACCTACCACTATCAACCCCCACCTTAATCTACCTATTGCATTCCCAGCTACCTTTCCCCCAGATCCAACCCCCTTCCATTTATCTCTCAGCTCCCTTGGACATTCCTGATGAAGAGCTTATGCTCAAAATGTCAACTTTCCTGCTCCTCAGATGCTGTCTGACCGGCTGTGCTTTTCGAGCACCACACTTATTGACCCATATTCCTTGACATCCAGAGATCATTGGATTTGTTGCCTCTGCCCTTCACTCTTAGAGGAAAATGTTCGCCGTGAATTCTGACTATACTACTTTTATAAGATTCCCACTTTCCAAACGTAGACTTACTTGCAAGTAGCTGCTCCCAGTATATGTTTACTGGACCTTGTCTAATGGTATTGAAATCTGCCTTCCCCCAATTTAGACATGTAACTTCTGCACTGCCCTTATCCCTTTCCATAATAACTTTGAAATTGACAAAATTATGATCACTGTCTCTAAAATGATCACCCACTGATAAGTCAATCACTTGAGTGAATTCATTCTCTAGGGTTGGGTCTAACACTGCCTCATCTAAGTTAGGATTACTTAAGTACTGGCACAGAAAGATCTCCTGGATGCTCTTTAAAAACTGCACCCTGTCTAAATGTTTCACCTAAGCTGATCCTTGTTAATGGTAGCAAAGTTGAAGTCCCCTATAACTATAACCCTGTTTTTCTCACACCTTTTTGTGATTTGCCTATATATCTGCACCTCTCCCTCTGACTGTTGGGAAGCCTGTAGTACAATCTCAACAATATAATTGCCGCTTTTTTAATTTCTAAACTCTACCCGGATGCCTTATTTGAAGACCTTTCTAGTTCATCCTCGCTCGTTACTGCGGTGATGGTTTCCTAATCAATAATACAATTCCCCCCTCCCACCCTCATCATCTCACATCTCTCCTCCAATCATGTCTTAGAATTCTGTGCCTTGGAATGTTGAGCTTCCAGTCTTAACATTCCTTCAACCATGTCTCAATGATTGCAACTATATTGCATTCCCAAATCCTGATCAATACTGTAAGGTCATCAACCTTACCATTCAAGCTTCTTGCATTAAAATAGATACAATTTAGCTTTGTGGACCTCCCACAAGCCTTATCCTGGCCCTGTCCTCCCTTCCCTACTGAATTGCCCTTCTGTATTTGATTGGACCTGCTCTTGACTTTACAACTACTGTGTTCCATTGACCCGCCAAATTAGTTTAAGCCTCCCCAAAAGCACAAGCAAATCTCCCAACAAGGATATTAATCCATTAAGGTTCAGGTGCAACTCGCCCAGCTTGTACAGCTCCCACTTACCCCAGAAACTGTCCTAGTGATCCAAAAATCTAAAGCTGTCCCTCCTACACCATCCCTTTAGCCACACATTCATCTGATCTATCTTCTTATTTCAATGCTATGTAACACATGGCATTGGAAGTAACCTGGAGATTACAACCTTCTTGGTCTTCCTCCTTAATTTATCACCTGACTCTCCAAATTCCTATTCCAGGACCTCATTTCTTTTTGTGGGACTAACATAGTTCTGCAGCCACTCTGGGACATCCCCAGGCTTGGCACAGGGACGCAACAAACCATTCAAGTCTCATTTGCCGTCACAGAACCACCTGCCAGTTTCCCTGACAATCCAGTCCCCTATTATTAAAGCTCTCTGTCTTTTTCCTCCCTTGCTGTACAGCAGAGCCAACTGTATTGCCACACATATGGCTGTTGCTGCTTCCCCTGAGAAGCCATTCCTTTAACAGTATCCAGTTTGAAAGGAGAATGGCCACTTGGGACTCCTGCACTACCTGCCCAAGCTTACCAGTCTTCCTGATGGTCACCGAATGCTTTTCTGCCAGCATAGCCCCTACATGTGGTGTAACCAGCTCACTAAATGTGCTATCCATGACATCCATAGGTTTACTCCACAGTGAGTCCATCCACACCTTAAGCCACTTGATGTGGTCAATTAGAATCTGCAGCTGAGCACACTTCCTGTATGCACGGTCACCGTGGAGACTGGAAGCATCCCTAAAATCATATTTCAGGAGGAGCATTCCACGGGGCTGAGTTCTCCTGCCATTATAAACCTTACCAAGTGCAAACAATAAACGAATGAATACTTGCACTTTTATTTTAAAAAATGAAATATTTACAAGGAATTATAAGTAATTGCCTTGTGGTTATTTCAGTGAAATATTTTTATTTGAGTAGTGCTTGTTTGTATCTTTTTGGGTAACTAATTGTGATGAAGTACTGAGTCAGATAGTGAAGAAATTAAATGTATTCAATGAAACTCTAATACTTTAAGTTAAGGACTTCAAATGTGCCATAGTCTCTTTATCTAACATGGTGTTATTTTCCAAATGTAGTATAAAATAAAAATATTTTCAAATGTATTTCTGATTTGCTATTAATATTTTGAAATTAGTCCACTTGTGAGTAATAAGAAAAGAAAGTTTCTCATGCAGTTAGCATGAAAAAATATTCACATTATCCGATACTCTTGGAATGGCTCAGTAAATAAATCTTTCACAGACCAGGATGGTTTATTTCCAATCTGTACTGGTTCCACAGCATTTAGCTGAGATGTTGTGTAGCCAAAATAATTGGCTTAGTAAGAAATATTGGTCATTTGTAATGTTAATAGCCATTAATGTCCAGTGATATCCTCTGGTGAATGACCCCACAGTTTCCTTCAGTGAACTAACGTAGCATATCTGTAAATCTACTGTTTGTAAAAACATTGGCAGGCTTGTTAGAGCAACTAGAAGGAAAATATTGGCATGAGAGCAAATTATTACACTATTGTCCTCTGTTTCTCAATAGAAATAAATATTAAAGTTTGGTTTTTTTTAGCTTTAGAAAATATTTAAGAATTAACAAAAGAAATAAAGAACTGCGGATGCTGGAAACCTGAAACAAACAGAAATTGCTGGAAAAACTCAGCAGGTCTGGCAGCATTTGTAGAGTCAGAGTTAATGTTTCAGGTCTAGTGACCGTTGTTCAAAATGAGTGCATGTTCCGTTCTGTTCTTGGACTTTGAATTTTGGTTATGTATTGCTAATGCTGAAATATTTGGAGAAAAATAATCTTGAATCAATGCCAAATTGCTAACATCGCTCCAATGAAGGCAAGACTTGCTTTTGTAAAGAACCTTTCACCACCCTTAGTTTCTTGTGTCAATTTATAGCCAATGAAGTATTTTTGAAGTGCACTGTAGTAAAGTAGAAAAAGTTGCCTATTCACGGATAGCAAGTTCTAAAATAACCATGTTGTGATCACTAACTAATTTATTTTACTGATGCTGGTTGAAGATGTTTACTTTGACTAAGACTTCAGACAGAATTTTACTAATTTTTTTTTACACTGAGAAGGTATACAGGTCTGCTGTTTAATGGCTTATCCAATTTCAGGAACTCCAGCAATGAAGTTTCCCCTCAAAACTGGAACAGAATGTCAACCTAGATTTTGCACTTCTGTCTTTAAAGTAGAACTTTAATTCACAGTCTGCTACCTCTAAATGTCAAAGCGTTACAATTGAATCAAAGCGAACAAATTTCATGGGTTGGCTGATTTACACAATTATTAACAGCTCCAGGTGCAGGCCTGACCAGATGTAACGTGTGCACTCATGATGAAACAAAAAAATGTTTTACAAATTTAAATTTAAAATGATCAGAATAAACAGAATGCTCATAGTAAAGTGATAAATTTCTGAAATCTTTTAGAAAGCTTCAAATGGCAATACAGTCCCTTGGCAGCTTTTCTCGAAGGCTACATGTGCACGGGATTAAAAACATTCAAAGGGAAAGGAAATTCCCTGTTTCGGTTTGAAACTATAGCTGACTGGTTGTTACAGGCTATGATAGTTCTCTGGTGTATGTTAGCAGCAGCTGACATTATAGTACCTACGCATTTAGATTACTTACAGTATGGAAACAGGCCCTTCGGCCCAACAAGTCCACACCGACCCGCCGAAGCGCAACCCACCCAAACCCTTACATCTACCCCATACCTAACACTACGGGCAATTTAGCATGGCCAATTCACCTGACCCGCACATCTTTGGACTGTGGGAGGAAACCGGAGCACCCGGAGGAAACCCACGCAGACACGGGGAGAACGTGCAAACTCCACACAGTCAGTCACCTGAGTCAGGAATTGAACCCGGGTCTCAAGCGCTGTGAGGCAGCAGTGCTAACCACTGTGCCACCGTGCCGCCCACGCATTTGTTTTCCAGCTGATGATAACCTTGCAAAGATAGTAGACAACGTCAGGTATCTGGGACATGCGTGTATGATTGGCAAGATCTTTTTGCAGTTACAGCTGGTGAGGCTTCATTGCTTGGTATCATGTTTTCATGCAACACAAAACATTCTATAATCAGGATTCTCCCGAAAGAATCATTCTGTATCACTGATCAGTCAGGTAATCTCAGCTTTGCATAACTATCTTCAAAGTTGGGGTGTCTCCATCTGCCTCTCCTCTTTCAAAGCAGGGTCTGTCATTGTGCCTGCATGTGCAGAAGGTGAGCATGTAACCTGACCTGTCTGGAATCCTGCCCTTGCTCTTCCAGAACAATTTCCACTGGAAAATCAGTCATAGTGTTTTGCCAGGAAAGGGTAAACATTTATTTAAAAATGGATGCAAAACCACATAACCAGTTTTTTTTTGTCTGTTGAATGTTATTTCCATAGAATATGTGACTACAGCAGTGATCTAGATGTCTGGACTAAGGATCTGGGGACATATGGAATGAGTTGCCAGAGGATGTGGTGGAGGCTGGTACAATTGCAACATTTAAGAGGCATTTGGACGGTTATATGAATAGGAAGGGTTTGGAGGGATATGGGCCAGGTGCTGGCAGGTGGGACGAGATTGGGTTGGGATATCTGGTCGGTATGGACAGGTTGGACCGAAGGGTTTGTTTCCATTCTGTACATCTCTATGACTCTATAAGTTCAAATACTACCACAGCAACTCAGAAAATGAAATTCAATTAATTAAATCTTGAATAATAAAGATAATATTAGCAGTACTGGCCTACAAAACCATTGCAGTAGTATTAAAGTAAAATCTGATTCTCCTTTTCCTTTAGAGAAGAACACCTCCCACCTTACCTCATCTACAGACCCTCAGAAATGTGATTGATTCTTAATAGCAAGCCACTTCATTGTATTCACAATGCAGTTCTCAAACATTATCACATAGACAATAAGGAATAAGCAATGGAAATTAACCTTATTGATAGCACCCACATCCCTCGGTTTCTTTGCCAATGACATTGAGACAATACGCTCATCTACCGCACCATATTCACTCCCAATAGGCCATCTACCCAAACTTCCTTTAAAGCTTCTCTATGACCTAGCCCTGAATAAAATCTTTCTCTAATTGCTCTCCTGTCTTCCCTTTTGTATTGTCTTCATTCACCTTGTTAATGAAAACCATCTCCTGTTCTTTTGATCTTACTCCCATGATCTGTTGATTATCCAACTTATGCTTTTATTCCCCAAATTAAGTGATACTTAATATTGTAAACAGTTTCTTCTTTTCGGGTATTGTCTTCTCTTTGAATCTGAAATCATAAACCCTCTTCAATATCCATTGCTTATTCCCTCCGTTCTTCCAAGTTACCTTCTCATCCTCAGTCTCCCTTATTTTCTAAAATCCTTGAACATGCTGTTCCCCAAATCTTTTAACTGCACTAAACAAAATTGAAAATCTTGACAGTGAATGTTCTGTGAACAAGAAACAAACCACAGTACTTTGTAAAATAACTCAGTTTTGTACTGTGCAGTTTTAAGTGTTCGAGTTTAAGAGACACCCATTTTGAATCATTGCTGTGTAGTTCTATATTTTGTTTTAGTACTCCTGTAACATTTGAATGATACATTAAATGCATAATACAAGCTACCAGATTAAACAAACATTTTTAAGCACCAAATTAACAGAGAATGAGCAGATTAGATAGTGACATATGGTCTTGTTCCCAATATATGAATACCTTTTATTTTCTAACTTGCTCCCAAATCTTCCCCACCTCATTGAAGGTGCTGTGTTGTTTTTGGGAGACTGGTCTATAGGCACTAGTTGAATACCTCACTGTTCTTCAAATGTAAGGCAAAGTTGATTAGTTATTTTAGTACAGCTGTCTGCAATAGTACTTTTCTGCCAGGAAGAAGAGAAGATCAACCAAAAGCAGGAAATAGGGCTGTTTTAGGGCTGACAAGATGCCACATCAGAGATTTAAACAACAGCTGGTGGTGTTATAGGTAACATTTTAGCATGGATAGAGAATAGTTAGCTGACAGGAAGTAGCACAAATGTGTTTTTTTTCAGGTTGTTAGGATGTGAAATGTGCAGTACCACAGGGATCAGTGCTGGGACTGCAACTATTTATAATTCATATCAATGACTTGGACAAAGGGACGGAATATATTGTTGCTAAACAAAGATAATTAGGAATATAGATTGTGAAAAGGATATAAGGTGTCTGCAAAGTAATATCAATATGTAAAGTCAGTGGGTAGAAATGAAGTAATATGTGAGAAAATGTGAACAAATTCACTTTGGCAGTATGAACAGAAAAACAACATTATTTAAATGGGGAGGAGGTGAAGATGTGATGTATTGAGGGTTCTGGGTATCCTGCTAAAGGCATCTCCGATTGTTTTGCAGGTATATCAAGTAATTAGGAAGGCAAATGAAATCTTACCATTTATTGCAAGGATAATGGAATATAAAAATAGGCATTTTTTTGTTATGATAGTATAGAGTACTGATGAAGCCCCACCTAGAGTACTGTACACAATTTTGGTTTCCTTATTTAAGAAAGGATGTGAGTATATCAGAAACAGCTCAGAGAAGATTTGTTTGACTGGTTCCTTATGAGAGGGCATTATACAGGCTAAGTCAGGTTTAGTAAAATTAGGGCTATTGAAACATGTCAAGTTCTGAGGGGACTTGCCAGAGTGGATGCTGAAAGGGTGTTTCCCCTTGTTGGAAAGCCGAGAACTAAGGGATACAGTTCAAATGTGAAAGCTTTCTCATTTAAAATGGAGATGAAGAGGATTTTTCTTTCTGAGGGTTATACATCTTTGGAACTCTCTTCCTCAGAACGATGAAGGCAGGTTATTGAATATTTTTAAAACTGAGGCAGGTAGATTCTTGAATAATGAGGGAGTCAGATATGAGCAGCAGCCAAGAAAGTGGCATTGAGGTCACAATCAGTTCAGCCACAATCTCTATAAATAGTTGAACAGGCTGAAAGAAGTCAAGCTCAGAGTTCTGATGTACTATTATCGAGTACTTTGGCCAGTTGAGTTAACTTTATCACTGTGAAATTAATGGGAAGGAATTAACATCCCAAATATAAGCTAAAATTTCTAGACTGATCAACCTTACTTTGTGATTCTTGCTAATTTTAAACACCACTCAAACAATTCCCCAAAGTTAATAAATCTGTAAATGTGTGCTGTGAAAGTGTTCAGTTTCTTGATTCGTGCTTTCAGAATGCCATTTTTATTTTGGGAATTTAAAATTTAAATTAAAAAATGGGAGCACCTTATAGGGGAGGATAGTTAAACAGACATAGCACAACTGCTGTCTTGTGTTTATTTTTAAAAATCAGTTTGAATTTAGAAACCATTATACGTAAGTGTCCCCTTTCCATGGTTGTTGGTGGAACAAAGAACAAAAAAAAAAGAAAATTTACAGCCCAGGAATATGCTCTTCAGCCCTCCAAGACTAAGCCAATCCAAATCTACTCTACTGCCCATTTCCTAAGCATCTATATCCCTCTGCTCCACACCTACTCATGCATCAGTCTAGATGCACCTTAAATGAATCTACTGTACCTGCCTCTACTACCTCTGCTGGCAATGTGTTCCAGGCACCTACCACCCTCTGTGTAAAGTACTTGCTGTGTATATCCCCCTTAAACCTTTCACCACTCACCTTGAACGTGTGACCTCTCATTATTGAATCCCTCACCCTGTATCTACTCTGTCTATACCCTTCATGATTTTGTAGACCTCAATCTGGTCCCCCCCTCAATCTCCTTTTTTCTAATGAAAACAATCCTAAGTTACTCAACCTCTCTTCATAGCTAGCATCTTCCATACCAGGCAACATCTTCGTAAACCTTCTCTGCACCTCTCCAAAGCATCCACATACTTTTGGTAATGTGGTGACCAGAACTGTACACAGTATTCTAAATGTGGCCGAAGCAAAGTCTTGTACAATTTTAACATGACCTGACAGCTCTTATACTCAGTACCTTGTCTGATGAAGGCAAGCATTCCATATGCCTTTTTGACCACTCTATCTACCTATGTAGCCACTTTCAGGGAACGATGAACCTGAACTCCCAGGTCTCTCTGCTCATCAAACTTTTCCCAAGGATCTTCCTTTTACAGTATAGTTCGAACTTAGATGTCTATAGCTATTATAAGGAGTTTAAATTGCTCATATTATTTTCAAAAATTGACAGTTGCAGATGATTAACACATCCTAGGTGTGCCACATTTTCGCAAGGATAGATTTTTGATAGATGGACATTTTGGCTTTTATCCATGTGATTTCTAACAAACACTTGAAGGCTGGGAGCAGCTCTGAGAAGCTGAGTGAGTCTGTCAGGATCTGTAGTCTGGAAGCAAAAGAATTTCAGAGATTGCAGAGACACTGAACAAGAAAGCCATGCTTGAGCAGGGTGCCAACAATTGTTAAGAGAACTGGAGGGTTACCAAGCCAGACCCTGATAAATATCACATCAGTTGGATAATGAGAAGAACATTGAGGAGAATCAGCAAATTCCTAAGTGCTGGGGCACACCTTGATCTATCCCAACATCTCTTTCTCAGGCAGCTGAGGGTATTTGGCATGGCGGTGACTATCTTTGCCAACGTTTATCGGTACACCATTGAGAGCATTCTGTCTGGATGTATCACTACTTGGTATGGCAACTGTACCATTATAGATCGGAGGCGGTTACAGAGTGGTGAACTCAGCCTGGATAATCACAAAGGCCAACCTCCCACTTATAGATTCCATCTACCAGGCCCGCTGTCAAGATCCATCCCACCCTGGCAATGTTTTTCCACAACTTCTACCATCGTGGAGAAGTTTCTGGAGCCTGAACACACGCACCAACAGATTTCGAAACAGTTTCTACCCTATTGTTGTTAGAATACTGAATGGACTCTGAAACTCTTAACATTTGCCTGTCCCTGTGTTTTTGTTTTTGCTGCTGTTTACCTATGATTTACTTATCTATGCTACTTAACTCTGTGATCTGCCTGTATTGCTCGCAAGACAAAGCTTTTCACTGTACCTCGGTACACATGACAATAAATTCAGTTCCATTCAGGAGTGAATGAATACACAAGATCCTATATAGTATAGGGTCAGACTTACGTAAATAACAACTTTTCATGAAATGTGATGCTGTTCATACTTGCTTTGTTTAGTTCTTATACAGTAAACTTTTTTTTTAAAGATGAAATCTTGAAATGTAATGCTTTCAATTACTAACTAGGAGTTTAATATTCTTTGTAATTTACTGTTCTCCTTCATAACATATTATTTTTGAAATGTTAAGAAATTTAGTGTTAGAGGGTTTATGCTTGCTAATTTATCTTTACTTTGGCTTCAGTCTAAAGTTATGCTCAATTATACTTTCAATGTAGACTCCTGCAGTTATAACCATTGATCTTTGTGACACAGTTACCAAAGGAAAAGGAAATCATTGATTCTGCCAAGGAACATTTATTTAAAATCAGCTCTAATTTATGGTAAAACAAAATAACAATATAGTGATCGACTTTTTTTTCTTCCATTCCCCAGATGATCCAAACAACAAAAACTCTGTTAGAAAATGGTGATGGAGTGTGGGAAAAAATAATGCAGTGTCAAAGAGCAGGTAAGTGCAGATTACTGCATGTTAGTACAGAATCTAAATATTGCTGAACGGAAAGGCATGTTGACAAAGCTTTTTTATCTTGCTCTTACCAACAAAAATGGCAAAAATGCCAATTTTCAAACAATCACAATATATGCTACAGGACAGAAAGATGGTGATTGGCTAGCAAGTCATTTCTGATTGGCCAAGACTTTACTATGGAGAAAGCAACAGGGAACTTTAGGTTCTCCAAGTTCCCAGGTAAATCAAAAAATGCACAAGGCTTGTAATATTTGTTTTATTTGCAGAGAATGGGTTCCTGCTTATGCACATCACTTTACAGGCTCAACTGATTAGTTTAAATCGCTTGCTAGCAATTAGCACACTTTGAGGATTCTTCTGCAAGTGTTGCCTAATTCTGGTATAAAATCTAACAGCAGACAAAGGTACCTTTTCTATGTTGAAAGAGTGCTTCGCTCACTAAGCATACCTGCTTTCTTGCTTACTATTATCCCTGCTTCCTGATCCAAAGAATCCCACTGGGATTAGACACCTGCAGATCATTGACTGGTCCACTTTCCCAATAACCCCAGAATCATTAGACCATCACTCTCGAAAATCAAAAACTGTAACCAGAACATGCATTCCACCACCCCACCACCATCCAAGCTCCACTTCATTCCTGTTAATCCAGCTGCAAGTTTCCTTCCTGCTCCTCGGCTGCAACCTTCTCCAGAGAATTCCAGGGGCAGTACGGTGGGTCAGTGGTTAGCACTGCTACCTCACAGCACCAGGGTCCCAGGTTCAATTCCAGCCTTGGGTGACTGTCTGTCTGTGTGGAGTTTGCACATTCTCCCTGTGTCTATATGGGTTTTCTCCGGGTGCTCCTGTTTCCTTCCACAGTCCAAAGATGTGCAGGTTAGGTGAATTGACCATTCTAAATAGCCCATAGTATTAGGTGCATTAGTCAGAGGGGAATGGTTTTGGGTGGGTTACTCTTCGGAGGGTCGGTGTGGACTTGTTGGACTGATGGGCCTGTTTCCACACCATTGGGAATCTAATCTAATCTAACCTCAAAGGGTGCTAAACCTATCAATTAGTGTAGGTTCTGGGCAAGGAATCTGCTTGTGAACATTTTCATCAATCCCCATTCAGTACAGACAAACTAACAGTCAAGTCAGATATTAAACCACTTCAAAAAAATTCTCAAGTCATTACTGTCTACAGAACAACCTCAGTTATCCGAATGTCAATTATCCAAATTTCAGATTATCTGAACAAAATACTCCCCGCCTGTCTTGTTCAGGTAATCAAGGTTGTTCTATACTCCAAAGTATCTGCAAATTAGGGAGATATCATCTGAACATGACATACAAGCAAAGGAAACAGCTATATGTCATTGACATAGTGTTGATAGCAGCACTCGCTATGAAAAAATAGCAGAGTCTACAACAAAAGCAGCTGCGGAATTCATCAACCCAGTAAAGCTACTGCATTTAAGAAGTGCCTTGCTCAAATCAAATGAATGACCCAACAAGATGCAATTGTTGAAACAAATAATGATGAAAGGATGACAGCTTAAAAGTATCAAGGTCAATCCTACAGATCCAAGTGTGTAGTGGGTATACAGAGAGGAATGATGGCATTTTCTGCAGAAGAAATAAGAGTCATTATTCTTTAGGAGTAGAGAGATGTGGTACTAAACCAAAACCATTCAAACCACCAACATTTTGAGTCATGTCTGAGGATAATAGGAAAAATGCTGTAATGAGTTGGGGTCATTGGATGCTGCCTGACCTGCTGCGCTTTTCCAGCAACACATTTTTCAGCAAAGTGCTGTCATGGTCAGACATAAGCAGTGACATTTAGCAGCACATCAGCCAGTGCCATGCTTATAATGAGTAAACTAAGTGAGCACAGAGCAAAGATCAACTGTCACCCTGGGAGTCTACAGCACTCAACATTAGAAATGGAGTAACAACAGTTATGGCAGGAACAAAAAGTGACATGGGAACTGTACTTCCAGGAGATGGAAAGAACAGCCAGTATACCATTAAGAGACAATGAGCAGAAACTTATAGGAGTCTGAACAACCTGAAACATGGTAAGATTAATGTTAGAATTGCATGAGAAGTTCAGTAGCACATCTCTATATCAGGAGATACCTCAGGCCATCTTTTATGCTCTTGACACACAGCTTGGCCAATTTCTCATCAGCAGCAGCAAATTGCCATATAGGTATTACTGTTTGTTAAATGTCTTGCCTCATTAATATTGAGCTGTCTATTTTACTAAACATGCCAATAAGCTAGATGTTGATAATCTCGCAATGAAAGTCAAAGGGGGTACCTGGCAACTTCAGCTCACCATTTACTCCAAAGGACCTGTATGTTGGACACCAGGCACCAATATGTCAGGGCTCTCTCTATGGGCATTGGCTACATGTACCCTGCATTTTCTGTCTTTGCTGGGCCATTTAGCACAACCACAAAGGAACGAATGAACCAAAGAACTGCAGATGCTGGAAATCAGAAACAAAATCAGAAATTGCTGGATAAACTCAGCAGGTTAGGCTGAACCCACGTGTTCTGAAGAACTGTCACTGAACTCAAAACATGAACTCTGGGTTCTCTCCACAGATGTCACTTGACCTGCTGAGCTTTTCCGGTAATTTCTGACCTCCTTCACAAAGGAAGGACGATTGTCATTGTCAACAGGCTTCAGTTAAATAAAGGTAGAAAACTTTCAGTCAAAGGGTCCCAGCACAGTAAATCAAGGTCAGTCTCCGGTACCATTGCAAGAACTTGAATATGGTCAGTCACCGATTCAAGACAGTCAGTGTCAGAATGCTCCCCACAAATAGGTTCAGACCAAGCACCACATCTCTTGACTCATTTTTCCCTATTGGATTCTGCTTCCTTTATGAAATGAGAGAGGCAGAGAGGTAATAAGGGAGATGAAAGCTAGTGGCACAGTTGTTATTGTTGCAAGTGGGAGGTGTCCCAAATGAGTGATGAGGCAGCACAGAGGGCATGCAGGGTTAGTGCTGTTGGAGATTGGACTGAGTAACAACAAGTGAGATGAGATGTTGCAGACAGTAGTGAGAGTGGTAGAGCATGAGCCTTGGTGGGACGTGGGTGCAGTAGCATAGATGGTGATTGTGAGGTATCAGAGAGAAGATGATGGCAATTGCACTGGCAGAGTGAAGAAGGTAATTGACTTTCTCTCTATAATGTTAGGCATCCCTCTAGACAGCTGAGGGCTACACTGACCCAGATGGCAACCCCGTCTCGGGTCTAGGATCCTGGTCTTCACTATTGATCTGAGGGAAAGACTAAGTCTGTGTCTGTACCACTTCATCGAGCTGAACCTCCAGGACCCTGCCTACAAAGCAGTGCACCAATTGCTTCCTGTCTGCCATGTCTGGGGCAAAATGTCAGGAACCATGCAGGGCAGCTGCAGACTGACCCTACTTGTTTGAATGTACAACAGGCTTTTAAAGGTGGCATGTGTGCAAAGGGTGCCAGTCAATTCTGGGATATCCAGTGAGTTGTGAGTTGTTCTGGGAATGGTACATATTAAGATGAGGCTAGAATCAGATGTGAGGGTTGCTATTGGGCAAGATAGGTCAGTAAATCGTAGGTGATAGATTATAGGATGAGTCTATGAGGATACAGTGAGAAAGCCTGTAGCTAAAAACCCTCCAAAAAATTTGATGTGACCCACACTAAGCCCAAAAAGTCCAAAATTCAGCCTGTGTGTGTAATGCATGCATAGAGACTGATGAGAATCCTGGATTGCTCATTCACGAGAACAGTTGTGCGCATAGTGGATCACTTGGTATAAATGATAATCCATACTTTTTTTTTATGTGATGGTGGGACTGTTTGGATAGAAAAGTAATATTGTAGTATTGTAGTCATGTGACGTCTAATATGAGTCAGTTACTGTAGACATCCATGCCACAACCAGTTCAATAAAGACTATGGAACAAGTGATAGTGACAATGAGTGAACTGGCCTTGGTACGAATCAGGATGCAGACAGCAGAATTTTGAGTATCGTAATGCTGAGAGATAGAAAAGAGCAGAAAATGCTCAATTAAATTTTATGACTTTACCTAGAAAAGTATCAAATATAAAAGTAAGGAAGTGACAACAAAGTTGGATAAGAAATTGAATGGACCAGAGTTGAAGTTTTGTGTGTCGGTTAGGGTAGGAGGCTGGAGCTGTGGGAAAAGCTTTTAGGAAAGGACGTTGTGAGAGTCGGCTAGAACAGAGAAGGTAACAGGGTTGAGCAGTTTCAATTAATAGTGTGTGATTGCTTTGATCATTGGTGATTTAGCATCTAGAGACATGGCTCAGAATGATCACAGAATTATTATTTTTTCACGCAGTGAATTAATAGAATAAATAAGCTGCAATTTGTCAGGCAGAAGGCATGTACACATTTGCATGCTGGATGTGTACTGTTCAGCATATTAAGATAAGAATGGAAAATGTTATGTCATTTAATCCTATCTAAGTAAGTGCTGCAATCTATGCATATGCAAATAGGGGACTGAAAGACTGAATCAGCTCTCCAATATTGGTTTGCCTTGAAGCAGCCAGTACCAGCACTCATGAAAACTGAGTCTAAGGATTCCCTGCAGGATCTGATAAAATAGATAACTTACTGGAATGTGGAGCTAGAAAAAGTGGGAGTCTGTTTCTTGATTCCACATCAAAAGACCCGGTTCCCACCACCATCCCTTTTACCTGCCACACCTGAATCGCTTCGTTATAATAATGTCCAATATCTGGATGATGTGGCCTTAACGTTCAGGTAGTGCAAAGAATGTACCTTCCCCACTATCCTACACATACACAAATATAGTTACACTTGAGTTTTGTTGAGGCAAAATACATAATGTACACTAAATCCTCTTTATCCATTGGGATAGGGGCACAGACTTCCCACAGGGATCTGAAAACACAGATAGCATTAAACCGTACCTCTTCTATGGATCACACATCAGACCGAATGAGACAATGAGGAAGAAAATGTGGGTCTGGAGTCAACCTTATAAATGTGTGGATTGGCAGGTAGCAAATGAATGGGTTATGAAGAGTGAGTGCAGCCTAAAACGGTTTGGATGTGAACATAGGAGGTATAGTTAGTAAGTTTGCAGATGACACCAAAATTGGAGGTGTTGTGAACGGTGAAGAAGATTACCTCTGAGTACAAAGGGATCTTGATCAGACAGGCCAATGGGCTAAGGACTGGCAGATGGAGTTTAATTTAGGTAAATGTGAGGTGCTACATTTTGCAAAGGCAAATCAGAGCAACCCTTATGGTAAGGCCCTAGGGAGTGTTGCTGTACAAAGATACCTTGAAGTGCAGGTTCATAGTTTCTTGAAAGTGGAGTTGCAGATAGATCGGATAGTGAAGAAGGCGCTTGGCATGCTTTTTTGTATTGGACAGTGCATTGAGTATAGGAGTTGGGAGATCATGTTGCGGCTGTACAGGACATGGGTTACGCCACATTTGGAATATTGCGTGCAATTCTGGTCTCCCTTCTATTGGAAGGATGTTGTGAAACTTGAAAGGGTTCCGAAAAGACTTACAAGGATGTTGTCAAGGTTGGAGGAATTGAGCTATAGGGAAAGGTTGAACAGGCTGGGGCTTTTTTCCCTGGAGCATTGTAGACTGAGGGGTGACCATACAGAGGCTTATAAAATCATGAGGGGCATGGATGGGATAAATAGACAAGGTCTTCTCCCTGGCGTGGGGTAGTCCACAACTAGAGGACATAGGTTTAGGGTGAGAGGGGAAAGATTTAAAAGGGACCTAAGGGGCAATGTTTTCATGTAGAGGGTGGTGCATGTATGGAATAAGCCAGAGGAAGTGATGGGAGCTAGTACAATTACAATATTTAAAAGTCATCTGAATGGGTATATGAATAAGAAATGTTTAGAGGATTGTGGACCAAATACTGGTAAATGGGGCTAAATTAGGTTTGAATATCTGGTCAGCATGGATGAGTTGAACAGAAGGGTCTGTTTCTGTGCTGCACATCTCTATGACTCTAAAGGCAACGGGATAAATATTTGAGCAGAATGCATAACAAAATGAATGATACAAAGAAAAGTGCAAAAAAATTAGATGAGATTGGATGTCTTCAGTTGAAGAACTAGTACCAATGCAAGCATAATGGGTCAGAGGGTCTACTTCTCTCGTTACTGTTACTGACTCTTCAAAAGGGGAACAGCTGCTTTCTATCCACCTTGTCCATATCCCCATAATCTTATTCACTTCACTTAAATCTCCTCTCAGCTTTCTGTGCTCTAAAGAAAACAACCCAAGCTTATCCAGCCTCTCTTCATAGCTAAACTGCCCCATCCTAGGCAACATCAAAGAACAAGGAAAATTTACAGCCCCGAAACAGGACCTTCAGCCCTCCAAGCCTGAGCCGACCCAAATCCACTGTCTAAACCTATCACACAATTGCTAAGCATCTGTATCCCTCTGCTCCCCACCTCTCATGATCTGTCCAGACGCACCTTAAATGAATCTACCGTACCTGCCTCTACTACCTCTGCTGGCAACATGTTCCAGGCACCTACCACCCTCTGTGTAAAGTACTTGCTGCATATATCCCCCTTAAACTTTTCCCCTCTCACCTTGAATACATGACCTCTCATTATTGAAGCCCTCACCCTGTATCTACCCTTCATGATTTTGTAAATCTCAAACAGATCCCCCCTCAATCTCCTTTTTTCTAATGAAAACAATCCTAACCTACTCAACCTCTCTTCATTGCTAGCACCTTCCATACCAGGCAACATCCTCGTAAAACTTCTCTGCACCCTGTCCAAAGCGTCCACATCCTTTTGGTAATGTGGTGACCAGAACTGTACACAGTATTCTAAATGCAGCTGAACCAAAGTCTTGTACAATTTTAACATGACCTGCCAGCTCTTATACTCAAAACCTCATACGGTGAAGATCAAGCATTCCATATGCCTTCTTGACCACTCTATCCACCTGTGCAGCCACCTTCAGGGTACAGTGGACCTGAACTCTCAGATCTCTCGCATCCTGGTTTTTTTAACCAAAGTTTTTTGTAGTTCAACTGATAAAGGCAAGTATCCTCTATGCCTTTGTAACTACCCTATCAACCTGTCCTACCATCTTCAGGGGTCTGTGAACAAGCACTCAAGATCCCTCTGAACCTCTGAGCTTCTTAGTGTTTTCCATTCATTGAGTGCTCCCTTGTCTTGTTAATCTTCCAAAATGTATCACCTTACACTTATCGGAGTTAAGTTCCATCTGCCACTGATCTGCCCATCTGATAACGAGTTTATATCTTTCAGTAACTAAAGACCTCTACCTTGCTGTCAACCATCTGGCCATTCTTCATGTCACCTGCAAACCTAATTATTATCACCCACATTTTCTTATATATCACTTGTATATATCATGTACGATAAGGATCCCAGCATTGATCCCACTAGACACCAGCTTCTAGTCACATAAGTATCCTTCTACCATTACTATTGCGTGGGTTTCCTCAGTGTGTTCCGGTTTCCTCCCACAGTCACAAAGATGTGCAGGTCAAGTGAATTGGCCATGCTAAATTGCCCATAGTGTTAGGTGAAGGGTAAGTGTAGGGGTATGGGTGGGTTGTGCTTCGGTGGGTCGGTGTGGACTTGTTGGGCCAAAGGGCCTGTTTCCACACTCTAGGTAATCTAATCTAATCACCCTCTGTCTCTTAATAACAACAAGCCAATTTTGGATCCATTTTGTCAAATTATCCTGAATTCCATGTGCTTTTACCTTCTCCATTGGTCTCTCATATGGGACCTTGTCAAAGACTTTGCTGAAATCCATGTAAAGTACACCAACTGCACTACTCTATTCTACACACCTGGTCACCTCCTTGCAAATTTCAATCTAATGTGTTAGGCATGACTTCCCTCTGACAAAGCCATACTGACTATCCCTGATCAAACTTTGCCTCTCCAAGTTGAGACTGATTCTCTCCTTCAGAATTTTCTTTAGTATTTTTTTCCTACCATTTGATCTAAGATGCATTGGTCTGTAATTCCCTGGTTTATCTCTACCACCCTTCTTGGAAAGTGGAACCACTCTTTGGACCCAACCTTTCTTGACCACTTTTTAGTCTATCCCAGATGCAGATTTGGGCTATTGGAGACACACATAAATGGTGGAAGTGAAATTTTGAATATGAGTGGAATCTAAAAGAAAGGCTGACCTTCGATCCAGTAAAGGAATTTCTCACCACCCTTCAATAGCCAGTTAGTTGTGTGCAAAAGTTAATAAAGAGAGCACTACAATTGGTTTGCAAGAACAATTGATTGACATCTCAACCTATTAATTAACCAATAAAGAAAGAGAAACTCCAAGCTTCACTGATGTTGGACGATAAAGCAGTCCAGGACGTAATTCTTCATGTGGCAGTTACTGAAGTGATGTTATATATAGTTAAGTGCATATAGTCTTCTCTGTCCCTCCACAATATTAATCATCGCTATTACTGATTCGATCAACCCTTTATTTTACAGTCATTCATAGTGATGTTTTATAAAACACCTTTGTAGTTGTCAAACCACTGACCTTGGATCCCTTGAAGTAAATTCCTACTAATCATTGCTAGGTAGGTGTGTACAAATGATTAAAAGCACCTTGGTAGATGTTGCCAAGCAGGATACAGGAAGTGAATTGGACTTAGGAACTAACTGAATTTCTATTCAAAAGAGCTGGTGCACACTTGAAGACTTGAATAACATTCATCAATGCTGTCATATTCTAAGGTTCTATTGGCCTTGATCACCTTTTCATGCCATCTTCCATTATCTGCCAATGAAAATATAACATACTTTAGCTGGAGCTTTTCTCAAAAGCAATCAGTATCAAAGTAGATCATATCACAGCTGGAGGTGGAGCTATTGCAGTTGTTGTTCCCACTTACCTTAGGGAATAATTCCTCCCAGTACACCAACTGTTAGCTAAAGCCAGGTGTACTGTCTACAGGTACTGATGTACTAGTGGGCAAGCACAGTGCATCTATTTCAACTTGAACTGCCTCATGTCCTTTTGCAAACCATTACCTTCGTAAACATTAAGTAGAAGTTTGTCATTGTAAATGGTGCTGATAATGTTTCAATAAACAATTGGCATAAGGTGGATACAGACTTTGCTGCACACAGAAAGCAAAATAAACTATTGAACAATCATGCGTTAAAGCAGTAGATGAAATTGCAAGTTTCTCAATAATTTAGGTTCAATACATAGCATTCATTGACTTATCAAAAAAGAGCATTATCTACTTTTTAAAAAACTAATTACAGATAATTGTCCTCGAATAGATTGTTCAGAATTGTAGTTTTCACTTTATTATAGTTTATTGCTTCAGGCAATTTAATAAGAATACTTTTGCTGCTGGAGGGCATCACACGCCTAGCAGAAATTAATAGTAATGGATTAGGTATAAAGAAATTTATCTCTTCAATACCTCCAACATATTTAAGAGAGAATAAAGTTAATTAAATACATTTTTATCTGTGTTAAGCATATTCCCTAAAGATGTTTAAGCTGAAGGGTGAAGGAAAATCTAGAGGAAAACCTTTTTATTCACGTATTTATTCTCAATACCTATTGGGAGATAAAAAGTAAGTACAAGATTCAAAAGTATAATATCAAATTGTTTGATCCGCTGGGTATAATTTCATGTCTCATTCTGTCTGGTGCTCCTCTAATATCCTTTCTTGAAGACTTTTAATTGTGATTCTATTTTCAAAAGGTGTTGTGTTCCTACTCAAATTACTGGATAAGACGAATAGACAAATAGACCTGGACTGCACACCATACCTTTACCCCTGTTTTTGGGCAGAAACAGAGTAATACTGAAATGAAAAAGGAGTGTGTTTCTGTATTTTGCCTAATGTCAATCAGGGCCTAACCACTGGAGACAAAGACTGAAGTGACTTGTAGCCTTACAGAGAGTCTTGTGACTCCAATAGGACTTTGATACATGGCAAATTCTCTGTGCTGGACTTACTCGGAAGGTCTGAGGTTACAGGGCCAAAATATTAAGGCACAACTACCTGTAAGAACTCAGCTTTTCAGAGAAGCTTTCTTCTGCAATTCTTGGCATTTCAGCCATTCTATTCAGTGCAAAAACATTCGCTAAGGAAGAACAACAGTGATATTGCAAACCATCACCATCTCCCCACACTCTCTTACTAGTTAGGTAACATAAGCAATAGATGGAATTTCTTCAGGATGTCACTCTTGACCCTGTGACGTATTTCTGAAAGAAGAGAGGTGCTTGCAGGAGCCTTTACTATGCCCAGAGTCTCTAACAATACAGAGTAAGCAACTGGACATCAGTGTGGGCCAGTGTAAGAGTAAATAAGAATTCTATAGGGAGGTGATTTCAGACCTGCAACAGCAGTTTCCCCATTACCACAGCTGGCACTGCCTGTGGCAGTTGAGGTAACCATTGCCTTGAGTTTCAATGATTAAGGTTATTCTGACCCACAGTTGGATCAATACAATGTTAGCCAAGTTGCCATACGTTTGTGCCAAAGCAAGTCACAGATGCACTGCTGTGACTAGTTAATTCATCTTAGTCCTCATGGACATGAAGAGACAGCAGGAAAAAGCTTTTGCAGAATTTCTACAAGCCAGAATATTTCTTACCACTTACTTGGCTATCGGTGTCATTGACAAGACCAGCATTGTTACACATGCCTAATTGCTCTTGAAGCTGAGTTTTTCCTTCAGTGAGGAGTCAGTCATATTGGATTCTATAGCAATTGATGACAATTGTCAATGCTACCATGATGATACTAGTTTTCACTTTATTATTTATATTTAAATTCTTCCAGCTGCTTTTGTGGAGTTTGAGCCAATGACCCCAGATAGTAAGCCTGAGCCTCCAGATGACTAGTCTTAGTGACATTACCACTATGCAACATTCTTTTTCATCTGGCGTCGACAGCATTCATATGGCCCTGACCAATAAACTCGACAGCTTCATCAACCATAGAGTTTAAAACCTTTAAAGGACCCAACACCATAAAAAGTGTGCAGAAAACAGATTAAACAAAATCTTTGCCTCACATATCCTGCTTCCAAAGAAACATTTGCCACAAAATTCAATTCTGTAGAACTCATTTTGTTTTTAGCATGGCTGCCATTCTTGATCTTTGTTGATTGCTAATTGATTTCTGCTGGCTGTTGCTGAGTTTCGAGAACTGGTTGGAGGTTGTATGTTTATGTTACTTGCTGAAATCTTGTAAATTGAAAGTGGTGTGGCAAATCCTGAAAACCTAGGTCCTGGCTTCAAGGCAAATACACAAAACATGGATTGCATTCTGCAGACCAAACTGGTTGTTAAGATTGAGCAGTTGGAAGTGTCTCCAGCTGTTAGTGAGTCCACGCTGTCCAGTGGTGCCAAGTGTTGAGTGTGAAGTGAAGTTATAAATGTTAGATATGAAGAATGACTGATAAAGAGATTGTTAGCAAATGAATGAAAATGGGGTTATAATTTACCCAGTATCTAAGGAAAGAGTTCAGTTGTGAAAATATTGTACTTGAAGATTAATTCACTAATTTGGTCAACAGTGTGATAGCACTACTTCCATGTCCTTGGGGCTAAAAAGCTATCATTGACCGAGGTAGCTATCTGCTCCCACTACCTTCTCTGGGTTTATCCAGGCCTCCTGTCCACCTGCTGCGTCACTACCTCAGTCCTGCATCTGAGAACTTTAGAGTATACTTCCTGCTCTATTGTGCCTATAGTCAGTCTTCCTGCAGGTCAGAACCTCATTCCCAAAGATTTCTAGCACCCGTTCCCACCATAATGCACATCTCCTTTACAGGTCAAGCTAGCTTAAGTTGTGTATGATGAGCAACCACAACGTAATAGAATTCCTCATCAAGATAGAGAGTGACATAATTGATTCTGAGAGTAGGGTCTTGCATCTGAATAAAATGAATGATGATGGTAATGAGGTGTGAGCTGGCTATGGGGAGATTGGGAGGCATTACTTAAAGGAATGGTGTTGGAAGGGCAATGGCAAACATTCAGAGAGCATGGGTGAGCATAGCAGTTAGGAGCCGCAGTAAGCCATTCGATTCGTCAAGCCTCTTCCACCAATCAATATGATCTTGGCTGATCATCGAGCTCAATATCCCACCCGTTCTCCCCCCTGCCATATCCTTTGATCCTTTTAACCACAAGAGTTATCTCTACCTTCTGTGACAGAGAATTCCTTATACACCACTCTCCAGGTGAACAAATATCTGCTACTGCTGTCTCATTATCTTTAACCCTGCCTCTGGTCTCCCTCACCATCGGGAACATCGTTCCTGCATCTAACCTGTCTAGTCCTGATAGAATTTTGTCGATTTCTAAGCAAGCTCCCCCCTCCAGTAAATACAATCCTAATTGTCTCAATCTCTCCTCATACATCAGTGCTGCCATCCCAAGAATTGATTTAGTGAACCTTCATTATACTCCCTGCATTCGACAAGGTTCCCCATGGGAGACTGATTAGCAAGGTTAGATTTCATGGAAGGAGAAAGTGAGGACTGCAGATGGTTAAAATCTTCTAGGAGAAAGTGAGGACTGCAGATGCTGGAGATCAGAGCTGAAAATGTGTTGCTGGAAAAGCGCAGTAGGTCAGGCAGCATCCAAGGAGCAAGAGAGTCGACGTTTCAAGCATGAGCCCTTCTTCAGGGAGGGCTCCATTCCTGAAGACCTCCATTCCTGAAGAAGGGCTCATGTCCGACACGTCGACTCTCCTGCTCCTTGGATGCTGCCTGACCTCCTGCGTTTTTCCAGCAACACATTTTTAGATCTCATGGAATACAGGGAGAACTAGACATTTGGATACATAACTGGCTCAAAGGAAGAGACAGAGGATGGTGGTGGAGGGTTGTTTTTCAAACTGGAGGCCTGTGACCAGTGGAGTGTCACAAGGATTGGTGCTGGGTCCTCTACTTTGTCATTTACATAAATGATTTGGATGCGAGCATAAGAGGTACAGTTAGTAAGTTTGCAGATGACACCAAAATTGAAGGTGTAGTGGACAGCGAAGACGGTTACCTCAGATTACAACAGGATCTGGATCAGATGGGCCAATGGGCTGAGAAGTGGCAGATGGAGTTTAATTCAGAAAAATGCAAGATGCTGCATTTTGGGAAAGCAGATATTAGCAGGATTTATACACTTAATGGTAAGGTCCGAGGGAGTGTTGCTGAACAAAGAGACCTGGGAGTACAGATTCATAGCTCCTTGAAAGTGGAGTCGCAGGTAGATAGGATAGTGAAGAAGGTGTTTGGTATGCTTTCTTTTTTTGGTCAGAGTATTGAGTACAGGAGTTGGGAGGTCATGTTGCTGCTGTACAGGACATTGGTTAGGCCACTGCTGGAATATTGCGTGCAATTCTGGTCTCCTTCCTATCAGAAAGATGTTGTGAAACGTGAAAGTGTTCAGAAAAGATTTACAAGCGTGTTGCCAGGGTTGGAGGACTTGAGCTATAGGGAGAGACTGAATATGCTGGGGCTGTTTTCCCTGGAGCGTCGGAGGCTGAGGGGTGACCTTATAGAGGTTTACAAAATTATGAGGGGCATGGATAGGATAAATAGACAAAAGTCTTTTCCCTGAGGTCGGGGAGTCCACAACTAGAGGGCATAGATTTAGGGTGAGAGGGGAAAGATATAAAAGGGACCTAAAGGGCAACGTTTTCACGCAGAGGGTGGTATGTGTATGGAATGAGCTGCCACAGGAAGTGGTGGAGGCTGGTACAATTGTAACATTTAAGAGGCATTTGGATGGGTATATGAACAGAAAGGGTTTGGAGGGATATGGACCAGGTGCTGGCAGGTGGGACTAGATTGGGTTGGGATATCTGGTTGGCATGGACAGGTTGGACCGAAGGGTGTATTTCCACGCTGTACATCTCTATGACTCCATGACTCTATGACTGAATGGCTTGCTCATGCTCCTTTTTTCTATGTTCCTGTGTGTAGGACAGCTTTAAGCAGCGCTGACCTCACTCAAATGTGAGTCCCCTTACTGCCATTCTAGAACTGCTTTTACTTCAGGAATGTGAAGTAGTGTTGTTTAAATTAGCAGACAGCATGAAGCTTGCATGAAGTTTGCATTGGAAAGAATGGCGCAAATTAATCATACATCACAATCCACCTTCCTCATTCCGTGCTTTCCTATAATTAACCTGGCTCCGAACACAGTTGAACGGTACAACTCAATTGTTTAGTTTCATCCTGTATCAGTTACAGTATCAATTAACTGTGCTATGACTAAGATTAACAAATGCTTCTTGTTTCCAGCAATGGAATTCCATGAAAATCTGAACAACATTGGAGTTAAAGAAGGCCTTAAAGGAAGAAAACTGCATAAAGCTGTTGAGAATTTTACTTGGAACATCACTGTTCTTAAGGTAATTAATTCCTAAGAATACTGTTAATGTAAGACACTCCTGATCAGCAATGAAATTTTCATATCACAGGCACATATGGCATAAAGTATCTTCATAGAATATTGTAATTTTAAACATATAATCATAATATCGTCACTGCACAAGGGAGGCCACTCAGTTTGTCATGTTTGTGTGAGCTTTCTGCAGTTATAGGCTTGCACGTTTGTTCTTATAAGAGAATGATCTTAATCCCTCAGCCTCAATTGCACCTACCTCCACTATTCTTTCAGGCATTGCATTTCGCGTGCTAACTAGTCATTACATAATTACAATCTAACACATTGTCACTGATTTTTTTTTTGCCACTTACCTAAAATATGTGGTTCTTTGGTTGTGATCCTTCCACCAATGAGGAGTTTCTCCCCATCTACTTCCTCCAGACCCCTCATAATTTTTAATACCTCTATGAAATCTCCTTTGAACCTTCTCTTCAGGAGGAAAAGTCACAACTTCTCTGATCTATTTACACAACTGAATCCCAGAACCATTCTCTCTAATTGTTTCTGCACTCTGAATAATGTCTTCACATCCTTTCTAAATTGAGAACTAGATGCAGTACTTCATTGAAGACCGAACTTGTGTTTGATATAGGTTTAACATAACTTCCTGCCTTTGTACTCTGTGCCCCTACTTTTAAAACTACGGAATAATATGTGCTTTATTAATAACTCGATCAAGATTTCTCGCTTCTTTTGATAATATTTGCACATTGACACCTATGTGCCCCTGCTCTTATACCCCTTTAGAACCGTACCATTTATTTTATGTTGTTTCTATGTTCATCTTTCGAAAGTGAATAATTTCACACACCTCTACACTAAATTTCATTTTCCACTTGTCCACCCCTTCCACCAATCTAAGTCCCTTAGAAGTTCAGTATTATCCTTCTCTCATTTCACAAAATGACCAAGGTTTATGTTGTTTTCAAAGTGTAAAATTGTGCTCTGTACACCAATGGCTAGGTTATTACTATATCAAGAAGTATAAGCATTCTAACACTGAGTTTGTCTGTAACTCTACTCTAACCTTTCTCCAGTCTCAAAAAGATTGAGTAACAAAATGCAAAGCATTTTTTAACCTAGTTAGATTATTGCGTGTCTCGGATGTGCTTGTATAAAAGGATCATTAAAACTATAGATTATGTTCAGCATAAATTTACTAGCAGGATGCCAGAGATGGGAAACTCTTTATGAGAAGGCAAATTAAATACTGGAACCATTTCCAATGGAGAACATTAAATGATTCAAGAGAGCCTTTCAAAATAATGAAGGGTTTTGACAGATTGAATAGGGAAAGATTGGAGAGCTGTTGACAAGGAAATATTAATGCAAAATGATCACTAAGAGTGTGAGAAGAGATGATAGGAGAAAAGTATTTACATAGAGGCATGACACAACAGAGTTTTATTTTCTGTAAGGATTGGTTGAGGCCGATATCATTTTAACTGTTACATTTTTGAAGCATATTTGCAGATATAAGACTATAGATATTGAAGTAGGGAATTAATTTTTATTTGTTGCAGCAAACAGTCAATGCGAAAGCAATAGGCTAAGTGGCCTTCAGCATTGTAAATGTCAATTGTCCATAATGTTCATGACTATGATGATGATAAAAGATAACCCTTTTTCATAGCAATAGCAGTTAAAACAAACCTCAGATTTCTACTAAGAAAAACATGTTAGCATTATGATGAATAATCTCAAGAACCCATAACGGTTACAATTCTCCACTGAAATCTCTTTACATTTATTTAGGCCTGTGGGCACAGAAGGTTGAAAATAATAATGAAAGTACAATGGTAGTGATTCACCCGATCTGTTAGAACGGAATTCTAGAAAAGTAGCCCCAGACCAGAAAGAGTTTAAAGATACTGCTTGCTTATTTCAGAGGTCACACTAAATTTAATTTAATTTTTTTGTCATTTAGCATAATAGAACTACAAAATTATGATGAAGACATTTAATGGTATTTATAGAAACAATTGCATTTCACAAAGGATTCCAGAGATTAAAACAACTAAATATAACAATATGATACAAAAAGGATTCATATCTGATAGTATTTAGAGCTTTCTATACAATTATACTGATCAGGAGAGAAGAATAAAAGTAACTTGTGACCTGGGAAATGCACTGTTTTAATTTGTAGCCTGGCTTAATGTAGGTTACCTGAGGATTTTCCAGCTAAACAACAACTATCTCTCATGATGAATGCACACAAATCTGCATATTTGAATCATGTCCTTTCCCCAAGTGAAAACCCCATTCGTGGTTAAAGATAATTGTTATCATAAGGCCAAAGATTATAATTTCTATTGCATCAATCTTTAGTCTAAATATCTTAAAATTAATCTTCAGTTTTACTTTCATTAACCTATATTTAGAGATGAGTATTTTTGTAACATTCAAATTTTTGCTTTATTCTGAAAGATGCTAGTGTATGATTCCAGAGACACTTCAGTACCTTATGTAAGTGCCATATTTTTTCATGAACAAACTCAAATTATGTTAGCAAGCTATTTGATGTTGGAGTACATCATAATGTAGCCCCAAAATACTCGTACCTTATACCAAAATGGTTCAGTATTCTAAATGGAGTCACTAGGCAAGGATGAAAATCTGATTTTCTTTTCTCCCTACCTTAGAGAACTTCACACCACTGTCTCTGCTTCCTCAGCTGAAATCAACTTGGCACATCTTAAGGCCAGGGGTTTTGCCACAGCAGAGAGCATCTCTGTTGCTGCAAAAATGCCATAAGAAGTCCCACCTCAAATCTGGACTTTCTCATATTTGTTGGGGGGAGGGGCAGAGAATATTGGAGGTGGTCTCTATTTGCACACACAGACAGCCCTTGGATGCAGCTGGTTATTTAAATGATCATCCGCCTTCAATGAAATCTGGTTGTGGAATCCCTGGAATGTGGATTTGATTTGATTTGATTTATTATTGTCATGTACTGAGATACATTGAAAAGTGCTGAACCTTCCATAAGTACATCAAGGTAATAGAATAGATCGCAAAATATAGTGTTATAGCTACAGAGAAGGATCAGAGAAAGTAGGGGGTCGGTAGAATAATGGCAAATGAGCATAGCTTGGCACAAGGAGTGTGAGGGACCATGGGAGGGTACATGCCATGGGTTGGCTTGGAGCAATACTCAAAAAAAAAACAGGGAGCAAAAGAAATGATTCATGTTTTAATCTTTATTTCTGAATTTTCAACACAATGTCAGAGTCCCTACGCAGGCAGCTGCCCAGCCCATATTAAACACGCATTTCCCATTTTAATGGGTGTTTATTTTCTGCAAGTCATCTTCTGGAAAATGTTCCAATAACATTTTTTAAATAATCAGATTCATGCAATACATTTATCAGAAAACAGATTTTTTTGTTTTCATGATCGTATTTTCAGTATATTTGCTCTGTTTTCCAGTACGTTTTCACATTTCTGTGCCTGCTTAATCTGACATGTATACAACTGAAAAGGAAAGTCCATTCTCTAGTGCAACTTGCTCAGCAGCCAAAGCTACACCTCTGCTGTCCTAGCAAACCAGTTTTGCAAACTCTCATTCCTCAAAAGCATGATGCTCTCGTTCATTGAAAAATCTGATGTTAATTTGTAACCTGTGGTGGATCACAGTTACCAACATGCCAAGTAATTTGCCAGCCTGAGATCAGAACATTGTTCTTTATTTATAGTGAATTCTAGCATGTACAAAACATAATACAAATGATGTCAGTCATTGACCCTGAAATCTAATCCATTCACTGATTTCTACAGTCATTACATTCTACATCACAGAAAAAGGCCCTTCAGCCCATCCCATCCATGCCAGTCAAAAACATTCACCTAACTATTCTATCCCATTTTCCAACACTTGACCCATGACCTTGTACGCATTGGCATCACAAGTATATATCTAACTACTACTTAACTGTAATGAAAGTTTCTGCTTCTGCCACTCTGTATGCAGTGAGTTCCAGATTTCCACCATCCTCTTGGTGAGAAAGCTTTTCTTCACATCTCCTCTAAACCTTCTGCCCCTCAACTTAAATCTGTGCAGCATGGGCATTGATCCCTCCATCAAAGCCAAAAGTTTCTTCCTGAATACTGTATCAGTGCCCCACATAATTTTGTACTTTTCAATCATGACCCCTCTCAATCGCCTCTGCTTCAAGGAAATCAATCCCAGTCTGTCCACTCCCTTCTCATAACTGAAACTCTGGAGCCCAGGTAACATCCTGATAAGTCTCCCCTGCACTCTCTCCAGGGCTATCGCATCTCTCCAGGGCTATCACATCTCTCCTATAAGATTATAAGATGTATGAGCAGAAATGGGCCAGTCATCCAATGAGATCACGGTTGATCTGATAATCCTCAACTCCTTTCCTGCCTTTTCCCAATAACTCTTGAATCCCTTATTGAAGAAAAATCTGTCTTTCTGTCACAGCTTTATCTACTGGATCACCCAGCCTTGACAACCCTCTGTGATAAAGAATTCACACATTGACTAACCTCTGGAAGAAGACATTCTTCCTCATCTCTGTCTTAAATGTGTGATCCCTTATTCCGAAATGATTCATTCCCCAAAACTGACCTTTACCTATTCTATTATCTGCCCCACTGTTCTGCTGTCTGTTTGGGCTTTATCTCCACCTATCGTTTACCCTTCCCCCCCCCCCCCCCCCCCCCCCCCCAACTTCTCTCCCCCACCCCATGCCATCTTCTACATAAATACTAACCATTTCCTAGCTACCGACAGTCCTGAAGAAGGATCACTGGACCCAAAATATTAACACTCAATTCTTTCTGTAGACCTGCTGAGTTTTGCCAGCAATTTCTGTTTCTGTTACTATTTAGTAACTATTTGCTTAACTCTGCAACTTTTCAATTGATGTTTAGATTAAGTGGTCTATGATTTCTCTATTGGTACCACATTCTTTTTTTTTGTGCGTGATATCACTTCTAAACCCTGAAGTAAAAGTATGGATGCACAGAATTATTGATTGCACTGATCCCTTTATCTAGTGCAGTTCATTTACCATATTCACTTGATTAGAAATCCATGTATGTTCTTTCTTCTCCCTTCACAGGTATAAATTTTATAACAGCAAACCACACAGCTTGTCAAAATATTCATCACATAAAATAGAACTTGTAGTTGTAGGTTCCACACTGATAATGGAAGCTGGAAACTCATGATTTTGTTGGAGAAAAGGCAGTGGAGTGGCCTAGTTAAGTTGTACCTACAGAGCACCAACATGGATACAACATGACCATCTTCTATAACCATCCTATGATTTTAATATTTTTTCTCTAATCTGCTGTGGAGAAAGTGCGGACTGCAGATGCTGGAGATCAGGGTCGAAAAGTGTGGTGCTGGAGAGGTACAGCAGGTCAGGCAGCATCCGAGGAGCAGGAGAGTCGATGTTTCGGGGCTTATGCTCAAAACATTGATTCTCCTGCTCCTCGGATGCTACCTGACCTGCTGTGCTTTTTCAGCACCACACTTTTTGACAATTAACTGATTTGGTCAACTCATAATACTAACCATATGATAATTATAGCTGTAACCTTTCTTGATTCACCTATCTAGAGTAATGTTAGATGCTGCATCATACTTCAACCCTCCCCACCCCAAAATTATTTCTTCAGTGATTCAAGACTTTTTGTTTTCATACCCTAAACACCCTGACATCCATTAAAAGATTAGCTTTAACATTTGTGCACATGTTCTACTTCTAATTTTTATATTATTGTACATTTAATTTTTGCATTGTCATACATGTCATGTTTCTCCATAAGATGTCCTCAGGAATATCTCCTGTCCAAACTAAAAAGCCCACCTTTCTCAAGTTCCTCATAATTTGGACCAGTCACCCAAGAGATTAGTCTTTCTTTGCACAGACTCAAATATTTGGGTGGTTCACTTGCTTCCTGACTAAAATTAAATGCAATTCATGATAGTTGTTTGATAATTTCTAACTTGTATTCAACTATTTTGGCTGCTTAGTTTGGCGATCTGTCAGTTTTGTTAATCTGCGTTGGTTGGAAAAGTTGCAAGTTGAATCTTCTAACACACATACCTATGTCTCTTTCAAGTTTATCCAAAGCTATTTCAGTGCCATTCATGGACTTCCTGTGCTGTTCATTTTCTTTCTCATGTGCAATATTTTACACTCCTGATTTTAGATTCCTGATGAAGGACGCCTGCCCGAAACACCGATTTTCCTGCTCCTCTGATGCTGCCTGACCTGCTGTGCTTTTCCAGTGTCACTATAATCTTGACTCTGATTTCCAGCATCTGCAGTCCTCACTTTTGCCTAACATGGTATACTTGTCTGCCTTAAATTCCATCTGCTTTCTTTTTTGTCCATTCAAGTATTTTTTTCATCTCACTTCTTAACCTTGGTACTGGCCTTGCCATTTTGGTGTAGTGTGGATTGTTTTCAAATCCAAATCAGTGATATAAGTTAGAAACAGCAATAATACCAGTTCTGCCAAATAATTAGATGGCGCTAATATCATTGGAAAGTCAATGCAATTTGGAGGTTTGCAGAACATCAATATTGCAATGATGTATTTTCCCAGTGGGAAGCTGCTATCACAGGGGACATTGTTTGGAGAATTGGGTCTTCAGTATTGTGGAGAAAGTGAGGACTGCACATGCTAGAGATCAGAGTGGAGAGTGTGTGGGGCTGGAAAAGCACAGCAGGTCATGCAGCATTCCTGATGAAGGGCTCCTGCCTGAAACATTGATTCTCCTGCTCCTCTGATGCTGCATGACCTGCTGTGCTTTTCCAGCACCACACACTCTCGTCTCTTCAGTATTGTGGTCTTACCTCCGATGTGTCTACTTTGATTGTATTGTTGTTGACTGTTAGCACAAGGAATCAGCGCCTGAAGTCACAGTGCTAAATATTTTGTGTGTTCTGTATCTCTGGGGTTTGTATATGTTGTATCTATTCAAACAATTTGTTTACTTAAAGCTAATTAATAATTAATTCACCACAGGGCCAAGCTGATCTATTGAAACATGCTAAAATTGAAGCATTGGACAACCTGAAGCAAATTCATTATGCTGCAGTATCTTGTGGTCTGAACAAACCAGGCACTGGGAATGCAGAACCGTCCAAGACGAGACGAAGCCTCGAGGCAATACCTGAAAAAGAAAGTGTCGATATTGGAGCTGGAGACCAAGTCGCTCAACCTCACCAGGATACAACCACTCAAAAATCTCTCAAAGCTGCCAAATGAGTACATCCAGTATAGAACATTTGGATTGCATTTCAAAGCCTTCTCGGTTGGTTGGTTGGTTTTAGTATTTTGTAAATCCTAAGGCACAATTCTGAAGGCGCAGAATAATGTGACAAATAGAGCAATGAATGTAACACTTCTCCAAGTGAAAGTATACTACTAGTGGTGGAAGTATGCTGCTTCAAAGAAGTGGTGGACTTGCCATTAAATGTTCGTCTGCCAAATTAATATGTATATATGATGTCACAAAGAATTAGTTGAAATGTAACTTTTTTTTCTAGTAATTTATGCTGCCATTTTACATTCTTTTTGTAAATGTTATATTTCTCTAGATACTTAAAATTCATGTCTTCATTTGATTGAAAAATCGTTATACAGAAGAATATGTAAAGTATATATAAATACAATGAGGTGTGTGTTGTTATGCTACCTAAACATTGTAAAGCTTGTTGAGCCATAAATGGAAACATGTATTATTGATTGTGGTCACTGAAGTTCAATGCACTTTATGAAGACCATTAATCAAGGGAAAGCTGGAAAAGTTTTGCTGTGAAATCTGTTCCTTCAGCGATAGTTGTGAATGTCAAAAAAACATTTGAAGTCCTTGTACCCACCATCTGGTGACCAAATAGGCAGCAGCAGCTAATAGCAGGTCGTTGTATATAGTTTCTATTTTGTGAAGTGCAACTAGAAAAGTTAGGCACATTAATTTCCACAAGAAAGGATTTCTATGCCAGTAAAGTTGGTAATACACAGGATTGCCAGCCACCATGACCTTGTTTAATGTACTGATTCACTGGGATGGAAGAGGGAAATTTTTACCTCTGTTTCTCTTCTGGCCCATAAATCACCAAAACAGTAGAGTCAACAAATTATAAACAACGTTGCCACTGTTGATGACCCGGAACCAATTAAACTGGTTTGGTTTGTTCAGAGTGATGCAGAGATAAAGTTTACGTTTTTTTCTGAAACAAAGACCATTTGAAGCCCATAAGAGTGAGTGGTCTAGTTTGCAAAAACATCATATGTTTTGCCACTGACTTTTCTCAGATTTCTAATTTATATTTTGATTTGATTGAATCATAATTTATGCTTATTCTGTTGCTGAATTTTAAGAAAATAACTTTTACAAAATCCACTGTTGTAATCCATCAGAAATGAGCTCGAGCATGCAAGAAAATGATATAGATACCGAAATAGAAACAGTACACAGTGATCCTAAATGCCTGAATCAAATATTGTTTCAAACCTTCCTTAGACATTTGGTTTTACAAATTCACTGACATCTGTGTAAAGCAGTTAAGTGTAAAGGGTCGATGTAACCTTTCCCCAATACCGCCCCCCTGCTCCTCCCATAAGCTACCAGAAGTTTTCTGTTCTAACCAATTATAGGCTCTTAAACCATTTTTTGCAGTGAAAGAGATCATTTTCCTGTTCTTGCCCCTGTCATAAAGATTTGTCTTCATCTGATGTACCAGAGAGCAAAGAATGTGGACTCTATTATGTATATAGTCGTCTCTGCCCAACCTTTGTTAAGCATTGATAGGAATTTTTTCATTTATACTAAAGAGAATGAAAAGAAAATCTGTCCTGTGATGTCATATGCTAGGTTTCAATTTAGTTTCATTTTCTTGCTTGCCCCTCACATCTGCATACTTTCAGTATTGTATGGCAAACAGAATTGTACACAATTTCCTTGCATGACAATACCAGTGCCTTGTACACATCCATCGTTTCATGAGAATCTCTACTTGATTCATCCATACGTCCTTACCACCTCCCATTTTATTTTACAGCTGCACAGATTGAATTGTTTCAGTGAATTATTCCCCAAAACCCCATATTATTCTATCGTGTTGTATTCAAGATATTTAGTTTTTGCTTCCACTGTTAATTTCCCTCTCTAATTTTATTATTTTGTAATTATCCACATTAAATGTAATTTGCCATTTATCAGCTCATCTTCCCAATTTAAGAAAGTAATTTTATAGTTACAATGAAAATCAGCAGGTCTGATAGTATTTGTGTGGAGAGAATCAGAGTTAATGTTCCAACTCAAATATGATTCTTTCCCATTACTTACAATATAGAACATTTTGCCTCTTAGCAACTGATCCCACTCTCTGGTATCCCACGAGTGATTGCTTTTGGGTTCACACAGCTCCGTTCACAAGCTCTGTTTGCTTCTTCCAGTTTAACAATTTTCAGTCCACCTTAGAATGTATGATTTCCTCCCTACAATGAGAGCATCACCAGCCTTAATAGGTATGTTTTAAGCCTAAAAAAATTGCCTTGGCATAACACAGCAGTACATTTTTAAAAATAAGGAAAAGGATCACATTACATGATGAACCCTGGGAAGTACAGAGGATCAGAGTGACCTTGATGTGCATGTCCAACAGTCCTTTAAGGTAGCAGGATGGGTAAACCAAGATTAAGAAGGGATATTTGTCTTTATAGCCAAGGCATGGAGATTATGCTGGAAATGTCTATAACATTGATTAGGTCACAGCGAGGGTTTTGTGTGCATCTCTGCAATCCACATTAAAGGAGGCATGTGATTGCACTGGATTTGATGTAGATCTGTAAAAACGATCACTGAATGACCTGTCTCATTCTGAGTGATCACATTGAATCTCCCTCCTGATGAGAGGGTGCTGAGCTTCTCCACTCCGTTCTCCCCACTCTGTTCTCCCCAAGAAGTCAGGCCTTTCTAAAGGATTGAAGGTTTAAGGTCCTGCAGTCTTAATATGAAAATATCCTTAAGAAGGACTGAGTAGGACAAAATAAATCAGAATTATCAGGATGTTGCCTGGGCTGGAAAATTTCAGTTATGAAGAGAGACTGGACAGACTGAGGTTGTTAGACCAAAAGAAATTGAGAGGATTGGAATGTACAAGATTAAGTAGGTAGACAAGGAGAAACTTTTCCTCTTGGTGAAAGGATAATGATCAGGAAACACAGATTTAAGATATGAGGCGGAAGATTTAGAGGATATGTGAGGAAACTTTTTTTTAACCCAAAAGCAATTCTGGAACTCACTGTCTGTGTGTGGCAGAGGCAGAAATCCGATGTGCACTTGTGATGCCAATGCATACAAAAGGACCAAGGACTATAAAATAGGACTAGAATAGTTTAATGTTTTTGACTGGTGATGACTCAATGGGCCAGAGGGCTTTTTTTGTGCTGTACACCTGTATGATTGTATGCATAGGGCCTTTGGTCAGCTAAAGCAGTTTTCAGAAAATGAAGCATTTTTGAGGTTTAGTCACTGTTGTATTGTAGGGAAACTCAACAAATAATTTGTGCACAGTAGTGTACCACAGACAACAGTGATATATATTGACCTGTGAAACATTTTTGTGATGTCACATGACGTTTGCTGGGTATCAGGTTTTAATATGGAAATTATGTGCCCACAAGAGAGGCTAAAAGTGATCTGAGTTTAAAATTTCATTTGGAAGACAGTACCTCTGACTGTGCTTTCATACGTAAATCTTGAAAAAAACATGTTTTCTTTACCTCAAAGATAATTGTGGAAACACAATAAATATAACGCCTTCAAACCTTGCTACTTTTTGCCATAACTAGTTGTATTCAGTTTTTTGGATTCATTCCAAAAGTGTCACGTGAGGACTTTGTATGTTGCTTATACCATAGTTACACTCCACCCCCCTCCCCCAACCTCCGCTAATTCAGGGTCATCTTGTGCATCTGTTTCACTCTCTTCTATCATGTAGAATGTGCTGCCAATTCTTTATCAGTTTGGAAAACACATGTTAATTTTAAGTAAGTTTTACAATCTTAAATTAAAAAAAACAACATTGTTAGAAGTTGATCTCAATCCAGTGAATCAAATTAGAATTGCATCATTGAATCATAGAATTTTACAGTCCAGAAGAAGGCCATTCAACCCATCGTGTCTATACTGTCTCCTAAAAGAGATACTTAGCTCGTCCCAAACTCCAGCTCTATCTCCCTATCTCTGACAATTTGAATTCAGAAGGTCAGGCATTCATTCCTTGAAACTTATTTTCCTCAACTCAATACATTTTGCTGACTGGACCACAAATGACTCTTGTTAAGGTAGAAAATGTTGCCTTTGACTCCGACATGATTTGTAGAATAACCCCACAGGAAGCTGATTTTATTCATTAAAGGAAGAGGGAGCGTCAGACCTTTTATAGATTTCTTACATGACTGGCTTCAAAATTCGATCACAACTTGACTGGATCACCAAATGAAAGGTTAATACATGTAAATTGCTTTATATTGCAAATTTTTAATTTCATTTAATCTCTCTTAAGATGCAACTGCAGTATCTGTTCGAAATTCTGCATTATAATCACCTGGTCCAAACATTGTACTTTGACTAAGTTCTTATTTGAATAAGAGGCTTTTTTTGAGTTGCAAAATACACCTTGTAAAATACAACTAAGAGGGTTTCAGAGTGTTGTGGGAAAATTAATCAGTTTTAATCAAATACCTTTGTTGGCTTTGAACGTAATGGAGAATATTTTTGGTTCCTGAAAAGTACGGAAGAAAGCTGCTATATAAATAAACCATATTACACAGGAAGGTGTTTGCAGTTTGGTCAGCACATCAAGGTTTCTGTAACACAAGTCTTTCTGCGAGAGGACAAATAAATGAAGGCATCCAGCCAAAGTTCAGGATTGATTTCAAGATTGACGCATCCTTGAAAACTAAATTTGTTCACCCTTTTCAGACCCAATGTTCTTTTTATGTTGCAAAAATCAAATGTGTGTATATATATGTATAAAATCAAATCATCATATATAATTAAAAATTAGCAGTCTGGATAGCACCAAAAAAGACTATTATGAGGCCTAGTAATCTGAATTAGAAAAACTGAGTCAACATAACTTAGCATGCAGAAATATTGCTGATGTTTTCAAAGGATTCATTTTGGAGGGAATGCTTGATTTAGTCCTCTTGTACTATTTGTGATATTAAGTCAAGAAGCTTCCATTTGTTCTCTCCTCTCAGTAGCACTGACTTTGTAACTAATGGAGCCATTTATGATTTCTACCAACCGATTATTTCCCCCATGCTTTATTTACTCTTATGGGAACAACTGGATTGAAAAACCAAATGCCAGAATTTTGAGTAGAAATGCGACAATGTGAAAACTGTGTTTTTTTTTATTAAAAATATTTTGAATTCAACTGTGCTGTTTTAATACAACATTCATATAATATAAAATGAAAGATCATATTTGTAAGAATAAAATGCTGTTTTCCCAAAGAAATTGTTTAAACATTTACTGACCCTAACAGGTACATCACACAATTATTACAAATGGAAAATGTTTATTATTGAGCAACTGTTATATTGGACTATTGCCATGATGAAAGGGAGCATGTTAGGTCAGTTGGCAAGATATCTAGCGTGTGGTTCAGAAGAACAGCGAGAGTGCATTTGTTCCAGCTGAGGTAAGCTTGCGAGCTGCCTCCTCAACCTCAATGGAAGGCAATGATAAGCCACAACTGAAAAAGCTGCTAAGAAAACAGCTCAGGATGAAGAACCAGAAGACAATGAAACCAGGACTGACATATGGTTATAGGATGTATGGATGAATGAAATGATTTGCAATGATCTGCTAACCTAATGCAGCATAGCAGCATGCAAGATGACTAATAGGACATTCTGATATCAGTGTTGGAGAAAATAGTCTGCCAGGATTAATCAAGAATTAATGAGAAAACAAATGATATCTGATTTCTTAAGATGGCAAGGAAGCGGCAATTACTTTCTAACTCCATATGCAATCTAACAAGTTAGATTGGAGCCATTAATAGTTGCTTTATCTTGCTAACTGGAGAATGCCTCCTCCATGGATGAGTTAATGTTATTAGTCACTCATAAGATTTTAAGAATTTTTTTAATGATCATTTTACTTATTGTGCATGTAATTTGAATTTTCAAAAATACGGTAATGGTTGGTCCCTGGGGAGTGTTGCTGAACAAAGAGATCTAAAGGTGAAGGTGCATAATTCCTCAAAGTCACAGATAGTCAGGGTGGTTAAGAAGACATTTGATATGCGTTCATTGGTCATAATAATAAGTATAGGAATTGGGATGGCATGCTGTTGGTTGTAGAGGACATTGGTGAGGTTACTTTTTAGGGTACTGCTTACAATTCATGGGTGGCACAGGGGTTACCACTGCTGCCTCACAGCGCCAGAGACCTGGATTCAATTCCTGCCTCAGGCGATTGACTGTGTGGAGTTTGCACATTCTCCCCGTGTCTGCGTAGGTTTCCTCCAGGTGCTCCGGTTTTCTCCCACAGTCCCAAAATGTGCAGGTTAGGTGAATTGGCCATGCTAAATTGCCCATAGTGTTTGGTGAAAGGGTAAATGTAGGGGAATGGGTCTGGGTGGGTTGCTCTTCAGAGGGTCGGTGTGTACTTGTTGGGCCGAAGGGCTTGTTTCCACACTAATTTATCTATCTATCTAATTCTGGCCACCCTTCTATAGGAAGGATGTTGTTAAACTTGAGAGGGTGCAAAAAGGATTTGCGAGGATGTTGCCAAGACTGGAGGGTTTAAGCAAGAGGGAAAGGCTGAATAGGCTGGACCATCGGAGGTTAAGGGGTGACTTTATAGAGGTTTATAAAATCACGAGGGGCAGGGATAGTGTGAATAGCCAAGATCCTTTGGGTAGTCCAAAACTAGAGGACATACATTGAACAATACACAGAACAGGCCCTTTGGCCCACGCTGTTGTGCCAAACATTTGTCCTAGTTTAAGCACCTATCAATGTACCTATCCAATTGCCACTTAAAGGTCACCAATGGTCCCACAGGCACCGCATTCCATGCCCCCACCACTCTCTGGGTAAAGAACCTACCCCTGACATCCCCCCTATATCTTCCACCCTTCACCTTAAACTTATGTCCCCTTGTAACACTCTGTTGTACCCGGAGAAAAAGTCTCTGACTGTCTATCTATTCCCCTGATCATCTTATAAACCTCTATCAAGTCATCCCTCATCCTTCACCGTTCCAATGAGAAAAGGCCTAGCACTCTCAACCTATCCTCGTACGACCTATTCTCCATTCCAGGCAACATCCTGGTAAATCTCCTCTGTACCCTCTCCAAAGCTTCCACATCTTTCCTAAAGAGGGGTGACGAGAACTGCACACAGTACTACAATTTTCCTTACCAAGGTCCTGTACAGCTGCAACACCACCTCACAACTCTTGAATTCAATCCCTCTGCTAATGAACGCTAATACACTATAGGCCTTCTTATAAGCTCTATCCACCTGAGTGGCAACTTTCAAAGAGCTATGAACATAGACCACAAAATCCCTCTGCTCCTCCACCTTACTAAGAACCCTACTGTTAACCCTGTATTCCGCATTCTTATTTGTCCTTCCAAAATGGACAACCTCACACTTGACAGGGTTGAACTCCATCTACCACTCCTCAGCCCAACTCTGCATCATATCTAAGTCCCTTTGCAGCTGACAACAGCCCTCCTCACTATCCACAACTCCACCAATCTTCGTATCATCTGCAAATTTACTGACCCACCCTTCGACTCCCTCTTTCAAGTCATTAATAAAAATTACAAACAGCAGAGGACCCAGAACTGATCCCTGCGGAACTTCACTTGTAACTGGGCTCCAGGCTGAATATTTACCATCTACCACCACTCTCTGACTTCGACCAGTTCTCTGTCCAACTGGCCAAATTTCCCACTAGCCCATGCCTCCTGATTTTCTGCACAAGCCTACCATGGGGAACCTTATCAAATGCTTTACTAAAATCCATGTACACTCCATCCACTGCTCTACCCTCATCCACATGCTTGGTCACCTCCTCAAAGAATTCAATAAGACTTGCAAGGCAAGACCTACCCCTCACAAATCCGTGCTGGCTGTCCCTAATTAAGCAGTATCTTTCCAGGTACTCATAAATCCTATCCCTCAGTAGCCTTTCCATTACTTTGCTGACCACCGAAGTAAGACTAACTGGCCTGTAATTCCCGGGGTTATCCCTATTCCCTTTTTTGAACAGGGGCACAACATTTGCCACTCTCCAGTCCCCTGGTACCACCCCCGTTGACAGTGAAGTCGAAAAGATCATTGCCAACGGTACTGCAATTTCCTCTCTTGCTTCCCTCATAATCCTAGGATATATCCCGTCAGGCCCGGGGGACTTGTCTATCCTCAAGTTTTTCAAAATTCCCAACACATCTTCCTTCCTAACAAGTATCTCCTCTAGCTTACCAGTCCGTTTCATACTCTCCTCTTCAACAATATGGTCCCTCTCATTTGTAAATACTGAAGAAAAGTACTCATTCAACTCCTATCCCTTCCGACTCAATACACAGTTTCCCACTACTGTCCTTGATCGGACCTACCCTCGTTCTCGTCATTCTCATGTTTCTCACATAAGCATAAAAGGCCTTGGGGTTTTACCCGCCAAAGATTTTTCATGCCCTCTCTTAGCTCTCCTAATCCCTTTCTTCAGCTCCCTCCTGGCTATCCTGTATCCCTCCAATGCTCTGTCTGAACCTTGTTTCGTCAACCTTATGTAAGCCTCCTTCTTCCTCTTTACTAGACATTCAACCTCCCTCGTCAACCAAGGTTCCCTCACATAACCATCTCTTTCCTGCCTGACAGGTACATACATATCAAGGACACGTCATATCTGTTCTTTGAAAAAGTTCCATATTTCAACGACATCCTTCCCTGACAGCCTATGCTCCCAACTTATGCTCCTCAGATCCTGTCTTGCAGCATCGTATTTACCCTTCCCCCAATTGTAAAACCTACCCTGTTGCATGCACCTATCTCTCTCCATAAACAAGGTTAAAGTCACAGAATTGTGGTCACCATCACCAAAATGCTCACCCACTAACAAGCCCATCACTTGTCCCGGTTCGTTACCGAGTACCAAATCCAAAATGGCCTCCCCTCTGCTCGGACAATCTACATACTGAGTTAGAAAATCTTCCTGGACACACTGCACAAACAACGCCCCGTCCAATCTACTTCATCTAAAGAGCTTCCAATCAATATTTGGGAAGTTGAAATCGCCCATGACTACTACCCTGTGGCTTCTGCACCATTCCAAAATCTGTTTCCCAATCTGTTTCTCCACATCTCTGCTGCCATTGGGGGGCCTATTGTAAACACCCAACAAGGTGACTGCTCCTTTCCTATTTCTGACTTCAGCCCATACTACCTCCAAAAGCAGATCCCCCTCGAACTGCCTTTCTGCAGCCATTATACCATTTCTGATTAGAGACACCACACCCCCTCCTTTTTTACCACCCTCCCTAATCTTACTGAAACATCTGTAACCAGGAACCTCCAACAACCATTCCTGTCCCTCTTCTATCCATGTTTCCGTGATGGCCACAACATCGTAGTCCCAAGTATCGATCCATGCCTTAAGTTCACCCACCTTATTTCTGATACTCCTTGCGTTGAAGTATACACACTTGAACCCATCTCTGTGTCTTCAAGTATTCCCTGTCAGTGCTACCTTCTCCACAGCCTCCTTACATTCTTGGACATCCTGAAAAACAGCTAACCTACTTGCTGGACTACAAGTCCGGATCCCATTCCCCTGCCAAATTAGTTTAAACCCCCCTCAAGAGTGCTAGCAAACCTACCTCCCAGGATATTGGTGCCCTTCTAGTTCAGGTGCAACCCGTCCTGCTTGTACAGACCGCACCTTCCCCAGAATGCAGTCCAGTTGTCCAAATACCTGAAGCCCTCCCTCCTATACCATCCTTGCAGCCACGCATTCAACTGCACTCTCTCCCTATTCCTTGCCTCACTGTCACATGACACCGGCAACAACCCAGAGATGACGACTCTGTCCGTCCTAGCTTTTAGCTTCCATCCTAACTCCCTGAACTCCTGAATGACTTCCCCACCCCTCTTCCTACCTATGTCGTTGGTGCCAATGTGCACCACGACTTCTGGCTGCACACCCTCCCCCTTAAGGATTCTGAAGACATGGTCCGAGACGTCTCGGATCCTGGCACCCGGGAGGCAAAAACCAACCGAGACTCTCACCAATGTCCACAGAACCGCCCATCTGTCCCTCTAACTATAGAGTCTCCTATAACTAGCGCTCTCCTCCTCTCCCCCTTTCCCTTCTGGGCCTCAGAGCCGGACCTCGTGCCAGAGACCCAGTCACTGCAGCTTACCCCTGCTAGGCCGGTCCCCCCCCAACACTATCCAAAGCGGTATACTTATTGTTGAAGGGAACGACCACAGGGGATCCCTGCACTGCCAGCTTCCTCCCCTTCCCACCTCTAACTGTTACCCAGCTACCTCTGTTCTCTGGCGTAACTATGTCCCTGTAGCTTCTATCTATCAGCCTCTCGAATAATTCTCAGTTCATTCAACTCCAGCTCTAGTTCCCCACACTGGTCTGTGAGGAGCTGGAGCTGGGCTGCACTTCCTGCAGATAAGTCGGCAGGAGCATCGGTGGTCAGTCCTACCTCAAACATCCTGCAGGAGGAACATTCCACTGCCTGAGCTGCCATAACTCTACACTGAGTCTCCAAAACAAGAACATTAAGTAGCTTACCTGTTCAGCCGACTGAGTCCTTTCTTTTAGGTTAGAGGAGGAGGGAGGGAGGGAGACACTACACGTGTAGTGTCTCGGGTTCCTTCTCCGCTCAAATAACAATCACTTACCTTCCCGACTAGCTCTGCGCTCTGCCTTCACTTCCGCCTAGCTCCCGCTGCTCTCTGCTGCAAAAAAGATCGCAACATTTAAAATGAAAGGGGAAAGATTTAAAAAGGACCTGAGACCAACATTTTCACATAGAGGATAATGCATAACTGGAATGAGCTGCCAGAGGAAGTGGTGGAGGCGAGGATAATTACAACATTTAAGAGGCATCAGGATGGGTATATGAACTGAAAGGGTTTAGAGTGAAATGGACCAAATGCTGGAAAATGGGTCTAGGTCAGATTGGATGTTTGGTTGACATGGATGAGTTGGTCCAAAGGGTCTGTTTCACTGCTGTATGACTGACTAGATTAAAATTGAATTTAGCTGTCCGTCACTCTTTGCAGATTTTACAAGTTTGTACATTTACAGTTCACTAATTAGCAATCCCTGTATTTGACAAGACTAATTAGCTGAGGTTTTTTAAAATTTCACAAACTGTAAGTCTCTTTCTTTGACACTTCCATCCATCTTTATATCATAAGACCTTTGTGCTTCTTTTTACTTCTATTTTATCTCATGAGACCAAATTCCAATAAGGGCCAAATGTACGTGTAAATAATGCCATACCAGGTTTACTGCAAACTTTATCAAGCCTCCTCTTAGCAGAAATTATAAATATGGCCAGTGAAAACTCCCACCTCGACAGTGGGTTTCCTGAGAAATTACCATTGACAGAATGTCAGTGTTATTGTAGCCATTCCAATCTGAAAGGAAAAGGAAGATCAAACCTGAGTAATTCCTATAACCTGGAGGGTTGCACACATGTATCCAGGCTGACAGGTACAGAGAGTAATTTTCACTTTTACTGGTACAGCAGCCTTTTAAAGTTAGGAATATTGTAGCCAGGTAAAAGCTGACAGAATGATTTCTACTTCACCACAACAGGTGTCTTTTAAAAGATCAATTCAGTGACTGATTGTGAAGAAACACAAGACAGCTTTTTGGAAGAAGTTTACAAGAATGTCTTGTTCCAATAGGTTGGACATCAAAGACCTCTGCGACAGCGTGAGCCTGATAAGATACTGTTGTCCTGTCATGTTGAGGAATTCATCACCGTCTGTATAGTCCGTTGGGTTATTACTTCCTCGATGTTTTGTGTCCACCCCCTGTTTCCTTTGAAACAACATTGTGCTGAGGAGAAGATAGCGCCTGCTGCTGCTGCTCATTAATGTCCCCCGTTCCTGGTGTTGCTGCTGCTCTTGTTCGTCATCAGGTGTCAAAGAAAGAATTGCACGCTACTCACGTGCTGCAGCGCATGCCAGCAATGAACAAATGAACATCAGAGGCACAAAAGTCCCAAGATAACAGAAATGGTCACCAAAGATTTTCATTCAGGGGATGTAGGATTTGCTAGCTAGGTCAGCATTTATTGTCCAAGCAATGTGTCAGAAACTACACACAGAATAGTGAAAATAAACACTTTTAATTCACCAAATTGACTCCTGCAACATCTGAACTAACATATGAGGAGAGATTGAGTTGGTTAGGATTGTGTTCACTGCAGTTTAGAAGAATGAGGAGTGGAAACTATAATAAAAATCCTATAAAGTGTTAACAGGACTCGCCAGGTTAGCTGCAGGAAGGATGCTCCTGATGATGGATGAGTCTGGAACTAGGAATCATTGTTCAAGGATAAGGAGTGTCTGTTAAAACTGAGCTGTGGAGAAATATCTTCCATTGAGTGGCGAGTCTGTAGAATTCATTACAACAGAAAGTGGTGAGGACAAAACATTCTGTTTTCAAAAAGGAAGTAGATATAGCTCTTGTGGCTAAAGGAATCAAAGGATATGGGAGAAGGCTGGGATTAGGGGTATTGAGATTGATGATCAGCCATGATAATATTAAATGGTGGAGCAAGAGTGAGGGGTGAAATGGCCGACTCCTAGTTCTATCTTTTTGTTTCTAAGTAAATTTTCCAGCTTTGTCTAATACTGCTGTCCTTTTGCTGGCTCTGGTAAGTTTCAAAAATCCTGGGAACCCTTGTGCAGTCACTTAAAGCCAGAATGGTATAAATCTGCTTTCAATTCTAGAACATAGAACATAGAAAAATACAGCGCAGTACAGGTCCTTTGGCCCTCGATGTTGCACCAATCCAAGCCCACCTAACCTACACTAGCCCACTATCCTCCATATGTCTATCCAATGCCCGTTTAAATGCACGTAAAGAGGGAGAGTCCACCACTGCTACTGGCAGGGCATTCCATGAACTCATGACTTGCTGAGTAAAGAATCTACCCCTAACATCTGTCCTATACCTACCACCCCTTAATTTAAAGCTATGCCTCCTCGTAATAGCTGACTCCATACGTGGAAAAAGGTTCTCATGGTCAACCCTATCTAAATCCCTAATCATCTTGTACACCTCTATCAAGTCACCCCTAAACCTTCTTTTCTCCAATGAAAACAGTCCCAAGTGCCTCAGCCTTTCCTCATACGATCTTCCTACCATACCAGGCAACATCCTGGTAAACCTCCTCTGCACCCGTTCCAGTGCCTCCACACCCTTCCTATAGTATGGCGACCAAAACTGCACATGATACTCCAGATGCAGCCGCACCAGAGTCTTATACAACTGCAACATGACCTCAGGACTCCAGAACTCAATTCCTCTACAAATAAAAGCCAGTACGCCATATGCCTTCTTCACAGCACTATTTACCTGGGTGGCAACTTTCAGAGATCCGTGTACATAGACACCAAGATCCCTCTGCTCATCCACACTACCAAGTATCTGACCATTAGCCCAGTACCCCATCTTCTTGTTACTCTTACCAAAGTAAATCACTTCACACTTACCCACATTGAACTCCATTTGCCACCTTTCTGCCCAGCTCTGCAGCTTATCTATATCCCGCTGTAACCTGCCACATCCTTCCTCACTGTCAACAACTCCACTGACTTTCGTATCATCCGCAAACTTGCTCACCCAACCTTCTAGCCCCTCCTCCAGGTCATTTATAAAAATGACAAACAGCAATGGTCCAAAAACAGATCCTTGCAGAACACCGCTGGTAACTGCACTCCAAGATGAACCTTTACCATCAAATACTACCCTCTGTCTTCTTCCAGCCAGCCAATTCCTAATCCAAACCTCCAACGCACCCTCAATGCCATACCTCCGTATTTTTTGCAGTAGCCTACCACGGGGAACCTTATCAAACGCCTTACTAAAATCCATATACACCACATCTACCGCTTTACCCTTGTCCACCTCCTTAGTCACCTTCTCAAAGAATTCAATAAGGTTTGTGAGGCATGACCTGCCCTTCACAAAGCCATGCTGACTATCCTTGATCACATTATTCCTATCCAGATGTTCATAAATCTTATCCCTTACAATTCTCTCTAAGACTTTGCCCACAACAGAAGTGAGACTCACCAGCCTATAATTACTAGGGTTATCCCTGCTCCCCTTCTTGAACAAGGGAACCACATTTGCTATCCTCCAGTCTTCTGGCACTATTCCTGTAGACAACAAGGACATAAAAATCAAGGCCAATGGCTTTGCAATCTCCTCCCTTGCTTCCCAGAGAATCCTAGCATAAATGCCATCAGGCCCAGGGGACTTATCTATTTTCACCCTTTCCAGAATTTTCAACACCTCTTCCCTACATATCTCAAAGCCATCCATTCTAATTAATTGTGACTCAATATTCACATCGGCAACAATCTTCTTCATTTTAAAATTTTAGACCAAACACCTCATGGTGGTTTCCCATCCACCTGTAAACGCATACTTGGTAAATGTCAAAAAAAAATCATATCAGTTTCCAATACGCTGGTAATTTTAGATCCGTACCACTGAACCTCAGTATGGAAAACTAACCATCTACCTATACTCACTGCTTTCTGTCCTAAATTCAATTTGTTTTCTAGGTTGTACACATGGTGCTGAATTTTACCAAAAATTAGCAGTGTCAATTTTGAGGAGTTTCTCTCCATGAACCCTAGCAAGTTATCTCACAATCCTCCTCTGCTTCACTCATTATGAATGCACCACTTCTTTATGATGCCACCTCACGCTATTTTGCATTTGCCAGCAGAGGAAGTACTCACCACTGCCTTGACCTCTCCGGATTCCCAGCCTCAATGCTATTGTTAAAGCATGGGTCAGGAACTGCACTTCACAACGCGCGTGGTGGAAGGGCAAATGAAACGAAAAGCTTCTGAGGGCACACAGCTGGCACTTTATTGTAAACACAAGCTCACATTTGTAAATATGAGATTATCCCATAGCAGTTTGACTGTAATTGAACTGCAGCTGTAAGAATCAAACTACAAAGGCTACTGGCCCTTGGTACCACACCATCTTAGAACCCTGCCTATGGGAGCGCGAAACCTTCCCAAACAACCAGCATCTCGCTGTTCAATGTGGGGGCATCACATGCTGGCAAGTCTTTAAATGGTTGAAAATGTAAAGTAAAGGTGAAGAAAAAAACTCAAAAAATGCTTTATTTGCTTTTTGAACAACAAATTAGTAGTCATTGAATGATGTCGTCGAAAAGTGTGGCGCTGGAAAAGCACAGCAGGTCTGGCAGCATCCAAGGAGCAGGAGAGTCAATGTTTCAAGTGTTAGCCATTCATCAGAAATGTGAGAAGTGTGGAAAGAGGATAAGAGATAGGTAGATGCAGGTGGAGGGGTGATGGTGGTACATTGGAGGGGAGGGTGGCGCAGTTAGGTGGGAAGGATGATGGATAGGTGGAACAATTCAAGAGGACGGTGCTGAGTTGAAGGGTTGGATCTGAAATGAGGTGGGGGGAGGGGAGTTGTGAAAACTGGTGAAGTCAACGTTGATGTAATGTGGTTGGAGGGTCCCAAGGCGTAAGATGAAGTAATCTTTCACCACACAGCATCAATGTCAATTTCACCAGTTTTCTTATCTCTCCTCTCTCCAACTTATCCCAGATCCAACTCTGCAACTTGGCACCACCCTCTTGAACTGTCCTACCTGTCCATCTTCCTTGCCACCTATCTGCTCCACCCTCCCCAGCAACCAGCCACCATCACACCCCGCACCTGCATCTACCTATTGCATTCTTAGCTATCTTCACCCCACCCTCCTATTTACCTCTCAGCCGCCTTTCCCACCCTGCCCATATTCCTGATGAAGGGCTTGTGTTTGAAACACAATTCTCCTGCTCCTGGTTGCTGCCTGACCAGCTGTGGCTTTTCCAGTGTTACACTTTCCAACTCTAATCTCCAACATCAGCAGTCCTCACTTTCGCCTAGTCAATGAATGTCCTCTACATTCACATCTATTGGAAGCGAGTATCAATTAACTCCCGTTTCACTCAATGGTACAGCATTCGACTGTGTTAAAGGTAATGTTCTTCCTGTGTTCATCTTCCTCCTTGGAAGGAAGCTGCCACTCTCCCAGTTCTCCAGCAACCATCCCATCCACTTTTTGCCTGCTTCAGTTGTGCAGATTACAGCATGCTTGGATTATGTAGCACATTCTGTCAGCAATGTATTGAAAGACCCACCCAGATTGATCAAAGCATCAGAACCCCATCTTCAGGAGGCTTATCATCTGCTCCATGATGGGCCTGGTTGAAGAGTGAGCTCCACTGAATCCATGATCAACCACAGAAAGGGGGTTGCAGGATGGAGTCATCAGCCATGATTGAGATCTCAAAGTCAATAAATAGACAATATGATTCTTTATCGGTACACTCCTCAATATGAGATGAGTGGAAGGCACAAAATGACATTTGGAAGTTTTAATATCTGAATTTTTCTCTTGGAGATGTGCTTTGTAAGTGGGGTCACAAGATGCACTCCATCTGATATGTGACTTTGCCTGGGACTGGTGTTTTCTCCTGCAGGCTTTGGTTCACAGTGCAGTGTGCGTATGGAGGCAGACTGATGGGAAAGACCATCTCGATCCTTGGTGACAGCAACATAGCTCCAAACATTATTCAAAGGTCCCCTCAAACTCAGCACGTACCCATTCTCTGCCAGCAATCATGCCTCCTCCACGCAGCTTGATGCAGCATCCACAGCCACTCATGCAGTATTCACCAATGCAGCATTCTCAGATTCTCCCCTTGAAAGCAGGGTGCTCTAGACCATGGAAACCTCCCCCCCCCCCCCCCTCCCCCATGACCTCCTTTCCAGCCATGATTGAGCATAACCACACCACCCCCACCTTACAAATACAAAATTACACTGTTCCCCTTCATAACTGTCATTTCCTCTTTCCCTAGTCAGTAGTTCCAATCCCCATGAATAAGATGCTGAGACTCCTTCTCACAACTGCCACACAAGTAGCTAGTCCTGGATGAGAAGTGCCCAGGCCCTTCACTGGTGCCTGTACACCTCCCTAACCACATCAGGTTTACTCCGTCACTTTTCTTTTCACAAAAACTACTTACATTAGTCCTACTATCCTCCACTACTATGGAGCCACAGACTGACTATGACCTATCCACTGAAAACTGCAGAGGCATGGACCCTTGAGCCAGGCCATTCACACTGGGGATCTGATCATGGCCAACCCCTTGCACTGGAATCAGAGGTTGCCCTGGACTTAGCTGGGAGCCTGATTGACGGGTGCCTCCATGGGCTTTGGTGAGGACCCTTTAGATTTTGAGTTGTGGCTGTCTACCTACTGCACATACAAAGTGTTTACTGCATAAGCTGTTAGCATGTGGTGCAGGTGTGAGATTGATATAATGCACTGTGGTACAGCAAGACTTCCACCCACGAGACTGAGGACTGCTGTGCAGTAAGCCCAGCTGCCTGGTTGGGGGACTGTGCTAATTAGCATGGCAAGACCAGTTAAGACCTCACATGCTGGGGTCATGGGGGGAGATGAGTACAAAGTAAATAAAGAATGTTACAATACATTAGGGGTTGATTAGCCTTACTTAGTTATAAGGAACATGCAACCTCATGGAGAGTGTATGTCCAAATGGTCTGACGTCCCTTGAGATTCAATGACATTGAATATCCTGCTATCAACATACTGGGGGTTACCACTGACCAGAGACTGAACTGGGCCAGCCAGATAAATGCAGTGGCTACAAGAATAGATCAAAGGCTAGGAACACTTCACAAGTGTTATGGACTAGGTCAGATCACTCAAAACATTCTTAAGCAGGTAGCCCAGACCATAACTTTGCAATTTGTTTTGGTAAGTATGCATTGAAAATTACCCAGAATACGTTAGTGAGGTCAACTACCAGGTTTTAAAACAGACAAAATTTTATTCACAAAATTACACAATGAAACACAAAGAACACCATGAAGAACTCAAACTATCCAAACTAGACTTGTGCTGTTCTGAATATACACAACAGTTCCAGTAAGCAAAATCCTTAAACACAGTAAAAATGAAACTAAGACTTATAGTCGAAGTTAGAAGGGCAGAAGGAGATAGAGCATCTAGCAACCTGTTTCCACATAGCTCACTGCTGACTTCCAACTCAAACTTCAGTTTTGAGGACTGACCACTCCCCTTTCATTATACAGGTCACTTCTAAAACATGACCACTTTGGTTACATATAAACAGAAGGTGTCTCAATAAACTCTTTAATCTCTGCACCAAACCAGTCTCATTGGAGCCTGAGTGGTTTGCAACTCCTCTGAAAAAAATCAAGGACACAGTATCCTTGAGGAAAGGAACAGCTTTTAATGAACCATCAATCTCCAAAGATGGCTTCATTTTTAAAACACCTTGAAAAAAACTGGTTAGTAGTCTAAAACACACATATATACACTATACTAACTATATACATGTAAACATGCACAACTATTTGCGAATTCAGGCCATGGCACATCCACCAACAAACGCCTCAATATCTCATTCGAGTCTCGGTAACGCATCGGCAATCACGTTTTCGTAACCTGCCACGTACACAATTGTCAAATTGAATGGCTGCAACAACAAGCTCCATCTAAACAATCTGGCATTTATGTCCTTAATTTTTTCCATAAATGTTAATGGGTTGTGATTAGTGTATACGATTGTCTCAGATGCATTACTGGCAATATGAACACTGAAATGTTGCAATGCCAACACCAAGCTTAAAGTCTCTTTCTCCACTGTTGAATATTTCTGTTAATGCACATTCAATTTCTTGCAAAAATATGCAACGGGTCTTCCTATTCCCTCATTATCCTCCTGCAGGAGCACCGCACCGACACCCACATCACCAACATTGACAGCCACCTTGAAAGGCATTGTGTAATCCGGGGTGGCTAATACTGGGGCAGTAGTTAACACAGTTTTTAGGTTTTCAAATGCCTTTTAACAGTCTGCTATGCACTGAAACTTCTCGCCCTTTTTTAACAATTCAGTGAGTGGATCAGCCACACTGCTAAAATTCGGCACAAACTTTCAGTAAAATCCACTCAATCCTAGGAACCATAGTACTACTCTTTTTCTTGATGGTGTGGGAAATTCCCCATTTACTTTCATTTTTGCACTTCATGGGGCCATTTGTCCATATCCAATAACATGGCCCAGGAAGGTGACTTGGGCTTTGGCAAATTCACTTTTAGCTAGGTTTACCATCAAGCCTGCCTTCCGAAGTCGATCAAACAAATCCGATAAATGCTGTAAATGTTCCTTCCATGAGTGACTAAAAATTGCCAGGTCATCAATGTTAACAACACAGTTGGGTAATCTGGCAATGACCTTATTAGTTAGTCTCTGAAATGTGGCTGGAGCATTTTTCATACCAAATGGCATGACTTTGAACTGATATAGTCCATTTGGCATTACGAAAACCAAAAGCGCCTTTGCTCTCACTGACAGTGGTACTTGCCAGTAGCCTCTGACCAAGTCCAACTCAGAAATGTAAGTTGCTTGCCCCACTTTTTCGACATAGTCCTCCAACTGTGGGACTGTGCTATGTAACGGCGTTGACTTTGCGAGAGTTTACACATAACCGTTGTGTACCATCTGGCTTTGGCACCATGACTATGGGTGAGCTCCAGACACTGTACATCACCTCGATTATGCCATCTTGGAGTATGTGCTCTATTTCCTTCTGAACCTGTGCCAACTTTAGTGGGTTATGCCTGGAAGGATGTTGCTTAATCAGAACAGCATCTCCTACCTCTACATCATGCACAGTTATGGTATTTCTGCATTATTTCTCCATGTGATAGTAATAACTCTTTCAGATCATTTTGATTTTCTTGTGAAATGTAACTCAATAATTTATCCCAATTTTTGACAACTTCCCCATTGACCAATGTGATTTGAGAAATGTCTAATTCAGATCCTCTGAATTTGGTTCTTCCTTCTGTGCTGTAATTATTAACATCTTCTCCTCTCGTTTCCCTTCCCTATCAAAATACCTTATCAACATATTCACATGATACACTCTGTGAGATTTCTTCCTGTCTGGAATCCTTATCAAGTGGTTCACCTCATTCAATCTCCTTCAATTTGATACGAGACCACTAAACCTGGCTTTTAAAGGTTCACATGTTACTGTTACTAGTTTACCTTATTCCCGATTGCAAAATTACCAATTTTTGATTTCTTGTCTGCTTCCATTTCATTGTCTGCTGTGATACCTTTAACTGCTGTCTAGCCAACTCCCCAGCTCTATACAATCGTTCTCTAAAATTTGAAACATGGTCCAAATGGGTGGTCCCTGCATTCTGATTTATTAATGTCTCCTTAATCAATTTTAACTGTCCTCTTACTTAATACCTAAAAACTAATTCAAATGAACTGACTTTGGTTGATTCATTCGGTGCATCTCTGATCGCAAAAAGTACAAACGGAATTCCCTTATCCCAATCATCTGGATAATCCTGACCACAAGCTCACAATATGGTCTTTAATGTTTGATGCCATCTCTCTAGCGCTCCCTGCGATCCTGGTGGTACGCAGTAGATTCGAATTGTTTTATTCCCAAGTTATCCATACTCTACTTGAATATTTTGATGGAAAGTTTTACCCTTGATCTGACTGAATCTCTATTGGTAATCCGTATCTAGTAAAAACAATTGATTAATTGTTCTGTAACCCTTTTAGCTGTGATGTTGTGTAATGTGATTGGCTCTGGAAATCTAGTCAACACATCCATTATTGTTAATACTTATTCCCAGTTTTTGTTTGAGGTAGGGGACCCACGCAATCAATCAAGACTCTTGTGAAAGGTTCCACAAATTCTGAATCGGTATTAAATGTGCAGGCCAGTAAAAATGTCTTGTTATTTTAGCCTGTATTTTCCTCACTCCTAAGTGACCTCCAAGTGGTAGTTCATGACCACTCGCAGGACTTCCTTTCTAGTACCCTACTGGCAAAACAATCTGATGAACTTCTACCCATTTTTCATCTGCTTGAATGTGTGATGGTCTCCATTTTCTCATTAAGCCATCATTTGTTAAGTAATAACATGCAGGGATGTATTCACTCTCCTTTTCTGTATATGCCATTTGATACAGCTGTTTTACGTTCTCATCTTTCTGCTATAACTCAATAAGCTTAGCAAAGTTAAAGATACTGGCATGTTTACCTATTTGTTCTTGCTCTGTCCTATTTATTTGATCAAAAAAAGTCCCTGATAAATCTATTTCACCTTATCCTGCTGCAGCTAGTGTCTCTGTGATCTTGTTACTGCACAATCAGAGAAAACTCCTGCATAAACATCGTGCATTTCTTCAGTTGCCTGCATCTCCACTGGCTTTTCAACAAGAGAAGGCAATAAGCCTTCTGATGAATCAGCTATATTATTTGCAAGGACATATTGTTTTCCTGGAGCTGAGAGTTTGTCCACAAATTCTCTGCTCTACTCTGGACACTCTACCTTCACCTTACATAACTGAGCACTTCTTGTCTCACTATGAATTCCTGTTACCAGTACCTTTTCTGGCAATAGTCCCTCAGGAGTACACATCTCCTCATCCTTCAGCATCACAGACTGAGTGGATCCTGTGTCCCTTAATATTGTAACCTCTTTACCTGCTACTCCTGGCCTATGTGAATAAACTTTACGCTTGCATGTATATTTTTTAAGCAGGTATACTAAGGTTCCTCCTTAATCAACCTCTGATCATCTTGTACACTCTGAGGCAGTTGTCTAATTTCCCTTGTGCCTTTTGTTCCTAGTCCAACAAAACTCCCAGGCTTGTCTGGATTTCCTACATCTGGCTTTCTCCTTACTCACCAACACTGTGATTTCGTGTGGCCCACTTTATTACAATGAAAACAATGGAGCTTTTTAACTTGTTTGTCCCCCTCTAGGGTTTCTTTTTTTACCCTGTGGTAAGTTATCTTTATAATCTTCACTGAGATCTACCTTTCCCGTTCCACATGAGGATTTCTCTTTGCCAAGTTTCTATCCCTCATGGACTGAAATTGATTCCGGAAGCCAAACCGAGTTTTATGGACTAGTCCATAATCATAAGCCACTCTAGCTGCTAACTTTGCTGTTTCAACTCTCTGCTCTTCCATGTGAGTTAGCGCTGCTTCAGGCAGTGGACTTTTGAATTCCTCCATAATAATTACCTCTCTAAGGGCATCATAGGTTTGCTCAATTTTGAAAGCTCCTATCCATCTATCGAAATTACTCTGTTTGATCCTTTCAACCTCTGGAAGGAGGTTTGACCAGGATCCCTCCTTAGATTCTATAGGCTTCTGATGCAAACTCATATGTACTGTAGACAGCTTTCTTCACCTCCTCATACCCCCCCAGATAGCTCCTCTGATAGTGATGCAAAGACCTCATTAGCCCTATCTACAAGTTTTGTTTAGATCAACAAAACCCACATGGTCACTGGCCACTGCATTTGTTTAGCCACTTTTTAAAAATGAGATGAAAGTGGTTCCCACATCCTTCTTGTCAAATTTTGGCAATGCTTGAATATATTTAAACAGTTTCTCATCGGGCTTTCGCCCACCATGATTTGCTCATCCGCCACTCTCTTCCTCACTCGACTTGCCTTCAGCCTTCACCTCCCTCAGCCTTCTAAAGCTGACTTTCCTTTTTAAGTGCAGCCTCCAGCATCTGCAGTCCTCACTTTCTCCAAGTTGATTTTAACCTACTGCGAATCCTCTTGCAAGGCTGCCTTCCTTGAAGAAGCCCTCCTCTTCCCTCTACAAGTTTCCTGAAGAAGGGCTTATGCCCAAAACATCGATTCTCCTGCTCCTTTGATGCTGTCTGACCTGCTGCGCTTTTCCAGCAAGACATTTTTAAGCTCTTTCCTTTTTAAGTGTCAGTTTCTGAAGTTCAAACTCTCTCACTTTTTCTTTCTCTTCTGCTTTTAGCCATAGCTCACTTCTGTTGCCCTTTCCTTATCTCACACCTATAACTCAAACTGCTTCATTTGCAATTGAATTCTTGCCATCTCTACAGATTTTGATGGTTTCTCCAGCAAGTTTAAATGCTGAGCTACTGCTGTAATGATCTCTCCTTTACTCACAGAAGCAGGCAGCTCCAATCTCAGCTGGTCTGCTCATTCCTGCAGCTTGGTCTTATTCACTTCTTGCAAAATTTCTAAAGTTACCGCATCCACATCCAGAAAATCTTTAGCGACTGAAAGAGCCATTACTATTCCAGGCTTTGTCTACCCAACCAAACCAACACCCCAAATAAAGACACTAACACCTACTGCTTGCTGTTTAAAATCCTGCAAAGAGCCCCTCAATCTGTTATGGACCAGGCCAGACCACTCAAAACATTCTTAAGCAGGCAGCCCAGACCATAACTTTGCAATTTGTTTCAATAAGTGTACAGTGAAAATTACCCGGAATACGTTAGTGAGGTTGATTACCAGGTTTTAAAACAGACAAAATTTTATTCATAAAATTATACAATGAAACACAAAGAACAGAATAAAGAACCCCTACAGAACCCAGTCGATCCAAACTAGACTTATGCTGTTCTGAATAAACACAACGTTCCCGATAAATAAACCCCCTTAAACACAGTAAAATGAAACAAAGACTTACAGGTCGAAGTTAGAAGGGCAGAAGGAGAGAGAGAGTCTAGCAGCCTGTTTCCACACAGCTCACTGCTGACCTTCAACTCAAACTTCAGTTTCAAGGACTGACCACTCCCCTTTCATTATACAGGTCACTTCTAAAACATGACCACTTTGGTCTGAAGTCTCATCAGTTTACATATAAACAGAAGGCTTCTCAATAAACTCTTTCATCTCTGCACCAAACCAATCTCATTGGCGCCTGAGTGGTTTATGATCCCACTGAAAAAAACCAAGGACACAGCATCCTTGAGAAAACGAACAGCTTTTAGAAAAAGCAAAGCTCTGTGACACAAGGAACTCAATTCCTAAGCCCTCAAAGCCTGTCCACCATTTATAAAACATGAGTCAGGAGTCAAGAGAAAAGTCATGGCATTTATTGGCTGTCCCCAGTTGCCCTTGAGAAAATGGTGGTGAGCTTCCTTCTTGAGCTGCTGCAGTCCATGTACTGCAATAGACCTAGAATGCCTTTAGGGAGGGAATTCCAGGATTTGTCCCAGTGACTGTCAAGGAATGGTGATATATTTCCAAGTCAGGATGGTGAGTGGTTGGAAGGGAACTTGAAGGTGGTGGTGTTCTGCCCTTGTCCTTCTAGATGGAAGTGGAGGTGGGTTTGGAAGGTGTCTATGGAGGCTTCTGCTATGCATCTTTTAGATAGTACACACTGCTGCTATTGAGTGTTGGTGACGGAGGGAGGGAATACTTGTAGATGGGCTGCTTTGTCCTGAATAGTGTCAAGCTTCTTGAGTGTTGTTGGGGCTGTACCCATCCAGTGAGGAGTATTCCATCATACTCCTGACTTGTACCTTGTAGATATTGGACAGGTTTTGGGGAGGCAGGAGATGAGTTTCTCATAGCAGTATTCCTAGCCTCTGACTAGTCTAGTTCAGATTCTGATAAATAGGAACCTCCAAGAATTTGATAGTGAGTGATTCAGCGATGTTAATGTCATTGAATGCTAAGGGACAATGTTGAGGTTCTATCTTGTTTGAGATATTATTGTCTGTCATTTGTGTGGTGTTAAATGTTACTTGCCACTTGTCAGCCCAAGCATGGATATTGTCCAGTCTTGCTGAATTTGAACATGGACTATTTCATTATCTCAGGAGCTGTGAAGGGTGCTGAACATTGTGTAATCATCAGCAACGTACCCAATTCTGACCTTGTGATAGAGGGAAGGTAGTTGATGAATCAGCTGAAGATGGTAGGATCTAGGACATGGCCCTGAGGAACCCCTGCAGAGATGTCCTGGAGTTGAGATGACTGACCTCCAACAACCCCAACCACCTTCCTGTGTGCTAGCTGTGACTCCAACCAGTGGAGAGCTTTCCCTTGATTCCTATTGAGTCCATTGTTGCTACAGCTCCTTGGTGTCACATTGTGTTAACTGCAGCTTTGATGTCAAAGGTAGTCATTGTCACCTTTAGAAATCTAATTACTTTATTGGTTGTAAAGTGAATAGGAAATCGATTTAAGATGCTTTTTAAAAGTTTAATTTTTGTAACTATTTGAAAAAGATGGATGACCTGACTAAAATTTAAATAACTCTTCATCGAACCTAAAAACAATGACACACATACTTACACATACTTGTACAAATCACATCACACATAACTTTGACAGTCCTCACATTTCAAAAAAAGACAGAATTCAAGAGAAGCTGATCTTCAGTCTTTTGCGCACCATAACTGCATTAAATAAGCTAAAGATAAAGCTAAGCATTGATGGGGAAACTGTTGTTGCGAAACAATACATTTAACATGGGCTCTTGAGTTTGCAAGATTCTTTTATTCTCTTCTCAAGCAGAGAAATAAACATGATGGCATTCCAGAGATAATCGCCACGCTCAGGAATATGCTCAGAAGTGGAAGCTTATTCAAAACAGCTTCGCATGAATTTCTTACAAAAGTACAAAGAAGAATTGAAGAGCAGTAAAGATGGTAAGGTTGTTGCATATGAGTGAACAAACATCTGGTGGGAAATACTCGAGAGATAACACAAAACAAAGGTTAAACTTTGCTGAAATTGTTAGCCTCGCTTTGTGAAATACTTTAGTGCTTAAGGAGGCTGTTGATACTATGAGATTTTACAGCTGTTGCTTGACAGTTGGATCATTAAATAACATTATATATTGTTGTAACATCAGTGTTCTGAGTGTTACAATTTTTAATCTATCTGATACAAGGTGCCAGGAGTTCAGAGGAGCTTTGTGTAGTACCAGGAGATGCCATTGCATTCTGAATGCCTGGGAAATTGCCTAGTGCATGTTTGCAGTCACTCTGAGGTCTCCCAAGACTGCATGTTCTTTTCTCTCTCCCAGCTCAGCCTGGGCCCTTCTGTAAGCTTTCCTCCATTGCTGTCATCCACTTGTGCCATTTCACTCCTTAAAACCCTTCACCAATGCACTCCTTTCCTACTTACTGCAGCCTGAGATACACAAGGATCCATGCCTTGAACTATGTAAATAACATAATGATGATGCAGGAAAGCACAAGCCTGGGAGACTTGGAGGAGAATGATTATGGTTTCAGCAGAGTAAACCACTGATCTGTAGAGCTGTATGAAGTTGTTGAGTATATAATAAACCAGGTGCTCTAACACTAACACACAACATTCACTACCATCTTCTCAAAGACAACAAGGAATGAATAACAAATACTGGCCTTGACAGTGATTCTCACATACCATGACAACAAAGAAAGTATAACCTTATCAGCATTGTAAGGTTCAATGTTCCTTCTATTGTTACGACACGGCGGTGAACCCCTCTGGCTACATATCTCCCTGGGTCATCTTCAGTCTTTTGCTGCAAAGATGTTTCATATGAAAAAGGTACCTTTGATAGAGTGTGTTGCTGGCAGTTACTCTGACGATTCACCTCTGACAGTTCACCTCTCTCTGGCTAACTCACAAAATACCTGCTTCTTTATATCCCAAACATTGGATCATCTTATTAGTTCAATGTTGGTAAAACAGTAAATTCAAAATTGATTAGGTTTTAGTATCATGGGGCATAATTTAACCAAATTGGTTAAATTCGAATGGTTCTCAACATAGCAACCCCAACTCAGATATTTGTTTCACAGCTAAATGTTATATATTTCCAATTTTCCAGTACACTCTGAGACTGCTAGTCAGTCACATGACAGGTGCCTGCAAGCTCTCAGTGCAACACAGCTTTCACTCTCTCTTAAAGGTATAGTACATACCTTCAACTTCATAACATGAAAGGGAGGGACAATGGTTAAAAACTTAAAAGTGCAAATATGGCCAGAGTTTATACAAATAGTAATAAAAGGCTGAATTAAAGGCTCTGCATCTGGATGCTTACAGCATTCATACTAAAACAGATTAAATTGTCAGCTCAGTTAGAAATTAGTATGTATAACTGAATAGCCTTTACAAAGACATAGCTACATGTAAACCAAAGCAATAAGGATGGTGAGATCCGTGCATGTGAGTGACCAAATATTTGGATGGAAACACCAGAAAGACAACACAAAGCAAATTAATCTCTGCTGAAATTGTGAGCCTTGCTTTGGGGAATTCTTATTGTTTAAGGAGATTGTTAGTACAGTTAAAATCCAAGTATGTGACTTTCAGGAAGGATATGAAGGTGCAAAATGGTGGTAGGATAGCGCTGTTGATTAAAGCTCATAGTAGTCCTACAGTGAGAGATGTTATAAAGTGCAAGACATAGAATTGGTCTGGGCCAATTTTAAAAAAAACCTAAGAAACAGAAATTGGCAAAAAAAGGCTTTGTGAGGTTGTTTAGACGACACAAAGTGTCACATTATTGGTCTTTTCACAAGGTTACTATGCCCTTGGGTTTTTTGGGGTAATTGGCCAGGTTTCAATTTGGCTGGGTGTGAAAGGATGGTTGGGGCCCTTTTTGTTTACCCCTAACAGATAATGCCTCCGGCCTAAGGCTTTCCTGTCTTTAAACAAAACCCAGTATAATCAAAGGGGAGTGGCCAGCCAGCTGTGCAGCTCGCCTTCGTTTAGATTGGAGTTTTTGATTCAGTTCAGCAGCTGTGTGGGTGAGGAAAGGCTGCTGGGTACTCTCGAGTCCAGCCTGGTACTGTCTCTCTCTCTCTCTCTCTGTAAATTGAAACTTCGAAGCACTGGTTTGTTTCATTTTACTCTTTGTGCTAGGGGATGTATTTACTGGGAATGTTGCAAGTATGTTTGGAACAGTATCATTAACTCGGGATAGTCTGTCAGACTTTTGGATCGGCTAAGTTATCTGGTATTCTATTTTCTGTCCTTTGTGTTTCATTCCATAATTTTGAAAATGAATTCTGTTTGTTTAAAACTTGGCAGTTAGACCAGCTAATTCACTCCAAGAATATCCACTATATACTTATCTAAAAAAAAGCAAAGTTACGATCTGGGCTATCTGCTTAAAAATGTTTTGAGGGGTTGGGCCTGGTCCATAACACAAAGCAGCAATGATAATGTGAAACACAATATAAATCAGGAAATTTGAGGTAAGTATAATAAGGGCAATATAGTAATTTCTTGATTCTAGATTCCCTACAGTGTGGAAACAGGCTCTTCGGCCCAACCAATCCACACCGACCCTCCAAAGAGTAATCCACCCAGACCCATTTCCCTCTTACTAATGCACCTAACACTATGGGAATTTAACATGGCCAATTCACCTGACCTGCACATCTTTGGACTGTGGGAGGAAACCGGAGCACCCGGAGGAAACCCACATAGACACAGGGAGAATGTGCAAACACCACACAGACAGTCACCTGAGGCTGGAATCGAACCAGATGCTATGAGGCAGCAGTGATAGCCACTAATGATGGAGGATTGCAGTCCATATATAGACTGGGCAACATGTTGACTCAGTGGTTAGCACTGTTACCTCACCAACCTTGGGTGACTGCCTGTGTGGAGTTTGCACATTCTCCCCATGTCTTTGTTGGTTTCCTCTGGGTGTTTTGGATTCCTCCCACAGTCCGAAGATGTGCAGGCCAGGTGGATTAGATGGAGAGGTAGGTACAGGTGGGATGCCCTTTGGATGGTGGGTGCAGCCTCTATGGGCCAATGGCATCTATCTGCATTGTAGGGATCCAATGATTCTAGACTGGATAAACCTAATTAATAATCATGTTGAGGAGGACAATTTCTTGGAATATATGCCAGATGGTTTTCCAGAGTGGTACATTGAGAAACCAATTAGAGAATGGGCTGTTGTAGATCTAGTACTGTGCATTGACAAGAACTACCTAATAACTTTGTAGTAAGTGAACCTTTAGGAAAGAGTGACCATATATGACAGCATTTTATTGTTAAGTCTGTTGGTGATACAGTTCAATCTGAAACTAAGCTCTTAAAACTAAACAAAGGAAAATATAAAGTGATGGGGAGCAAATTGGCTACAGTGGTTTGATAAACAATGTTAGAAGGTATGATTGAAGACATGCAATAACTAACACTTAAATAACTAATGTGTCATGTACAACAAACCACATCCCTTTAATGCATAAAAACATAAGAAGGAAAGGCTTTCGACCACGGCTGATGAAATAAACCAAGGAATACATCAGAGGAAGGGAAAATGCGTAAGGGTTGCCAAAAACAATGTATGGTAAGCCTGGGTATTGAGAGGGCTTTAGATTTAAGCAAAGTCGAACCTAGAAATAGATTAGGAAAGGGAAATCCGAATATGAGTTTAAACTAGAAAGAAACACCCAAAGCAGGCTATAAGTGCTCATTTAGGTTGAAATAAAAAGTAACAAATATGGACCTATTACAAACAGAGTCAGAATTTATCATGGGAATAAGGGAATGATAGAGAAACTAAACAACTAATTTGTTTCTGTGTCCATGGAGCAAAATATTAAAAACTTTGCAGAAATCATGGTGAGTCTGTGACTAAAATAAACGGCAGGTCATTTAGGGGAAGAAGAATTTCTCCACTCAGAGGATGGGAATGTTTGGAATCCTCATCCCAGAGGGTTTCGGAGGCCGAGTTGTTAAATATGTTCAAGACTGACACTGATAGATTTCTATGAGAAATATCCAGGATACTGTGACAGTGGAGGGAAATGTGGTTGAAGTAGAAGATCAGTTATGAGCTCTTTGAAATGTGGAGTGGATTTGAGCACTGAATGGCCTACACCGTTCCTATGTGTTGATTAATCCAGCTCACCTTATTGCCAGCAATCCCCCACTATCCAATTATTACTCAATTCCCATTTCCCTCCAGAATGTCTGCCCACTCACATAAAAGGAACCTTCTATTGTCCCAAGTGTTCATTTCTCCTAATGCTGGCGTAATTTGTTTTTGTAAAGGCATTTTATAAACTCAATTTACTGAATTCAAAATTTTCTGGGGAGCTTAGTAGGTCTGGCAAGAGTTATGGAGAGAGAAATAATCCCTAAAGGCAATCAGTTGTAATAGGGAGACGGTGAATAGGCTGGGGCTGTTTTCTCTGGAATGTCCAAGGCTGAGGGGTGACCTTATAGAGGTTTATAAAATCATGAAGGACTTGGATAGGATAAATAGACAAGGTCCTTTCCCCAGGATGGGGACTCCGAAACTAGACAGCATAGATTTAGGGTGAGAGGTGAAAGTTTTAAAAGGGACCTAAAGGGCAACTTTTCCTCACAAAGGGTGGTGCGTGTGTGGAATGTGCTGCCAGAGGAAGTGGTGGAGGCTGGTACAATTACAGCATTTAAAAGGCATCTGGATGTGTATTTGGTTAGGAAGGGTTTAGAGAGATATGGGCCAAATGCTGGCAAATGGGACTAGGTTTATTTAGGATATCTGGTTCCAGGTGTCCATGCTGGAAGGGTCTGTTTCCATGCTGTACAGCTCTATGACTCTATGACTTTCCCACTTAATTGCATTAGTCTCAGTTGAGCTTGTTGTGAAGAAAATAAAGAGAATCACCAGGAGATACAGAGAGTTCTTCAAAAAGTAGGTCTTTTATTTGCAAACAAAAAACTATGACATTGATAAAGCAGATTCTCGAATGCCCCCGAACCTCAGGGTCCTTGGATTTTTATATTTTTTAAATCATGTTTCTGTTCGCTTATCAGCATGTCCAACTATATTAATCAAAGTACCTCACTATAGCTACACAATAAACCAGTGATGTTAGTTCCCATTATCTCTTTAGTTGTACATTCTACTTAATGTAATTTTAATGTCACAGTTAGATATTTACTGCTAACTGTGGTATAGTGATCTTTCCATTCCAGCCTAACTTGTCATGATAGATATTTAGCTATTTCATCTATTACAATAGTCTCCTGTCTCAAGCTGACTCTACTAACTATTAATTAGATATTTTAATGTCATGTCCCTAATAGTTATGGTCCCAATCCTGTCATAATAACACTTAACAGAGAAACTTGTTTTATTACTTGTGTTATCTCATCTCGCCATAGTGACCTTTCAGCCTTAACCTTACTCTGCTAATTGGTGTAACAGCATCCCACTATCCTTATCCCATCCTGCCTTCCACAGAACACAGATTGCCAGGGGTATTCATGCTTTAACCCTTCCCATGCTTTCATGTTCGTTATTTTCCATAAGCTCTGCCCTGTGGGGTTTTTCTGTTCACCTTGGTTTCTTAATTTAAAAATGTGTGAAGGATAACAAATCAATTACCCATTTTTATTTCTCTAGCTCTGCATTTATGCTCCAAGGTTTCCAGTCCAATTTTTGATGCTGTGACGAATGCTGAATTACTGCTGTGGCATATCGTCTATCATTAGACTGGTGATTCTCATTTACGAAACTAGATGCTGGTACTATTTAAACATCCAATTCCTAAATGGATGATGCTGTACAATCTAAAATTACTGATTCTTCAGGAGTAAAACAATGCTGTGATTTCTAAAATGCAGGACCACAGCAATTTAAAACAGTGACAATTCTCCTCAAGCAGATTCATCCCCAAAGTGCTCATGTGACAACACATTGACAAAATATGCGGAATCTTGTTACAACGCGGTGAAGAGAGGTGTATCAGCTCCACTTCTAGCATGCAGCAATATCAGAGTTCAATTCAAATGGAGCTCACGAGAGTAAAATAAAGGAGCTGATTACAAACTTTCCTTGAATGAAAGAAAGAAAAATGTCGTTTGTTACTAACCCTGAAGAAACAATAAAGCACAATATAAAACACATACAAAAAAGAAACAGATATAAAGTTTAAACATTGATAGTGTTCAGTTAAAAAAGGAAGAGACCTCATATGACAAGCCGAAACCTGCCTACCCCCTACAGGCAGGCAGCTGAAGATGCAAGAATTCACATTGCATGTGGGAAGACAACTATCTCTGCACAAAGAACAAAATAAAATTAACACATAAATACTGTTTACTGAAACACAAGCAGCAAATGTGGAGATGTATAGAACATCACTGTCCATTGCCAAGCCTGGTGCATTTGGGGGCTCTTCCAATGCAACAAATTATGCCTCAGCTCTTGAATCCAAGGCTGTGACTGGCTCTGATTGTATGACTTTGTGGCCCTGATGAGATCTTGATGGTCATTTACTGTTAATCTGAAGATATCCTTTGTGGTGGAGCCAGGTCTGCAGGAATCCACAGGTTACTGGGTGCTGAGGTGAACCTGGTTACTCTCAGGGCAATATAAAGGGAGTCCTGAAGAAGGGCTAATGCCCGAAACGTCGAATTTCCTGTTCCTTGGATGCTGCCTGACCTGCTGCACTTTTCCAGCAACACATTTTCAGCTCTGATCTCCAGCATCTGCAGACCTCACTTTCTCCTTGAAATGCCCATCAGCCATGATTGAATGGCGGAGTAGACTCGATGGGCTGAATGGCCTTACTTCCACTCCTATGTCTTATGGTCTTATGGTCTTAAGTAATTAGGTAAAGGAACCATGGTTTACAACAGAAATTGCATCTCTTGTTATGAAGAAGAAGGAGGCTTATGTGCTGATGAGGCAAGATGGTACAGATGAGGCGATGGAGAGTTACAGATCAGCTAGGAAGGATTTAAAGAGAGAGTTAAGAAGAGCAAAGAGAAGACATGAGCAGTCTTTAGCAAACAGGATAAAGGAGAATCCTAAAGCTTTCAATAGGTATGTGAGGAATAAAAGGATAATTAGGGTAGGAATAGGACCAATCAAGGACAGGAGTGGGAAGTTGAATGTGGACCCTGTGGAGATCGGAGAGGTGCTAAATGAACATTTCTCATCAGTTTTCACTCAGGAAAAGGAGAATATTGTAGAGGAGAAGAATGAGGTACGAGATATTGGACTAGAAAGGATCGAGGTTAGTTACAAACAGGTGTTATCAATTCTAGAAGGAGTGAAAGTAGACAAGTCCCCTGGGCTGTACTGTACTGGGATGCTCCTCAGTGTTCTCACTGTACTGGGATGCTCCTCAGTGTTCTCACTGTACTGGGATGATACCCATTGTTCGCACTGTACTGGGATGATCCCCATTGTTCTCACTGTACTAGGATGGTCCCCACTGTTCTCACTGTACTGGGATGGTCCTCAGAGTTGTCACTGTACTGGGATGGTCCTCAGTATTCTCACTGTACTGGGGTGGTTCTCAGTGTTCTCACTGTACTGGGATGATCGTTAGTTTTCTCACTGTACTGGGATAATCCTCAGTGTTCTCACTGTACTGCGATGGTCCACAATGTCCTCACTGTACTGGGATGGTCCTCAGTGTTCTCGCTGTACTGGGATGGTCCTCAGTGTTCTCACTGTACTGGGATGGTACACAATGTCCTCACTGTACTGGAATAGACCTTAGTGTTCTCACTGTGCTGGGATGATCGTTAATTTTCTTACTGTGCTGGGATGTTCCTCAGTGTTCTCACTGTACTGGGATGCTCCTCAGTGTTCTCACTGTATTGGGATGATACCCATTGTTCGCACTGTACTGGGATGATCCCCATTGTTCTCACTGTACTAGGATGGTCTTCAGTGTTCTCACTGTACTGGGATGATCCCCATTGTTCTCACTGTACTGGGGTGGTCCTCAGTATTCTCACTGTACTGGGATGATCCCCATTGTTCTCACTGTACTGGGATGGTCCTCAGAGTTGTCACTGTACTGGGATGGTCCTCAGTATTCTCACTGTACTGGGATGATCCCCACTGTTCTCACTGTACTGGGATGGTCCTCAGTATTCTCACTGTACTGGGGTGGTTCTCAGTGTTCTCACTGTACTGGGATGATCGTTAGTTTTCTCACTGTACTGGGATAATCCTCAGTGTTCTCACTGTACTGGGATGGTCCACAATGTCCTCACTGTACTGGGATGGTCCTCAGTGTTCTCGCTGTACTGAGATGGTCCTCAATGTTCTCACTGTACTGGGATGGTACACAATGTCCTCAATGTACTGGAATAGTCCTTAGTGTTCTCACTGTGCTGGGATGATCGTTAATTTTCTTACTGTACTGGGATGTTCCTCAGTGTTCTCACTGTACTGGGATGCTCCTCAGTGTTCTCACTGTACTGGGATGGTCCTCAGTGTTCTCACTGTACTGGGATTATTCCCAGTGTTCTCACTGTACTGGGATGGTCCTCAGTGTTCTCACTGTACTGGGATGGTCCTCAGTGTTCTCACTGTACTGGGATGATTCCCAGAGTTCTCTCTGTACTGGGATGATCCTCATTGTTCTCACAGTACTGGGATGATCTTCAGTGTTCTCACTGTACTGGGATGATCCTCAGTGTTCTCACTGTACTGGGATTATTCCCAGTGTTCTCACTGTACTGGGATGATCCTCATTGATCTCACTGTACTGGGATGGTCCTCAGTATTCCCACTGTACTGGGATGGTCCTCAGTGTTCTCACTGTACTGGGATTATTCCCAGTGTTCTCACTGCACTGGGCCCCAACATCCAAACCGCACTGGGCCCCGGCCTCCAAACCGCACTGGGCCCCGGCCTCCAAACCACACTGGGCCCCGGTCTCCAGTCTGCACTGGGCCCCAGCCTCCAAACTGCACTGGGCCCCAGCTTCCAGACTGCACTGGGCCCCAGCCTCCAAACTGCACTGGGCCCTAGCCTCCAGACCACACTGAGCCCCAGCCTTCAAACCGCACTAGGCCCCAGCTTCCAAACCTCACTGGCCCCAGCCTCCAAACTGCACTGGGCCCCAGCTTCCAGTCAGCACTGGGCCCCAGCCTCCAAACCGCACTGGGCCCCAGCTTCCAGTCTGCACTGGGCCCCAGCCTCCAAACCGCACTGGGCCCCAGTCTCAAGACCGCACTGGGCCCCTGCTTCCAGTCTGCAATGGGCCCCAGCCTCCAAACTGCACTGTGCCCCAGCCTCCAGGCTGTACTGGGCCCCAGCCTCCAAACCTCACTGGGCCCCAGCTTCCAGTCTGCACTGGGCCCCAGCCTCCAAACCGCACTGGGCCCCAGTCTCCAGACCGCACTGGGCCCCAGCCTCCAAACCGCACTGGGCCCCAGCCTCCAGACCGCACTGGGCCCCAGCCTCCAAACTGCACTGTACCCCAGCCTCCAGACAGCACTGGGCCCCAGCCTCCAGACCACACTGGGCCCCAGCTTCCAAACTGCACTGGGCCCCAGCTTCCAAACCGCACTGGGCCCCAGCTTCCAGTCTGCAATGGGCCCCAGCCTCCAGACCGCACTGGGCCCCAGCCTCCAGACCACACTGAGCCCCAGCTTCCAAACTGCACTGGGCCCCAGCACTAGTTCTCAGGGTGAGGCTGGCAGTAAAATGGCTATGGCTTCAGCTGAGGGATTACCAGTGAATCCAGGTGTAACTGGCCACCATGAAACAGTAGCTACCTGTATGTGGAAAGGTCCTGCCAAATATTGGGGGGGGGGGGGCGGGTAATTAACGCAGAATCTCGCAGTGTCTACAATTGAACTGCAGATTGTTTTATTTGGCTTTATCCTGTATCTGCAAGCTGGCAACAGAAAAACTTGCAATGTCAACTCTTTTCTTTCAAGCTGAACTATTTTATATCCCAAATGGATGTTCAAGTGTTTTAGGAATAATTCAGTATTTGAAGACATGAGTTGGCTAAATGCACCACGTGTTCAGTAATAAGCCACAAAGACAGGACGGTTTGAACATTGACTCATGGACTTTACTGATTAATTGATCTCTACTAAGGTGTAACGAAGATTTTCTTTCAAATAGCTTCAACATTCCAGGATGCCATTCCCGATCACCATCCATCTAATGACAATATCAAGAAAATTGGATTTAGCTTCTCCAAGTTCTAAGCCTTGCTTTTATTGAGAATGGGCACTTTGTGATGAACTGCTATTCATGGGATGTCTCACTGCCTATCTTCAATGAAGTCTGAGAAAAGGGTGGAAATTCAAGACGAAAATGTGGTTCCTAAAATCAAATTTGCAGTCACTAACTGCCGCACTAACTGTGTACTCGAGTCAGACAGCATGAAACAAACCCTTCGTTCCAATTCGTCCATGTTGGCCAAGTTTTCCAAACTAAACTAGTGCCACTTGCCTGAGTTTGGCCAATGTCTTTTTAAACCTTTCCTTCTCATATACCTGTCCAAATGTCTTTTAAATGTTGTAACTGTGCCTGCATCTACCACTTCCTCTGGCAGTTCATTCCACATATGAACCACCCTCTGTGTGAAAAAGTTGCCCCTCAGGTCCCTTTTCAATTTTCTCCTCTCACCTTAAAGATATGCCCCCCTAATTTTGAACTCTCCCACCCCTAGGAAAAAGACCTTTGCTATTCACCTTCTCTATGCCCCTCACGATTTTATAAACCTCTATAGAGATCACAACCCAACCTCCTAAGCTCCAGTGAAAAAAGTCCAGCCTATCCAGCCTCTCCTCATAACACAAACCCTCCTGGCAACAGCCTGGTAAATGTTTTCTAACCCTATCTAATCTAATAATATTCTTCCTCTAGCAGGGCAATCAGAACTGTACATAGTGCTCTAGAAGTGGCCTCACCAATGTCCTGTATAAACTCAACATGATATTCCAATTCTTGTAGGGACCAGAGGTTTGACCAGGACCAATGTTTAACTGTTGCTGATCATACAGTGATCACAGCTTCAGCTGAAGTATCATTTGTTCATTTCCTCTGCTAAGTGGAACATGACATTAGTGTATTGGTTTAAAGATAGCATTTCCATACATTAGAATGTTTGGATTGGCGGCACGGTGGTTAGCACTGCTGCCTCACAGCGCCTGAGACCTGGGTTCAATTCCCGACTCAGGCGACAGACTGTGTGGAGTTTACACATTCTCCCTGTGTCTGTGTGGGTTTCCTCTGGGTACTCCGGTTTCCTCCCACAGTCCAAAGATGTGCAGGTCAGGTGAATTGGCCACGCTAAATTGCCCATAGTGTTAGGTAAGGGGTAAATGTAGGGGTATGGGTGGGTTGCGCTTCGGCGGGTCGGTGTGGACTTGTTGGGCCGAAGGGCCTGTTTCCACACTGTAAGTAATCTAATCTAATCTAAAACTATATCGGCCTGGGGAGTGGGGAAGGTAAAGTATATTACTCCATTTATAACCCCTTCATTTGTGCAGTGACCCAACAAAACTGGTGAAAAAATGATAATCATAGTGAAAACAGAAATGCAAGTAAATGGTGATGCCTGTAATAAACATGCATGGACTGTACACCATTGGTGTTTCATGCTGTTCTGAACATTGATTCAGACACAACAATCAAAAGAGACTTTTTTCTCGGCTAATACCTTTCACGTTTCGAGCATAAGCCCTTCATCAGGAATAAGAGAGAGAGAGCCAAGCCGGCTGAGATAAAAGGTAGGGAGGAGGGACTAGGGGGAGGGGCGATGGAGGTGGGATAGGTGGAAGGAGGTCAAGGTGAGGGTGATAGGCCGGAGTGGGGTGGGGGCGGAGAGGTCAGGAAGAGGATTGCAGGTTAGGAGGGCGGTGCTGAGTTGAGGGAACCGACTGAGACAAGGTGGGGGGAGGGGAAATGAGGAAGCTGGAGAAATCTGAATTCATACCTTGTGGTTGGAGGGTTCCCAGGCGGAAGATGAGGCGCTCCTCCTCCAGCCGTCGTGTAGTTGTGTTCTGCCGGTGGAGGAGTCCAAGGACCTGCATGTCCTCGGTGGAGTGGGAGGGGGAGTTAAAGTGTTGAGCCACGGGGTGATTGGGTTGGTTGGTTCGGGCGGCCCAGAGGTGTTCTCTGAAGCGTTCCGCAAGTAAGCGGCCTGTCTCACCAATATAGAGGAGGCCACATCGGGTGCAGCGGATGCAATAGATGATGTGTGTGGAGGTACAGGTGAACTTGTGGCGGATATGGAAGGATCCCTTGGGGCCTTGGAGGGAAGTGAGTGTGGAGGTGTGGGCGCAAGTTTTACATTTCCTGCGGTTGCAGGGGAAGGTGCCGGGGGTGGAGGTTGGGTTGGTGGGGGGTGTGGATCTGACAAGGGAGTCACGAAGGGAGTGGTCCTTGCGGAACGCTGATAGGGGAGGGGAGGGAAATATATCCTTGGTGGTGGGGTCCGTTTGGAGGTGGCGGAAATGGCGGCGGATAATACGTTGTATGCGCAGGTTGGTGGGGTGGTAGGTGAGAACCAGTGGGGTTCTGTCTTGGTGGCGGTTGGAGGAGCGGGGCTCAAGGGCGGAGGAGCGGGAAGTGGAGGAGATGCGGTGGAGGGCATCGTCGATCACGTCTGGGGGGAATCTGCGGTCCTTGAAGAAGGAGGCCATCTGGGTTGTGCGGTGTTGGAATTGGTCCTCCTGGGAGCAGATGCGGCGGAGACGAAGGAATTGGGAATATGGGATGGCGTTTTTACAGGGGGCAGGGTGGGAGGAGGTGTAGTCCAGGTAGCTGTGGGAGTCAGTCGGTTTATAATAGATGTCTGTGTTGAGTCGGTCGCCCGAGATAGAAATGGAAAGGTCTAGGAAGGGGAGGGAGGAGTCTGAGACAGTCCAGGTGAATTTCAGGTCGGGATGGAAGGTGTTAGTAAAGTTGATGAACTGTTCAACCTCCTCGTGGGAGCACGAGGCAGCGCCGATACAGTCATCGATGTAGCGGAGGAAAAGGTGGGGGGTGGTGCCAGTGTAGTTGCGGAAGATGGACTGTTCCACATATCCTACAAAGAGGCAGGCATAGCTGGGGCCCATGCGGGTGCCCATGGCAACTCCTTTAGTTTGGAGGAAGTGGGAGGATTGAAAAGAGAAGTTATTCAGGGTGAGGACCAGTTCAGTCAGTCGAAGGAGGGTGTCAGTGGAAGGGTACTGGTTAGTGCGGCGGGAAAGGAAGAAGCGGAGGGCTTTGAGTCCTTCGTGATGGGGGATGGAGGTGTACAGGGACTGGATGTCCATAGTGAAAATAAGGCGTTGGGGACCGGGGAAGCGAAAATCCTGGAGGAGGTGGAGGGCGTGGGTGGTGTCCCGAACGTAGGTGGGGAGTTCTTGGACTAAAGGGGACAGGACCGTGTCGAGGTATTGGGAGATGAGTTCGGTGGGGCAGGAGCAGGCTGAGACAATGGGTCGGCCGGGGCAGGCAGGTTTGTGGATTTTGGGCAGGAGGTAGAAACGGGCGGTGCGGGGTTGTGGGACTATGAGGTTGGAGGCGGTGGATGGGAGATCCCCTGAGGTGATGAGGTCCTGGATGGTCTGTGAGATGATGGTTTGGTGGTGGGAGGTGGGGTCGTGGTCAAGGGGGCGATAAGAGGAGGCGTCCGCGAGCTGGCGTTTGGCCTCAGCGGTGTACAGGTCAGTGCGCCAAACTACCACCGCGCCTCCCTTGTCTGCGGGTTTGATGGTGAGGTTGGGATTGGAGCGGAGGGAGTGGAGGGCTGCACGTTCTGAGGGTGAGAGGTTGGAGTGGGTGAGAGGGGTGGACAGGTTGTTCTGAGGGTGAGAGGCCCCAGCTATGCCTGCCTCTTTGTAGGATATGTGGAACAGTCCATCTTCCGCAACTACACTGGCACCACCCCCCACCTTTTCCTCCGCTACATCGATGACTGTATCGGCGCTGCCTCGTGCTCCCACGAGGAGGTTGAACAGTTCATCAACTTTACTAACACCTTCCATCCCGACCTGAAATTCACCTGGACTGTCTCAGACTCCTCCCTCCCCTTCCTAGACCTTTCCATTTCTATCTCGGGCGACCGACTCAACACAGACATCTATTATAAACCGACTGACTCCCACAGCTACCTGGACTACACCTCCTCCCACCCTGCCCCCTGTAAAAACGCCATCCCATATTCCCAATTCCTTCGTCTCCGCCGCATCTGCTCCCAGGAGGACCAATTCCAACACCGCACAACCCAGATGGCCTCCTTCTTCAAGGACCGCAGATTCCCCCCAGACGTGATCGACGATGCCCTCCACCGCATCTCCTCCACTTCCCGCTCCTCCGCCCTTGAGCCCCGCTCCTCCAACCGCCACCAAGACAGAACCCCACTGGTTCTCACCTACCACCCCACCAACCTGCGCATACAACGTATTATCCGCCGCCATTTCCGCCACCTCCAAACGGACCCCACCACCAAGGATATATTTCCCTCCCCTCCCCTATCAGCGTTCCGCAAGGACCACTCCCTTCGTGAATCCCTTGTCAGATCCACCCCCCCCACCAACCCAACCTCCACCCCCGGCACCTTCCCCTGCAACCGCAGGAAATGTAAAACTTGCGCCCACACCTCCACACTCACTTCCCTCCAAGGCCCCAAGGGATCCTTCCATATCCGCCACAAGTTCACCTGTACCTCCACACACATCATCTATTGCATCCGCTGCACCCGATGTGGCCTCCTCTATATTGGTGAGACAGGCCGCTTACTTGCGGAACGCTTCAGAGAACACCTCTGGGCCGCCCGAACCAACCAACCCAATCACCCCGTGGCTCAACACTTTAACTCCCCCTCCCACTCCACCGAGGACATGCAGGTCCTTGGACTCCTCCACCGGCAGAACACAACTACACGACGGCTGGAGGAGGAGCGCCTCATCTTCCGCCTGGGAACCCTCCAACCACAAGGTATGAATTCAGATTTCTCCAGCTTCCTCATTTCCCCTCCCCCCCCCTTGTCTCAGTCGGTTCCCTCAACTCAGCACCGCCCTCCTAACCTGCAATCCTCTTCCTGACCTCTCCGCCCCCACCCCACTCCGGCCTATCACCCTCACCTTGACCTCCTTCCACCTATCCCACCTCCATCGCCCCTCCCCCTAGTCCCTCCTCCCTACCTTTTATCTCAGCCGGCTTGGCTCTCTCTCTCTTATTCCTGATGAAGGGCTTATGCTCGAAACGTCGAATTCTCTATTCCTGAGATGCTGCCTAACCTGCTGTGCTTTGACCAGCAACACATTTGCAGCTGAGATCTCCAGCATCTGCAGACCTCATTTTTTACTCTAATACCTTTCACGGTCATTTTAAACTTGTGATGCATTTCACTGCTGAACACTCAATTCTAAAACTGTGTTTTCCTCAGATCTTACCTGCAGCATAACAGCAAACCAAGTGAACAAAATAAACAAAGCTTTCTGGCCAAGAGTCTGGGTGCAGTAACCAAAGCCCTTTCCTGATGAAGGGCTTATGCTCGAAACGTCGAATTCTCTATTCCTGAGATGCTGCCTGGCCTGCTGTGCTTTGACCAGCAACACATTTGCAGCTGTGATCTCCAGCATCTGCAGACCTCATTTTTTACTTACAGTAACCAAAGTGGGCAAATTGTAATGAAACAGGAAAAGGAAGAGGGGAGTGTGCCTGAGAAGCATTGACAATAGAACACTGGAGCAACCTGAAACAGGAAGCAAGCATCCTGCTATCAAATCTGCTTTCTGAAATGTTGCAGATTTGGTGCATGACCCAGAATTTCTGCCCGTTCATCATTTTAACTTCTATTCCACTCTGACCCTTGTCTCCAGTCTGATCAAATGAAGCTCAATCAAACTCAGGAAACATCATATTTTGACAAGGTATTTTGTAGCCTTGCGCCTTTGCGGTTAATTTGATAACTTTAAAGTTTAACTAATCCTGTTTCCTATCAGACAGCAGGCACTGCCCATGGAGATAGCTGTACCAGTGCTATGGAAGTGAAGGAAAAGTGAAATGGTACGTAGTGGGGATTCCCTCCCAGTTCATGGCAGGCATGTTGCTTTAAACTCCTGACTTCCACTTGCTTTTCCCCATCAGATTCCTGTCAGGAAATCTTTCCTTCGCCACACTTACCCCCTCCTCCTTTACTGTTCTATTGGAAACAATTCAACCCACTAAGTTTCATAGTTTAGAATTGTGCATAGATATAAACCACTCACACTGAAATGATGATTGCTGGTCAAATGTTTCCATGTCTCATTGACTTCTATTAAGATTTAGTTGAAAGTAAACCCTGCGAAATATTAATAACATACAGGATAGCCCTTTATTTTGCATTCAGTCTGAATTATAGCTTTTACACAATACTTTTACAGTATTCATTTTTGATATCCAAGACATTAATGGGATTAGAACTGATGCCTACTCTACATATTTCCCTCAAGGTGGCCAATCAGATCCTTTCAGTTTTCTAACCAGTGAATCATAGAATCATAGCCTCTTTCCCCACTCTGGGAATTCTATGTTACAATTATTATCCATTCAGGGAGAGGAACAAATAACCTTGTTCCCTTCACTCAAAGCAAGCTTGCTACCTGAAGTCAGTAATTGAGAATTAGTTTGAATAAAAGTAAATTTGTTTGTTTACCAACTTCTAATTTCACAAAAAAATTAATATTCTTTCAGCAGTTGAAAGACTTCTAAGCTTGGAGATAGTGTTGGTACAATTACAAGATTTAAAAGACATCTGGATGGGTAGATGAGTAGGAAGGGTTTAGAGGGATATGGGCCAAGTGCTGACAAATGGGACTAGATTTACTTAGGTTATCTGGTTAGTATGTACGAGTTGGACCGAAGGGTCTGTTTCCATGCAGTACATCTCTATGACTTCTCCCATATATTTTGTGGCTGTACTCGAATCATTACATGATTCCTATTGTAGGTAAATCCAGAATTAGGGGACACTTTTAAAATGAGAGGTTGCCTTTGCAGGACAGAGAAAAGGAGAGGTTTTAGTTTCTCTCAGTGTTTTTCATTAGATTACTTACAGTGTGGAAACAGGCCCTTCGGCCCAACAAGTCCACACCGACCCGCCGAAGCGCAACCCACCCATACCCCTACATTTACCCCCTACCTAACAATACGGGCAATTTAGCATGGCCAATTCTCCTGACCTGCACATCTTTGGACTGTGGGAGGAAACCGGAGCACCCGGAGGAAACCCACGCAGACACGGGGAGAACGTGCAAACTCCAAGATCTTGTGTTGTGTAAAGTTGAAACTCTGCCTCAGAGGGCAGTGGAGTCAGGACTGTTGAAGCTTTTCAAGACAGAGTTGGATAGATTCTTATTATGCAGAAGAATCAAGGGTTCTCCTGGGGAGATAGAAATGTGGAATTCAAAACAGAAACAGATCAGCTATTATCCTAATGATTGGCGGAGCAAGAATGATCCACTTTTGCTCCTATTTTGCTAGCTGGGATTATAAATAAATTTTACCTCGCGCTGGCACTAACACTAACCATGACCCTGACCCTAACTTTCACTCACTCCTCCATTGTTCTTTTTTTTCCCTTTCATCTTTTCCCCATTTTTTCTTTGGCTCTGCACTTGCTTAAACGACATCTCTGATATCCTCCAATTTGGATGGAAAGTCCAAAAATATCTGAGCAAGTGAATAAAATAAAGAATTGCTGATGCTGGAAATCTGAAAGAGAAAGGAAACTGCTGGAGAAACTCATCAGGTCTGGTAGCATCTGTGGAGAGAAAAACAGAGTTAACATTTTGAGTCCAGTGATGTGCTCAGAGTTTTCAATCTGCTGCTGCTTAATGATTGCCTAGCCTTTGCTCATACCTGGAAACCAGAAAAGGTCTGTTTCAGATAGCACTTTAACTGCAACCTGAGCATGTAATCTGCTTCATCGACAAGACGACACCTTTCATCAAACAGCTCCAATCAAAATAAAATTCACTTCAGTGTAAATATAATAAATGCTGGGGAAGCTTCAAATGCTGGAACATGTATATCAGTGGAAACAAATGAAGTTGGAGCCAGTGGTGCCATAATTTGTAAAGTACCAACATTCTGAGAAACTCGATTTAAAACTATATGTAATGGCAACAAAACAATGCCAATCTCCCCCTGTACATTATGATAATCCCAGATGAAGTTGCAACTGAACAAGTCAGATCCCAGAATTAAATCCAACTCATTATTTTTTTTTATTCAGCCAGGTTGTCATTGATTGAAACTGGGTGTCAGCTAACTCGGTTGGCTGGGCTGTCAGTTTGTGATGACAACAGCATGGGTTCAATTCCCACGCCAGCAGGTAATGTGTGCATGGAGTCAGAAGGTGTGGTTGGGTTCTGAATGAATACTTTGTGTCAATGCTCACTAGTGAGAGGTGATGTGTGTATAGATTTCAGGGAAAAGGACTATAATAGATTTTTTAAAATTAGCATAGACAGAGGGAATACTCTGGGTGGTTTGGCAGGCTTAAAAGTGGGAGGAGGCAATAATCTAGTGGTTTTATGGCTGGACTGTTAATCCCGAGATCCAGGTAATGTTCTGGCGATCTTCGAATCATGACACGGCAGATGGTAGAATTTGAATACAATAAAAATCTGGAATCTGGAGTCTAATGACCATGAGGGTGTTGCCAATTGTCAGGAAAACCCCATCTGGTTCACTAATGTCCTTTAAGGAAGGAAACAGCAATCCTTACCTGGTCTGACCTAAAGGTGACTTCTGACTCACAGCAATCTGGTTGGCTCTTAACTGCCTGATGGGCAATAAATTGTAGCGATGTCCTCATCACAGAACGGAATAAACACAATCTCCAGGGCCAGATATAATGCATCCTGTTTGTTTGGGTGAGGTGAAGGAGGAAATAGCAGGGCCACTGGCAAAAATTCTCAATTCCTCTCTAGCCCTAGGAGAGGTGCCAGAGGACTGGAGGATAGCCAGTGTGGGATCGCTATTCAAGTAAGGAGCAAGAGATAAACCAGGAAACTACAGGCCAGACAGTCTAACCTCAGTTCAAAAGAATGATTGCTGGTGGTTTAACCTGATGGTCACCACACCTCAGGCAGGGGGAAAAGTTGAAAAAAAAACAGTCCTTCATGATAACCTCAGCTTAAAAATATCCATTAACCATGATTCTCTGTTTCCTGTCGTTTAGCCAATTTTCTATTCATCTTGTTTATCCCTTTAAATTCATTAACTCTAATTTTACTGGCAAGTTATTTTGTGACACTATCAAACTCTCTCTGGGAGTATGTATATTATATCATCTCTGGGTGGTTTGGCAGACTTAAAAGTAGGAGGAGGCAATGGCATAGTGGTATTATCTCATCAGGCCTTTCTGTTGCCTCTTCAAACAAAACCCTGCAATTTAGGGAAATATGATTTTCCCATAAGCAATTCATGCTGGACACCCATATTCAGAACAAACTCTCCAACTCCCACGATTACCTGGATTAAGATACATCCTCACAGCCTGCTTCCTGTAAAGACTCTATGCCATTCTCCCAGTTTCTCTGACTCCATCGCATCTGTTCTGATGATGCCACTTTCCACGTTATTCAACTGACAATTCTTTGTCGTTATGGTTGACAGGGGTCTTGGCCAGGTCTGGTGCATTTCCGGCACTTCTGTCCTCAGCCTTTCTCTTCCCTCCCAAAATAATAGGGCCCCTTGGTCCTCACCTATCCACCAGCATCCACATCCAAAGGATCATGAGTCATCATTTCCGACATGGATGCCACCATGCCACATATTTCCCTCCCCTCCCTGTCAGGCGTTCACAGGGACCGTTCCCTTCTCCACCACTCCCAACACCTTCCCACAATGGCCCTACCCCCAGCACTTACCATGCAATCATAGAAGGTGTAACACTTGCCTGTTTACTTCCTCTCCCCTCACTATCCAAGGCCCCACACACACCTTCCAGATGAGGCAGTGGTTTACCTGCACTTTACTGAATCCAGTCTACTGTATTCACTGCTTACAATGTGGTCTCCTCCACAATGGGAAGATGAAACACAGATTGAATGAGCACCATGCAGAACACTTACGTTCTGTCTACAAAACTAATCCCTGAGCTTCCCATTGCTGGCCACTTTAACACACCACCATGTTCCCAGAGTAACCTCTGTCTCAGGCTTGCTGTCATGTTCCAGTGAAGCTCAGCGCTGAACTGCATTACATTTTCCACTTTGGGACCGTATAGTCTTCAACACTCAATTAAGAGTTTACTAATTTTAAAACCTGACTCAGAGACAGGAGGAAACAAATGGGAATAGCTGATGGATGTTTTTGCCAATGGACAGCAGTTTCCAGTGGTACAGACACTGTGTTGGGTCCCTTGTTGGTTGTGGTATCTTCGACTTAAATTTATGAGGCATGATTGGGAAATTTGCGGACAACACAAAAGTCGGTTCAATAGTTAATTGCATAGACTATCATAAGATATCAATAAGACCATAAGACATAGGTGTGGAAGTAAGGCCATTCAGCCCATTGAGTCCACTCCGCCATTCAATCATGGCTGATGGGCATTTCAACTCCACTTACCAGCGTTCTCCCCGTAGCCCTTAATTCCTTGAGACAACAAGAATCTATCAATCTCTGCCTTGAAGACATTTAGCGTCCCAGCCTCTACTGCACTCCGTGGCAATGAATTCCACAGACCCACCACCCTCTGGCTGAAGAAATGTCTCCGCATTTCTGTTCTGAATTGACACCCTCTAATTCTGAGGCTGTGTCCACGGGTCCAAGTCTCCTCGCCTAATGGAAACAATTTCCTAGCGTCCACCCTTTCCAAGCCATGTATTATCTTGTACGTCTCTATTAAGTCTCCCCTTAATCTTCTAAACTCCAATGAATACAATCCCAGGATCCTCAGCCGTTCCTCGTATGTTAGACCTGCCATTCCAGGGATCATCCGTGTGAATCTCCACTGGACACGTTCCAGTGCCAGTATGTCCTTTCTGAGGTGTGGGGACCAAAACTGGACACAGTATCCAAATGGGGCCTAACCAGAGCTTTATAAAGTCTCAGTAGCACATCTCTGCTTTTATATTCCAACCCTCGTGAGATAAGAGACAACATTGCATTCGCTTTTTTAATCACGGACTCAACCTGCATGTTTACCTTTAGAGAATCCTCGACTAGCATTCCCAGATCCCTTTGTACTTTGGCTTTATTAATTTTCTCACCATTTAGAAAGTAGTCTATGCTTTTATTCTTTTTGCCAAAGTGCAAGACCTCACACTTGCTCACGTTAAATTCCATCAGCCATTTCCTGGACCACTCTCCCAAACTGTCTAGATCCATCTGTAGTCTCCCCACTTCCTCAGTACTACCTGCCTGTCCACCTAACTTCGTATCACCTGCAAACTGCGCTAGAATGCCCCCAGACCCCTCATCCAAATCATTAATATATAATGCGAATAGCTGTGGCGCCAACACTGAACCCTGCGGGACACCGCTAGTCACCGGCTGCCATTCTGAAAAAGAACCTTTTATCCCAACTCTCTGCCTTCTGTCAGACAGCCAATCCTCAATCCATCCCAGCAGCTCACCGCGAACACCATGGGCCCTCACCTTGCTCAGCAGCCTCCCGTGTGGTACCTTATCAAAGGCCTTTTGAAAGTCTAGATAGACCACATCCACTGGGTTTCCCTGGTCTAACCTACTTGTCACCTCTTCAAAGAATTCCAACAGGTTTGTCAGGCATGACCTCCCCATACTAAATCCATGTTGACTTGTTCTAATCAGACTCTGCTCTTCCAAGAATTTAGAAACCTCATCCTTAATGATGGATTCTAGAATTTTACCAACAACCAAGGTTAAGCTAATTGGCCTATAATTTTCCATCATTTGTCTTGATCCTTTCTTGAACAAGGGGGTTACAACAGCCATCTTCTAATCATCCGGGACCTTTCCTGACTCCAGTGACTCTTGAAAGATCTCAACCAATGCCTCCGCTATTTCCTCAGCCACCTCTCTCAGAACTCTAGGGTGTATCCCATCAGGGCCAGGAGATTTATCAATTTTAAGACATTTTAACTTTTCTAGCACTATGTCTTTCATAACGGCAACCATACTCAACTCAGCCCCGTGACTCCCTTTAATTGTTGGGATATTACTCATGTCTTCCACTGTGAAAACTGACGCAAAGTACTTGTTAAGTTCTCCTGCTATTTCCTTATCTCCCATCACTAGGCTTCCTGCATCAGTTTGAAGTGGCCCAATGTCTACTTTTGCCTGTCGTTTGTTTCTTATGTACTGAAAGAAACTTTTACTATCATTTCTAATATTACTGGCTAGCCTACCTTCATAATTGATCCTCTCATTTCTTATTACACTCTTTGTTATCCTCTGTTTGTTTTTGTATCCTTCCCAATCTTCTGATTTCCCACTGTTCTTAGCCACTTTATAGGATCTCTCTTTTTCTTTAATACATTTCCTGACTTCCTTTGTCAGCCATGGTTGTCTAATCCCTCCCCGGATAATCTTTCTTTTCTTGGGGATGAACCTCTGTACAGTGTCCTCAATTATACCCACAAACTCCTGCCATTTTTGCTCTACTGTCTTCCCGGTTAGCCTCTGCTTCCAGTCTATTTTTGTCAGTTCCTCTCTCATGCCCTCATAATTACCTTTATTTAACTGTAACACCATTACATCTGATTTTGCCTTCTCTCTTTCAAACTCCAGACTGAACTCTACCATATTATGATCGCTACTTCCTAAGGGTTCCCTTACTTTAAGATCTTTTATAGAGTCTGTTTCATTGCAAAGCACTCGATCCAGAATAGCCTGCTCCCTTGTGGGCTCCATGACAAGCTGTTCGAAAAAGCCATCCTGTAAGCATTCCATGAATTCCCTTTCTTTGGATCCACTAGCAACATTATTTACCCAGTCCACCTGCATATTGAAGTCTCCCATGATCACTGTGACCTTGCCTTTCTGACATGCCTTCTCTATTTCCCGGTACATGTTGCGTCCCTGGTCCTGACCACTGTTAGGAGGTCTATACACAACTCCAATTATGGTTTTTTTGCCTTTGTGGTTCCTCAATTCCATCAAACAGACTCTACATCATCCGACACTATGTCATTCAATACCATTGGTTTAATTTTGTTCTTAACTAACAAGGCAACCCCACCCCCTCTGCCCACCTCTCTGTCTCTTTGATAAGTTGAAAAACCATGGAGGTTTAACTGCCAGTCCTGACCCCCCTGTAACCAAGTCTCTGTGATGCCTACCACATCATAATCATTCACTATTATCTGTGCCATTAGTTCATCGGCTTTGTTATGAATGCTACGAGCATTCAGGTAAAGTGCCTTAATGCTAACTTTCTTATCATTAGAGATGTTTGGAGTCATATGATGTCCTAAGTTATCCTTGCTTTTTTCTGCATTCTCAGTCTGCCTCAATTTTAAATCCGCCTGGACACATACTATCCTGCTGCTTATCTTTCCATTTAATGCTATACTCCCTGTCGCTTTCACTTTCCCTTCCCCCCAACTCAGAAGTTTAAAGTCCTACTGACCACCCTATTTATCCTCTTCGCTAGAACATTGGTACCTGATCGGTTCAGGTGGAGACCGTCCCAACAGTACAGATCCCCCCGGTTCCAAAACTGATGCCAATGCATAGTTTTGTTCAATGGGCAGAAAAGTGCTAAACGGAATTCAGACTGGAGGAGGTGAGGATATGCATTTGTGCAAAACAATAAGAAGGGAATACACAACAAGCAGGTAAGGTGGAGAAAGTGCAAGTCCTTGGAATGAATGTTCACAGCTTCTCGAAAGGGGCATGATGGAGGGGTAAGGTGATAAGGAAGACATAAACAATGCTTTCATTCATTGGGTGAGGCATTCAACACAAAAACAGAGATGTAATGCTGGAAGTATAGAAAACACTGATGAGGCCATAACTGGAGATTTATTTACTATTGCTGCAAATTGGCAGGGGAGTAGGATGCACCAGCTGATGCTCACCCACCTTCCCCATTCTGCTTCTCCTTTTCTTCCTCTCAGTGCTTTCTTTTATTCTTTTTTTCTCTTTGACTCCCAACCTCCCAGGGATGATTCCCAGTCTGGCATAGCATCCTTCTGGCCTCGCGCAGCAGTTCCCTCAGTGTGATGTGGCATCCTACTGACCTGGCACAGTGGCCTCCTGGAACGACATGGCATGACATGGTGCCCTCCTGCAGCAGCCTCTCAATGTGGCATGTCTTCAGTGTGGTACGGAGCCAGGGTCTGGTGCAGATTGGATGCTAAGCTTTAGCGCAGTCTGTTATATTTCACTTCTACTTCTATAGTGTTGGTCATTTTATTTTATATCTTCTAAGAACTTGTAACTAAAGTAAGTTGTGCCTAGATACTTTTTGGTGATGTATAAACTTATTAACTATACTCATTGAATATATGTGACACTAAAGGCTCTTCTGTTCTTCTATTCTACAGAATGGATATAACTGCTTTTGAGTGAGTATATAGGAAATTTAGAGGAATGTAGCCAGGGCTTGAAAATTTCAGCTATTAGGAAAGATGGGATAGACTAGAGTTGTTATCCTGAGAATGTAGGAAGCTGAGTAGTGACTTAACTGAAGTGTAAAAAAAAAAGAGGTTTGGATAGAGAGGACAGGGAAGATCTAGTTCCGTAGGAGGTCAATTAATGGGGGACACAGCTTTCCGATGAAAGGCAGAAGGATTTGGGAGGCAGCATAGCAAGAGAGTGGTGAGGGTCTGGAATATTCTATCCAGTATAGTGGTTGAGGCAGAAAACCTCAACTTATTGAAAAGGAACATGGATCTACACCAGAAGCTACAGTCCAGGTGCTGAAAAATGGGATTACAGTGGCAGCTGGCATAGTCATCTGCAGCAGTTATGGTAGGCCAAGGAGTCTCTTTCCACTGCTACAACTTTTCTGTGGTTCTAATATCCATCTAATGATTGCATAAATATGTCAGATTTGTCAGAACTGAAATCACTTCCTAAACATCTGAAAAAATTGGTTTCCTCTTTCAAGGCCATTCTTTAAATAAAACAAAAATTATGGAAATATTCAATAGGTTAGGCAACATCTGTGGTCAGGGAAAGAGTTAATGCTTCAGGCTGTTGACATTTCATCAGAGCAGAAGGAAGATGGAAATTTAAGAGTTTTAAGCTTTTTTAAGAAGTGAAGATATCAGGAACAGCAGGTGACATTGACTTACAAAAGATTTCATAACACAAACCCATACTTGTATATTGCATTTTGAAAGGAATCAAAGGTTGTGCCTAGACACCCACGTTCACCCAGTACGACATCCAGTACACCCACGTCCTGTCTGCAAAAATGACCCTGAGCTTTCAGTTCCCTATCATCTCTGTTTCAGGCTTGCTGCAGTGCTCCAGTGAAGTACCTAATTTTCCCCTTAGGGATCCTGCAGTCTTCTGAACGCAATATCAAGTTCAATAAATTTGGGGCCCAAGCACCTTGCCCCGGGTATCCTCTGGGACACCCGGACCAACCAACCCAACCACCCCGTGGCTCGACACTTTAACTCCCCCTCCCACTCCACCAAGGACATGCAGGTCCTTGGACTCCTCCATTGCCAGACCATAACAACACGACGGTTGGAGGAAGAGTGCCTCATCTTCCACCTAGGAACCCTCCAACCACAAGGGATGGACTCAGATTTCTCCAGTTTCCTCATTTCCCCTCCCCCCACCTTGTCTCAGTCGAATCCCTCGAACTCAGCACCGCCTTCCTAACCTGCAATCTTCTTCCTGACCTCTCCGCCCCACCCCACTCTGGCCTATCACCCTCACCTTGACCTCCTTCCACCTATCGCATCTCCAACGCCCCTCCCCCAAGTCCCTCCTCCTTACCTTTTATCTTAGCCTGCTGGACACACTTTCCTCATTCCTGAAGAAGGGCTTATGCCCGAAACGTCGAATCTCCTGTTCCTTGGATGCTGCCTGACCTGCTGCGCTTTTCCAGCAACACATTTTCAGCTCTTATCCTTACTCCAATCCGTTACATCATGCCTTGTCATCACATGAACTTTTAAACTATTAACCACCAGCAGTAATCACACATGCAGCCAATTAGAAAGTTACATGTAACATCCATTATGGGCAATGTGAACCATCAAACATCAAGGGGGATGCCGGATAGGCAGACCAGGAAGGGGTTAAATCAAAATGGAGTTGGGGGGAAATAAAGCACTGTGATGTCTCTCTTTAAAGGCAACGGGAGCATTGGTGAGCACTGTATGCTCCCTCTTCTATGATACCCAGCACAAACATAACTGCAGAAGAGGGGGCGAACAGTCGGCATAAAGTTACTGCTTTACCTCTCCAAGAATCATCACTGTCAGCCTGACCTGAGACAGACTGATTTCTATTTATGAAAGTTTGTCTGTGAACTGGTTGACCTACACACTGATTGCACCTCATTGTTAGGAACATTATTATATTTCCAGGATGTCTCAAGTAAGTAAGAATGTTTCCTTAGTTCAATAGAATGCTTTTGAAGTAACAGATTGATTTGGGGAGGTATAGGCCTGTGTAGAACATAATCTTGCTGATGAATCTCACAGTTGGAATAAGTAAAGCTTTGTCTGCTTGGAACCTTCAGCTGTGGGTGAGTTTGTTCCAGGAGAACAGAAAAAAATGGGTTTCTTTATTATTTTTAGATTTTTATGTGTTTGGTTCCAATATGACAGGCTTTCTAAAGGCAGCCTGCTAAAATAAGTCAAGTTGGAGTTATGCTTCGTTGCCATTTTAGCTGTTCATTGGGTTAGCATCGTGATGGATTATTAAACATGTTCTGCTTCATTAAGAGTTCCCATCATTAATCTGAATAAAATTATGTCTTGCAATTTAATGTGTGTAGAAAAAAAAAGACACAGATCATGTGTACAACTTAATCTTTAGTACAATAAAGAACAGCCACATGGTGGACTCTTCGCTGCCCTCTAGACAATTAAAAACAGGCAATAAATGCTGACTTGGCCAGCAATGTCCTCATCCCGCGAACGAATTAAGAAAAAAACTGAGAGCTGGCAAGTTTATGTAGCAGATCAGGATCACTGTGAAGCACTCAAATAAAATCAAAGTATTACAGATGCTGAAGATATGAAATAAAATGCAAAGTGCTCAAGAAACAAAGCAAGTCTAGAGTCATCTGTGAGATAGTGTTAACATTTTGCGTCTGATATGATTGTTCTTTGCAAAATTAACTCTGTTTCTCTTACCATAGAGGCTGCCAGGCCTGCTGAGTTTCTCCAGCACTTTGTTTTTATATTTCACTGGGAAGAGAACAGAAGTAATATGCAACAAGTCAGGTAAATGTGAGGGAGACACTGAGCTGTGTGCAGCTCATTAAAAGAGAGGAAACAACATCAAAATCAATGTGACTGCACAAGGAGATCATGAGCTGATTGGCTGGTGACTATTGGAGCTTTATTTCCCTTCCTCCAAAATTAGGAAGTCGGTCAAAAGAGCTGAGAAATTAAATTTAAAAATCATGTATTACATAACAATAATTAAGTTAACATTCCAATATGTAACTGACAACAGAAGGGAGGCAGATAGCTTGAGGGACTTGGTTCTTTTAAGTAGTAAATTTTATTACAAATATAGGAATGGCAGGAGAGCTCTGACTCATGGAGTGCACATCCTGCTCTATTTGGGGACCGGAGGACATTTAATGTGTCCTAGATAACCACAGGTGCAGAAATTATTGTCAGCTGCATCAACTTTCCTTCCTCGTTTCAGAACTTGAGCAGCAGCAGCAGTTTTTTATTCATTCATGAGATGTGGATAGCATTGGGTTGTCGAGCCTTCTATTGCCCGTCCCTATTGCTCTTGAGGTGATAGTGAGCTGCCTTTTTGAATTGCAGCAGTTCACCTACTGTGGGTTGACCCACAATGCCCCTCAGATAGGAATTCCAGGATCTTGACACAGTGGAAGTGCAGCAATGGCAATATATTTCGAAGTGAGGATGGTGAGTGGCTTGGAGGGGAACCAGCAGATGGTGGTGTTCCCATGTACCTACTGCCCTTATCTACGTGGATAGTCATGGGGTTCAGTTTGGAAGTTGCTGTCACAGAATCTTTCTGCAGTGCATCTTGTACATAGTACACACTGCTGCAACTGAGCATTGGTGGTGGAGAGAGTGGATGCTTATGGATGTGGTGTCAATCATGCAGACCGCTTTGTCCTTTGGTGTCAAGCTTCTTGAATGTTTTTGGAACTGCACCCATCCAGGCAAATGGGGAATATTCCAGTACACTCCTGATTTGTGCCTTGTAGATATGGACAAGCATTGGGAGGGCAGGAGGCGAGTCATTCTCCACAGTATTCCAGGCCTCTGACATGCTCTTGTAGTCAGTGTTTGTGTGACAAGTCCCTTTGAATTTCTGGTCAATGGCAACCCCAAGAATGTTGATAGTGAGGAGTCAATGATGAATATTGAAGGGGCAGTGATTAGGTGGTCTCTTATTAAAGGTGATCATTGCCTGGCATTTGTCTGACATGAATGTCAGTTGCTACTGGTCAGCCCAAGCTTGGATACTCTTGCATTTGAACATGGAATGCTTCAGGATCTGTGGACTCATGAATGGTGCTGAAAATTGTGTAATCATCAGCGAACATCCCCACTACTTACCATATGATGGTGGGGCAGTGGGAGGTCATTGATGAAACATCTGTAGATGGTTGAGCCGAGGACACAACTCTGAGGAACTCCTGCAGAAGTGTCCTGAAGCTGAGACGACTGACCTCCAACAACCACAATCTTTCTTTGTGCCTGATATGACTCCAACCAGTGGAGAGTTTGCCCTCTGATACCCACTGATTCTAGTTTTGCTAGGGCTCCTTGATACTACTCAGTCAAATGCAGCTTTGATATCAAGGGCTGCCACTCTCACTTCACCTCTGGGATTCAGCTTTTTTGTCCACGTTTGACCCAAAGTTGTAAACAGGTCAGGAGCTGAATGGCCCTGCGGAATCCAAATTGGACATCACTGAGCAGGTAATTGGCGAGCAGATGCTGTTGATGGTATCAGTTGTTATCACACTGTATTCCATCAGCTGGTATTATTGCTGCACAAAGTGAGAGAGTGATAGATTGCACTTTTATCAATGTCGTCACCTGAAAGCTTAAGAGTGGGTAGAGAGAGAAGGAATAGGTGTACACCAGGTGTGGACAGTTGGTGGAGTTCTGAAAACACCTCACTCTCCAAACTACAAAACTGATACAAGTGATGGTTCATGTGGAGAGGAAAGCCAGAGTCACAACATGGACATGAAATTGACTTTGGACAGAAAAGTGTGGTGAATGGGCCTTTTGTACAGTTGTCTTCTCCAGGGTTTCCATGCTCATGCTGAATACATACTTATACTTTGATGTACAGGGCATAATTTCAAAATTTGCAGATGATATGGAACTTGGATGTATTGTCAACCAGGAGGAGGATGGTGTAGAACATTGGTGGAATGGGTGGACAAGTGACAGATGAAATTTAAGATACAAAAGAGTAAAGTGATTAATTCTTATGAGAATTCTAATGGAGAGGTAATATAACAAAAGGTAAATTCCAAAGGATGTGCACACATAGCAGGACGTGGGGGTATCTGTAGGTAAATGACTGAGAGAGGCAGAATAAGTTGAGAGCGCAGTTAATAATTCATTGGGTATACTGGGCTTTATCATTAGAGGGATATATAAAAGAAAGTTATGCTAAATCTGTATAAAATATTAGTTTAGCCTCAACTGGAGAACTTCATCCTGTTCTGGGCACTGTAGGAAGAAAGAGAAGTTATTCAGGAAAGGGTGCACAATAGATTCATGAGGATGGTTCCAGAGATGCTGGATTTCAGTTACACACAAAAAATTGGGACCATTCTCTTGAAGCAAAAATTGAGAGAAGAATTGATGGAGGCACATAAAAATCACAATGGTTGGGAGAGACTGCTCACATGGGTGGAAGGATTGACAATCAGGTGGCAGAAATGTAAGCTTATTAATAAAAGAAACACAGTGACATGAAAGCATTTTTTGATGCAGGAATGCACTGCCTGAGGGTGTGGTGGGGGCAGACCAGATTTCGCAAGGGACTTGGATCCATATCTGAAAAAGAAATATTTGCAGAACGTGGAAAAAAGCAAGGAAGTGATGCTGTGTAAATGCTCTTTTAAAGGGTCAACACAGATGTGGCCAAATGGCAAACTCCTGTGCTGTATCAATCTACAAATCAATGATATGTTATCTATGAATTCTGTAAAATAAAGCAGAGTCTTTATACTGTCAATTTTAACAATATTACTTTCGATATAACAGGCCAATACCTTAAGAAACACAGTTTGGTTATGGCATTCAGTGTACATTCTAAGAATTCTGTGGGCGGTTCACTTAACATTCAGGATATTATGTTGAAAGTTTAAATCACTCCAACAAATATTGATATTATACCTTCCAGTGATTTTTCTCAGTTATACACCAGACATTATACATGTACGATATACAAAATTAAACATTCCAGCAATTGTATGTACTGTACACATTGTTAAATGAGTTGACATGTTACTGCAATTATTTGATAGCAGGTTTTTATAGTAGAAATAGTATAAAATATTCAGGCAACTAAATTTTTAACTAATTACTCAGCAATAGTGACTTATATTTCATGAAATTCTCAGTGCCTAGTTTTGCAAAATGCTCCTAGGTATGGGGACATACATGAGATAGAGCAGTTGAATAAAAAGATACCATTTCCATAACATAAAATTGGAAGCAGAATGTAAACACATTTCAGTGCAATATTGCTGATATAATCAAACAGCAATTAGCATAAAGGCAACAAAGCCACGAAAGAACACCAAATCAAATTGAGATGAATAAAATAGCATTATTCCAAGCTCATTTGGTTAATCATTACCAGATACAAAGTATTTATTGCATTTCCATTACTAAGAGAGAATTAGAGTGAATAAAAGAGTCCTGTACTCCAGTAATACATGTCAGTGATCACATTACTTCCACAACAGGTTGGTGTTACAAACTTCAGAAACCGGAAACAAGTGGGAGATACCAGTTTAATGAATAGCTTCCTTTTGCCTAAATATCTTTGTAATTCAAAATACTCACACCAATTTCAGCCTTTAAACTTATAAAGAGAGTTTATCTGAGACAGCTGAAATACACATGATGGGGCTGGGGGAGCTGGGAGAAGTAGAGAGGGTCTACCTGCATAGGATTCCCTACAATGGAGAACTGTCAGCCTGATTACAATTCAATCACATCAGGCCTCAACTACAGGAATGATGCAGAGCTCTCCATTGCCTACTGTGTAAAATAGAAGATCCAGTGCACTCAAGCAGACATATCCTCCAAGCAGTGCTCAAAGTAAATGAGAATGGCAGTCAAATCTGCCCCTGAAATGTTGTAGGTAGCCTCAAACATGCAAAGTCAAAGGTGACCTTTCTCTCAGAGACAGTGAGGTCAGCCCTTCTCTAGTTCTAAGGAGTCTCTGAAAACAAATAGTCCCATTGGAAATCTCAGGGGAGCTCTCAAAATGAAAAATAATGATTTTGATCTCTGTCTCCCAGTCAAGTCCCTATACCAATATTGTTATTCACAATTATCACAACATTTAACTTCCAAGCAGATACCAATTCGGTAAAATTATTCTGAAGTTGCTGTTCTAAAATGATTAAGCAGACAGACTTATTAGTGATGGAGGGCTAAAGTAGGATGACGATATACCTGCTTTTGGATTTAATCCTCAGATGAGATACTGTCTCAATTGAGTAATCAATGACCCTGAAGAGCCCCCCTCCCACTTCATGAAATTCATCTTCAATAAATGCCCTATTAAAAGCTGTGATAGTTAAAATCTTAAGCCATGTGATCTGAGCTGTCCGGAGGTGATAAAGGAAATGGACAGGTTGGTGTTATTGGGCAGATGGTAATGGCTGGAAGGATTGCCAAGTTCCTTTTTTGACTGGTAGTAGGAGAAACCCAACATAGAGACTTTACGCAAAGATCTCACTCTGCGGCTACAGTGCATATGCTTGACCCTATTCATTTTTGAATAGTTCCTGAATTTTGAGGTTTTCCTGAGAAGTGTAGTAGAAAGGAAAATGGCTCCAGAGCCAAAACATTGGTGGCCACAGGTAGCTGGGCTACTGCGTGGCAGCTGGAACCAGATTTCCCTGGAACCAGATCAAAGTGCACTCCATGATCTTGGATCATGTGGAACTGGTGTCAAGTTGTGTATTCCTGGAACCTGCTGAGAATATGTGGCCATTTAGATTTAGCTGGTGTGGATGTGAGATGGTCACTAAATGTAAATTCATATTATTTAACCAATGTCCATCACTTAACTATAATCCAATATACATTATTAAATCACAAGGCCATTCATAAGAAGCCTCATCAAAGTTGATATAATTTTCAGATTTAGAGGAGTGTTGCATTTGCCAAGCAATCCATACAGTATTTCATTAGCGAGCAGGCAATAGGTTTTCTAATAACACAGAGGCCAATGCTGGGAAAAAAGAAATTCAGATGTCCAGTGGGCTGACAATGGTGAAATCAGAATCCTTGCTGTTGCTACTGTCATCATCTGGACTGGATCCTGAGTTGCTGGATGGTGACTCCAGAACTCCACCAGTCAGAGGGTCAGAAAAAACTGGGGATTGCTGTGATTGTTTTCTAACTGCTTCAGTGGTGTTAGGTTTCTGTGAAGTTTGAAGCTTCTTTGCCATTCCTGTTGATTCCAATTTTTCTGAAGGTTGCTCATGCAGCAAATCTTCATCATCTTTAGAAACCAAGATATAGTCATCTGAATTTCTACCTTCTGAATTCAAGGAAGTCAGCGAGGTAGCCTAGAGATAAAAATGGCAACAGTTAAAAAAACAGTGGGTCACTAATTCACAAAGCAATTGGTTATGGTGAACATTTACAAAAGCTTTAGATACGCATTTGTCAAAATTGTTCCCATTGGTAAAAGGATTCAGAACCAAAGGAGATCAATTTTAAGCCAAAACAACCAGAGGAACTGTGAGGAAAATCTTCTTTATGCAATGGTGTTGGGAGTGTTTAGAATTTTGAATGTTTTGCCTAAGAATCCGTTGGGGGAGATTTAATTGAGGCATTCAAAGGGAATTTGGTATTTGATAAGAAAAGATGTGTGAGACAGGCAAATTAGACTGGCTGCGTTGTTCCTGCATACAGCTATTGCAGAGGTGATGGGCTGTAACCATTCTACAATATTATTTAATAAGAAAAAAGAAATATGCTGAAAAGATATAATTTTAAAACTCAAATATCAAACTGAAGATTGAAAAGTTGATTAATACATTTACAAAAGTATCTACAACTGCCCCGGTGACCACCACACACACAACCGCTTCCACGATCGCCGACGGACCCGCGACCCACGCGGCCACCGGGAATGACCACCACTCCTCCGTCGCCGCAACCATTTCCGCCCCTCCGGTTGCCGTCGGCGCAGCCACTTCCGCCCCCACTGACATCACTAACCTGCAGGAGCACAAATCCTCAGGTTTCCCCGCCCCCACGCCGTCTTTCGTCACTACGCATAACCCCGCCCCCACGCCGTCTCCCGTCGCTTCACGTAACCCCGCCCCCACGCTTATTTCCGTCACTACGCATGACCCCGCCCCCACGTCGAGCAACGTCACCACGTCTAACTCCGCCCCTACTTCGATCTCTGTCCCCGCCCCTAACCCCGCCCCCAGCTCCAGTCCCACACCAGGTCCTAGCTCCCAGCCTTGCCGGATTTTCACCATCCCTCCAGATCTCCCCCTCTCTGAGGATGAAAGATCGTGGGCGGCACGGTGGCACAGTGGTTAGCACTGCTGCCTCACAGCGCCAGAGACCCGGGTTCAATTCCCGACTCAGGCGACTGACTGTGTGGAGTTTGCACGTTCTCCCCGTGTCTGCGTGGGTTTCCTCCGGGTGCTCCGGTTTCCTCCCACAGTCCAAAGATGTGCGGGTCAGGTGAATTGGCCATGCTAAATTGCCCATAGTGTTAGGTAAGGGGTGAATGTGGGGTTATGGGTGGGTTGCGCTTCGGCGGGTCGGTGTGGACTTGTTGGGCCGAAAGGCCTGTTTCCACACTGTAAGTAATCTAATCTAATCTAATCAGTCCTCAAGCAGGGGCCTCACCTTCATTCCCCTACGCCCTCGGATTAATGAGTTCAACACACGGCGAGATATTGAACAATTCTTCCGCCGCCTTCGCCTCCGTGCCTACTTTCACAACCAAGACTCCCGTCCACCCTCTGACGACCCCTTCTCCCGCCTCCAACACACCCCATCCACCTGGACACCCAGTGCTGGCCTCCTACCCGCCCTCGACCTCTTTATAGCCAACTGCCGCCGTGACATCAACCGACTCAACCTGTCCACCCCTCTCACCCACTCCAACCTCTCACCCTCAGAACGTGCAGCCCTCCACTCCCTCCGCTCCAATCCCAACCTCACCATCAAACCCGCAGACAAGGGAGGCGCGGTGGTAGTTTGGCGCACCGACCTTTATACCGCTGAGGCCAAACGCCAGCTCGCGGACACCTCCTCTTATCGCCCCCTCGACCACGACCCCACCTCCCACCACCAAACCATCATCTCCCAGACCATCCATAACCTCATCACCTCAGGGGATCTCCCATCCACCGCCTCCAACCTCATAGTCCCACAACCCCGCACCGCCCGTTTCTACCTCCTGCCCAAAATCCACAAACCTGCCTGCCCCGGCCGACCCATTGTCTCAGCCTGCTCCTGCCCCACCGAACTCATCTCCCAATACCTCGACACGGTCCTGTCCCTTTTAGTCCAAGAACTCCCCACCTACGTTCGGGACACCACCCACGCCCTCCACCTCCTCCAGGATTTTCGCTTCCCCGGTCCCCAACGCCTTATTTTCACTATGGACATCCAGTCCCTGTACACCTCCATCCCCTATCACGAAGGACTCAAAGCCCTCCGCTTCTTCCTTTCCCGCCGCACCAACCAGTACCCTTCCACTGACACCCTCCTTCGACTGACTGAACTGGTCCTCACCCTGAATAACTTCTCTTTTCAATCCTCCCACTTCCTCCAAACTAAAGGAGTTGCCATGGGCACCCGCATGGGCCCCAGCTATGCCTGCCTCTTCGTAGGATATGTGGAACAGTCCATCTTCCGCAACTACACTGGCACCACCCCCCACCTTTTCCTCCGCTACATCGATGACTGTATCGGCGCTGCCTCGTGCTCCCACGAGGAGGTTGAACAGTTCATCAACTTTACTAACACCTTCCATCCCGACCTGAAATTCACCTGGACTGTCTCAGACTCCTCCCTCCCCTTCCTAGACCTTTCCATTTCTATCTCGGGCGACCGACTCAACACAGACATCTATTTTAAACCGACTGACTCCCACAGCTACCTGGACTACACCTCCTCCCACCCTGCCCCCTGTAAAAACGCCATCCCATATTCCCAATTCCTTCGTCTCCGCCGCATCTGCTCCCAGGAGGACCAATTCCAACACCGCACAGCCCAGATGGCCTCCTTCTTCAAGGACCGCAGATTCCCCCCAGACGTGATCGACGATGCCCTCCACCGCATCTCCTCCACTTCCCGCTCCTCCGCCCTTGAGCCCCGCTCCTCCAACCGCCACCAAGACAGAACCCCACTGGTTCTCACCTACCACCCCACCAACCTGCGCATACAACGTATCATCCGCCACCATTTCCGCCACCTCCAAACGGACCCCACCACCAAGGATATATTTCCCTCCCCTCCCCTATCAGCGTTCCGCAAGGACCACTCCCTTCGTGACTCCCTTGTCAGATCCACACCCCCCACCAACCCAACCTCCACCCCCGGCACCTTCCCCTGCAACCGCAGGAAATGTAAAACTTGCGCCCACACCTCCACACTCCCTTCCCTCCAAGGCCCCAAGGGATCCTTCCATATCCGCCACAAGTTCACCTGTACCTCCACACACATCATCTATTGCATCCGCTGCACCCGATGTGGCCTCCTCTATATTGGTGAGACAGGCCGCTTACTTGCGGAACACTTCAGAGAACACCTCTGGGCCGCCCGAACCAACCAACCCAATCACCCCGTGGCTCAACACTTTAACTCCCCCTCCCACTCCACCGAGGACATGCAGGTCCTTGGACTCCTCCACCGGCAGAACACAACTACACGACGGCTGGAGGAGGAGCGCCTCATCTTCCGCCTGGGAACCCTCCAACCACAAGGTATGAATTCAGATTTCTCCAGCTTCCTCATTTCCCCTCCCCCCACCTTGTCTCAGTCGGTTCCCTCAACTCAGCACCGCCCTCCTAACCTGCAATCCTCTTCCTGACCTCTCCGCCCCCCACCCCACTCCGGCCTATCACCCTCACCTTGACCTCCTTCCACCTATCCCACCTCCATCGCCCCTCCCCCTAGTCCCTCCTCCCTACCTTTTATCTCAGCCTGCTTGGCTCTCTCTCTCTTATTCCTGATGAAGGGCTTATGCTCGAAACGTCGAATTCTCTATTCCTGAGATGCTGCCTAACCTGCTGTGCTTTGACCAGCAACACATTTGCAGCTGTGATCTCCAGCATCTGCAGATCTCATTTTTTACTATCTGTATTTATGCAACATGCACTTGAAACTGAAATTAATTCCTGCATCATTTTGCTTAAATAATGTACTGCACAAGCAGGCTTGTCTCTTTTGGACTAACAATGTAAATTCAATCATTATCATGTATAAAGAGATGAGATAAAAGGTCCTTGTATTTTTTTTAATTCTTACTTTTAAATGCAACTCATAGCCATTAAAGCTGATAAAAAATTTTCTAAATAAGAAGCCATTCAACCCATTAGCTCAGTACCAACATAAAAACAGAAACTTGGGGAAAATCTCAGCAGGTCTGTCAGCATCTGTTCAGGGAAATCAGAGTTAACATTTTGGGCCCAGTGACCCTTCTTGAGAACTGATGGCAGCTACGAAAAAGACAGTTTTTATATGAAGATGGGGAGAGGGGAGAGTAAATGATAGATGCAGACAGAGCCCAAAGAGGGAGAAAAACTGTTGGATGTTTAAAGGAGTGGTTAAAGGACAGCCTGGGGGGCAATGATAGCTGCTAATGGGGACAATTAGTGGGTGACAATGGGTAGTATCTGGTAGCAGCCCATGTAATGACATGGGCCTAGTGTCTGGGAAATCCCAGAACATGCTCCCTGAGATAAGGGGACCAAAACTATAGTACTACAGGTGTGATCTCAGCACATCTGTGAAGACATCCCTGCTCGTGTACTCAAATCCTTTTGGTATGAAGGCCAAAATACCATTTGCCTTCTTAACTCCCCGTCACTGCTCTACATTTAATTTCAGAAAATGGACAGCAAGACATAAGAATAGATCCTGTTGCACCTCCCTCTTTCCCAATTTATCACTGTTCAGATAAAAATCTCGTTTTTGCTTTCAAAGTGGATAATCTCTTATTTATCCACATTATACTTCATCTGCCATGAATTTGCCCACTCTACTTGGTCAAATCACACTGAAGAATCTCTGCCTCCTTCTCACTCTCATACCCAGTTTTGTGCCATCTGCAAACTTTGAGGTATTATATTTAGTTCCCTCATCGAAATAATTTATATGTCGTGATTAGCTAGGGTTCAACCTGATCCCTATGGTATTCTGCTAGTCACTGCCTGTCACTTGGAAAAAGACCTGTTTGTTCCTACTTGTTGTCTCCCGCCTGTTCACTACTTCTCCATCCAAGTTAGCACACTACCCTCAAGCCATTGCACTTCAATTTTGCATGCTAATCGCTTACCTTATCAAAAACATTCTCAAAGTTCAAGTAAAATACATTCACTGGCTCCCGCTTATCAACTCTCCAAAGTTACATTTTTTCATTAATCAATATTGACTTTGTCCAATCCTGTCACCATTTTTCAAGTGCTCTACAATTGATGGACTTTTAAGATTGAGTCCAGTATCTTCTCCACAATCAATGGTAGGGAGGAGGAGTAGAGTACACCTCCCCCCTCACTTCCCTCCAAGGCCCCAAGGGATCCTTCCATATCCGTCATAAATTCACCTGCACCTCCACACACACCATTTACTACATCCGTTGCACCCGATGTGGCTTCCTCTGCATTGGGGAGACAGGCCACCTACTTGCGGAATGTTTCAGAGAACACCTCTGGGACATCCGCACCAACCAACCCAACCGCCCCATGGCTGAACACTTTAACTCCCCCTCCCACTCCGCCAAGGACATGCAGGTCCTTGGCCTCCTCCATCGCCAGACCATGGCAACACGATGCCTGGAGGAAGAACGCCTCATCTTCCACCTAGGAACCCACCAACCACAAGGGATGAACTCAGATTTCTCCAGCTTCCTCATTTCCCCTCCCCCACTTTATCTCAGTCCCAACCCTCGGACTCAACACCACCTTCTTCACCTGCAATCTTCTTCCCGACCTCTCCGCCCCCACCCCCTCTCCGGCCTATCACCCTCACCCTAACCTCCTTCCACCTATCGCATTCCCAATGCCCTTCCCCCAAGTCCCTCCTCCCTACCTTTTGTCTTGGCCTGCTTGGCACACTCTCCTCATTCCTGAAGTAGGGCTTATGCCCAAAAAGTCGATTCTCCTGTTCCTTGGATGCTGCCTGACCTGCTGCGCTTTTCCAGCAACACATTTTTGAGCTCTGATCGCCAGCATCTGCAGTCCTCACTTTCTCCACAATCAATGTCAGGCTAAGTGGTCTATAAGTTCCTATTTTCTCTCTAATTACTGTTTAAAAAAAGAGGAGTTACATTAGCTACCCTCCAATCCATAGGAACTGTTCCCCAGTCTGTCGAGTCTTGAAAGATGACCACCGGTGCATCAATTTCTTTTTGGGCCACTTAGTTAGGCCCTGAGGATTTATCGACTTTAATCCTATCAATTTCACTTCTAATTCTGATTTGCTTCACTTACTCCCTCTTACCCTTGTGTTCTCTAACATTTTTTGTCTTTATAACTTTCCCTGTTTCTGAATAGAAGGCACCCACAATTGTCTTTATTAATCTTCTTCTTTTCACATACTTATAAAAGTGTTTACAATCAATTTGTATGTTCCATATACATTTACTCTTGTACTTTATTCTCCCCCTCTTGATGAATCCCTTTGTCCTCCTCTGCTGAAATCGAAACTGCTCCCCATCCTCAGGTCTGCTGCTATCTTTGATCAATTTGTATGCCCTTCTGTGTACCTGATGCTGTCCTTAATTTCTCTTGTTAGCCATGGTCAGACCACCTTTTTCATTTCATTTTTGTGCAAGACACAAACAGACAGTTATTGCAGATACTCCATGCACTCTTTACATGTTGCCCTTGCCTAACCACTACCATCCCTTAAGTAACATTTCAAAATTTTTTGTAATCAGCTTACACCTCATTTATTGGTTTCCTTTCCTCAGAGTAAAGTATCAGAATCAAGTATGTCACTCTTGGTCTTAATGAAGAATTCTATATATTGGTTTTCCTTCTCCAAGGGATCTCACACAGCTAGAATGCCAATGATTCCCTTCTCATTACACACTATCCAGTCTAATTTGGCCTGTTCCTTACTTGATTCAACATGCTGATGTGGAAAACTATCCGGTACATACTCAAGGAATTCCTCCTCTGCAATATTGCTACTGATTTGATTTGCCCAATCTATTTGCACATTAAAGTAGTCCCTAACTACAGCTGTACTTTTGTTGCTTGCACCTCTAATTTCCTTTTTCTATGGAAAATAAAAGCACAAAAGCATAGGAAGGGTTAAAGCATGAAGACCACAGGTAATGAGCTCTGTGGAAGACAAGGTGGGATAAGAATAGTGGAATGCTCTTACACCAATTAGCAGAGCTAGATTCCCTGTTAAGTGTCATTATGACAAGATTGGGGTCATAAATATTTGGGACATGACATTAAATAACTAATTAATAGTTAGTAGAGTCAGCTTGAGAAAGGAGACTATTGTAACAGATAAAATAGCTAAATATCTATCATGACAGGTTAGTCTGGAATGGAAGATCACTGTAGCAGAGGTGATAATAAATGTCTAATCATGACATTAGGAAAATATTAAGGAGGGTCTGGAATGAAAGAGTTAGCACTAAATATCTAACCATGACATTGCAAGAATTAGCACTAAATATCTAACCGTGATATTAGAATAACATTAAGTAGAATATATAACTAAAGAGATAATAGGAACTAACATCACTGGCTTATTGTGTAGCTAGAGTGAGGTACTTTGATTCATATAGTTGACATGCTGATAAACTAACAGAAACATCATAAAAAAAGATATAAAAAAACCACAGACCCTGAGGTTCGTGGGTATTCGAGAATCTGCTTTCTCAGTGTCATAGTTTTTTGTTTGCAAATAAAAGACCTACTTCTTGAAGAACCCCCTGTGTCTCCTGGTGATTCTCTACATTTTCTCCACGACATTTCATGCTATCCCAACATTGCCACTACAATTTGGGCATCTTTATGTAAACCTCACTATCATTCTCTGCCCATTGATGTTTCTAAGCTCTACCATATGGATTCTACTTCACCAGAGCTAATATCCTTCTTCACCATAACATTAATTTCCTCTTTAGCAAAGGTTTTTGACCTACCTTCGGATGAGATTTTTATTGTTGTGCATATTGTAAAAGGGATATAAATTCGTTCAACCATGATTTCTGATTGGATTCTTTTTCAGTTTTTCCAAATATCTCCTTTTGCAATGAAACTCATGATTTTGATAGCAATTTTTTGTTACAACTTTTATGATATAGCCATTTCTTTCAAATACAGATATTCGCTGATTTTAAACCAAGACTGCTGGTACTTGCAGAACTTGCAACTGGAACTTCAGCTCAGATTTCAACTTCATTTCCTTCTTGAGTGGGACCATATCATTGGTAGCCCATCCAAATTTATTTCTGGATTTTACCCAAGAAACTCAGTGAAAATCATTTTCTCTCTCAAAAGAGCAGTGAAGGAACCTTGCCTCTGTTGTTTTTTCTATTTAATGTGTTGAATGTTGCAGTAAAGGAATAATTAGGAACAGCAACAACCTGCCTGTAACATTAAAGAATGGTAGAGCAATTCACAAATTAAAATGACTAGGATAGGAGACACCAGCTATGATGGGTGACCAAACAATGCTGAGAGAAGTCTTTTCTTTGTAAAATAGTGGACCAGGTAAAAATGGATGGTGTTCTTCCTTGATGGGTTTTGTTTGTGAATCAGTAGAGTTTTCATAACAATATGCTACTTTCATTATAAGTATTATTAATACTGACTTTTTAAACATTTCATTATATATAAACGCATGGTGGGCTTTGAACATATATTTTGGATCACTAGTCTGAAACGTTTGATTACTCATCCAGTAACACAATCAATATGTCAGCATGTCATTACAGTGATGTCAATTTTTTTTTAATTTGCTGAGACATGACCATCGCTCAGCCAATGGCGATCTGCTAAAATGTGAATGGTTATTTAGCCAGTTCAGAGTGAACCGGATAACCTTGAGGCTGCAGCCAGATGGAGAAACTAATCCAGTTACATTATCATGATACTACTGTCCCCTCATTGTGAAAATAGGATATGGATAGCTGTGTTTACTTCAGAGTGATGCTGGAAAAGCACAGCAGGTCAGGCAGCATCGGAGGAGCAGGAAAATCGATGTTTCGTGCAAAAGCCCTTCATCAGGAATAGAGCATGGATAGCTGTGCTTTGGACAAAATGGAGTTCATGGAGTGTGCATGATTTCCAGGTTGCAAGGCTGTATTGGAATAATTCAATGTAAAGATGAAGTGCCAGTGCAATAAATGTTGCAGAGAAGATGAGAAGAATGATGCACAGTACTCACTGTCACAGATAATATGTTTAAGAGTTTTCCTTAGGCTCCTTGGTGCTGAGTGATGTATAAAGACAGATGTAGCAGGGATTTCAACAGTATAGTTGACAGAGCTGAATGTGAAGCAAAGTGACACTGATGTGTGGAGAATCAATGCCTGACCAAAAGGCAACCATTACTATTGTCAGTCAGCATTGGGTCAGGAGAGCTAAAGTGAAAAGGAGATGAGAGAATGTTAGATAGTGGAGGAACGTGCAAGAAACACAAGATTTATAGGTGATCAGAGGACAGGAATGGCAGACAGCAACAATGCAACTGTGTGCAGTTTCTCAAATTAATAATTCAGAGGTCCAGGCTAATGCTTTAGGTTCAAGAAAATCCCACAATGACACCTGGTGGAATTTAAATTCAATAAATCTGTAATGGAAAGTTGTTTTCACTAAAGGTGATTATGAAACTATCACCAATTATCATCAAAAAAACCTGTTTACAATAGAGAGAAAAAATTGCAGTCCTCTCATGATCTGGCCCCATGAGACTCCAGATCCACAGCAACTACTGTGAAACGGCCTAATACACCACTGTGTGCAAGGGCAATTAAGAATGGGGAGGCAAGAAACACTGACTTTGTAAGTGAAACCCATTTTCTATCATTGACTAAAGGAAAACATATCCTTGAGATCAAAAATGTTCATGAGATTTATGCAGTTGGTTTTGATAAAGGTGAAGGGTCAGAGCTCGGACATCTCTATCGACGTCTGACAACTTCTGAAATCCAACGCCACAAAAAGACTTTAGCTGACCAAGTAGTTCAAGATGAGTTGGTCTGGTTCAGGTTGTTTAATTAATGTTATTGTGCAAACAGCTGCTTGAGCTCTCCAAATTTGGGTAAGTTGCAAGGGTCCTTGCGAAGTAACAAGTAGAGAGCTGACAGATGGTTATACATTTCTCAATGGTTTGATAATAAGGTGATGATTGGCTGTCTTACCAGAATGTATGTTCAAATATATTATTTTTAATAACATACTCAGAGACAAGGATCAATATTTTACCTGTCAGCAAGTCAAGAGAAAATTATTTCTCACCTTTCATGAGGTGAAAAATTCCTGCTAAGTTTCAGTGTGTTAATTGTACCATTTCTTAATACTCCATGATTGCTCTTCATGTTTTCATCTTAAATTTGATTCTTCCTAGCCATGTGGAGATGATCCGACCCAAATCATTGTTTCAAAACTGCATTTTAATCTTATTTTGCAATTCTTTCTAACACCATAGCTTGTATTAAACAGAAATTTAAGGGTGTCCTTATTTATAAAAAGTTTTCTTTTGGAGAAATATCAAGCGTTTGAGAATCGTCCTAGAGCTGGAATGCGTAAGGTGTTTCTAACTGCAGTGGAATTCAAGGGAATGCACTGCTAATATTACTGCTCATGTGCATTTAATAAAATGGCCACTGTGAATGAATAATAAAGATGATAAGGAAGCTTTCAAGCTCGATAAGAAAGTATATTCACAAAAACCAAACAACTGCAGATGTCGGAAATCACAAACAAAATCAGAAATTGTCGGAAAAATTCAGCAGGTCTGGCAGATCTGAACAGTTCTGAACAAAGGTCATGGGACCTAAAATGCTAACTCTGCTTTCTGAGTCAAGGTTCAAAGCTGGAAGTAAGTATATAAACTCAGGAATAAGTATCAAGGTGGAAAGCAGAGTCGGGCTGTATGTACAAGATCAGGATGAGATTGGAACATTATTACATTTTTAGCAACTGGGTCTACTGTTTTTCAAAATCAGCCCATTCAGAGATGTCACTACACTCCTCTAGAACAAGTGGGATTTGAACCCAAACCCCTCAAGTCTAGGTGTAGGGACACTATCACTGTGCCACAAGAGGGCCCTAGGTCAGCTTTATTCATCTTTTTTCCCAGCACCAGGGAAACACCCATGTGGCCAATCAAACATGAAGAAGCAAAGCATGTTGAGGCAATGCTGCCATGAAAATGTGAAAGGGGTGGTTAGGCAGAGGAGGAGGGGACAACATCAAAATGGAGTTAGGAGGGAGAAATCAAGCACCGTACCCCCTACCCACACTTATCCAGGTTTGCGTGTAACCGCAGAGAGGGGCAGGGAGTCAGCAGAGGTGACCCCTCTCCAAGACCTGCTGCCGGGATCTGTTTATTGCCAACTTTGCAAGGCTCAGGAGCAACATTCTCTGGATTTTTGTGCTTAGGCGAGTTGAGACCTCATTGTTCAGGACTTGTTGGCCAGGATTCCTCAGCCATGCTAAGACAGAACCCCAGATAAAGGAAACAGGTCGTACTTCAGCTGAATCCTCGGAACTCCTCCAGCAAAGAATCCACCTGCACAGACAGACCAGGAATCTGGAACATTTGGTCCAGTTGATCCTGGCAGAAGATGTGGCTAAGTACTTGCATATCCTCACCAGGTCGGTAAACGTGAGGAGCATGTTGTAGGCTTGGGCTAAAAGAACCACTCCCACACCCAGCCCACGCAGAGACAACCCGGACAACCACCTCCACAAGAGGTACAGGAAAGGCTCCATGCACAGGGATTAATGCTGGCTAGCCAAGGGACAGCCCTGACACACTCCTCTCCTAACGCCAGTTCCAGCAACAAACTTCATCCTAAACCAAAATGCTTGCAGAATCCCAAGCAGATACTCATGGTCGAATCTGTTGAACACCTTTTGACTGAGGGACAGGAAGGCACTTGACAGACCAATCCTCTGAAAAAATGGATCAGATCCTGACCAGATGGATGTTGTCATGGATTTTTCAGCCCAGGAGCGTGTATAACTGGTCAGGGTGGTTCAGGTGGTCCAGTACAAATTCCAGGCAAGATGACAACATCCTGGCAAAACCTTTCAAAACTGTGCCGAGGAGGGAAGATCAGGTGTCAGTCCTGAAGTCGATGAAGGTCCACTTTCTTCAGCAGCAGGACAATGACTGCCCTTTGCTAAAAAAGGGGTAACCCTCCAGCTGCTAAACATTCCTCCAGGACCCACGCGTAGGTCACCTCCAGGACATCCCAGAATGCCCCAAAGAACTCCACAGCCAGCTCATCCAGCCCCCAAGGATTGCCCCTTGAGAGCCAGGTGAGGGCACTGGTCAGCTCCTCCAAAGTGACAGACATTGAACATCCTGGCATGCCCCATGTAGACCTACAGCAGCTCCGCCCACAAAACTCTAAGCATTCTTGCTGGACAGATCTGGAGAGAGCAGGCCGTGTGATTTGGGCTCTGATGCTGCCTGGATCCGAGATGAGGGTCCCGCTGTTGGACAGCAGCACAAGGAGCCACTGATAGGCTTCATGCGGATCCACGGTCCAGGATATCGAGCAGTCAGATCTGTGACCTCATGCATGCGCCTGGGATCCGATGAGCTGCAGCTCATGGAGCGAGCCCTTTCTCTCTTCCACAGGGCCGGGTCAGTGTTGGGCTGAACTCAACCATGACAACTGAGAGTCTTTGCCAGAAGGTTGCCCTCGGCCACCAGCCCCTCCTCCATGACAGAGTGGTGGGATGGCCCGGTGCTGCCAAGTGGCTCTAATCTCAGTGACCCCAACCCAGGGTTGCTGACAGGGACTTCCTCGGTGGATTCCATTGGGGGATGTTCTAGTTTTGGTCACTGAGTGGCAGAGCGACCCGGGGTCCCACCTCTCTCCTGACACCGGGTCACAAGGGAACGCACCCATGAGGGCAGCCCCTTGGTATCTGGACTTATGCCACTTCTTCTTTCCAGCTGGACGCCCACCTCTCTCCTCCCCCATTTATTGCCAGAAACCTCAGTAACAGCGAACTCCGGCTTGGGCCCTGCCTGTGGGGCATCAAGGGGTTGCGGGTGCGGCAGAGCCGCTGGTGCAGCCTTGGCAGTCTTTGCAGTAGTGCAATTCCTCTTGACGGCCTTACAGAGGTGACACTGCGCACCATGTGCCATTCAGAAGGCATGGTAGGCCGCTCCCTCATACAGCACAGTAAATTATCCCTCAGTAACCTCCTCCTGGGCCAAGCTAATGAATATCCAGCTCCAGGAGGAGTAAATGTACTTCGGACTTGGGTTCTTTAGCCTGAGTGGGATGTTGCAATCCCTGACCGCACATCCCCCAGCAGCTGTTAATGGATGAGGAGAAGCTCACTGGCAATAAATGATGGGACAGTGGAGATCACAACCTTTTGTGCTTGAGGATCAACTCAGATATAGGTCCTACCCAAAGTGAGCCCGCTCTCCAGGGCCAGGTGCACTGCCCAGTCAGACTGAAGGCAAAACAATGGCTTTCTATACGATTTAGATGTCATGACAATGGCCTGTGGGCTGATAGCACTCGCCATTACCTTAAGCAGGCCTCTATCGTTATGCTGGGGCGCGGACACAGTTTAACACTCAGACCCTCGATCAGGTGTGTGGAGGGTGATGGATTCATTTTTGGCGCCGAAGCAGCTGCTACCCTGGTGTAAATATGGCTGGGCCCTGCAGCTGGTGATCATGGTTTTGAGGTTGCCATTTTAAACAGTGGAAGCCCCAGACAGTGCTGGTGAGTTCTATAAATGATTCTCCCCAACAATCAAAGACAATGCTCTCAGGGGGCCCCAAGCAGCAGCACCATTAGGACACAGTCCCAGGGCAGGGCCTAGACAACAACATCAATACAGGACCCTGAGTCTACTCTTCTCCCTACAGGATTCTCTCCACTCCTCCAGGATCCTTCTCTTTCTCCCAACAGTTGTCCGCTCCCTGTGAAGCCTGGCTGACTTCCTCTTGCAATTCCTTACTCACGGTTCAGGGGAAGGGACACTACCATTGCACCACAAGAGGGCCCCAGGTCTGCTTTACTCAGGACTCAGATGATGAATTCCAGCTCAGCAAGCCATTGCCTGTTACTAAGGGAACTCATATTGAACAAGTTCCACATGGGCATTAATTAGTGATTCCCTATGGGTCTTGTAGGGGTTAACACACATTAAACTGTTTGGAAAGCAGCTGAGAAGTTAAACAATGAAGACTGCAAATTAAAAGAAGAAATAGAATCTGAAGTACTGAAAGATGTGACACAAAAAGCTTTAACAGCGTGAAAGCAGAAAGAACAAGATCAGGTATCTGCAAAAGCACTAAAATCTGGAGGTGAGAAAATAGGAAGTACAATGAACAAGATCATTGATGAGATATGGACACCAGATGAATGGCCTCGCAAGTGGACTATATTAAACATGGTCACATGCCCAAGATAGCATACAATGCTTTGGACATTGTGCCTGCTAATTCTCGTCAATCACGCATCTAAAATACTACTTGTCAGCATCAGGCAGACAATTGCTCCCTGTATGATCAAAGAAGTGGCAGAAGAACAGGTTGACTTCATTCCTGGATAGGGTTGAACTGGTCTGTTATCAGAAATTGCTGCAGAAATGTGAATGTAAATAGGAAACCCAGTTTTGGTCAGTCTATGCTAAACCTTTGACACTGTGCCGGGTGATGCTGTATGGACTTTACAGACTCTCTAGTGAACCCAAATATCTAAAGTTGCTGGTACTATGATGCTTCAGAAGTCATCATTGTTGGTGATGGGCATATGACCCAAATCCAGTTTGAGAATGAAGTAAGCAGGGTGTTTTCTGTTACCCATGCTGTGTACTGCTGTGGGAGAGAAAATAATGAGAATGGTTCAGATAAAGTTCACAGAGATGCAGCTGCATCATAGCAAAAGAAGCCAAAGCGTACTGAATCTGAGGTATCAAGATGCACTCATAATCATAACAAAGGAAAGACCAGACATTATGGCAGACCTAAGTTTAAAAAAAACATCGAGTTCAGTTACTATTGTGGATTGTGAGAGTTGATCACTGAACAAAGAAGGCGTAAACAAGATAACATCTTTTAAAAAGGTGGTAGGGCAGATGATGCTCAGAATCAGGTAGATACTAGAAAGACAAATGAGAGTTATATTAGAAGTAAAAGTTCAGGAGTCAAAAGTGCAGCTTGGTTAGACAGAAACAAGTAGTCACATGTGGACATTAGAAATGAAGACTAGACAGTTTGTCCTGGTAGTAATTTTTGGAATAATTGAGTGTAAAAACAGAAGATGATGATTAAAAAAATACTGTGGATAACCTTGGATTGTGGACTGAGGAATGCTCAAAGAAAGCCGAAGTAACACAATGATGCCAACAGCTCCACTAAAGCTATGGTGAAAACAAACAAACAATCTGCCATTTCAGTCTCAGCAAAAGTTTCCATAAACATTTCCTAATTGCCTATTGTAAATATCTGAATGATTTATATCTTTCAATTAAAAGAAATGAACTGGAAAACAGACAGCACTCAAAATAATGAGAGGTTTCAGGCAAATCTACCTTTGAAAAGTAAGACACATAGATCTACTCAAAGCTACAAATTATTAATAGCTGAAAAATGTGTTGCTGGAAAAGCGCAGCAAGTCAGGCAGCATCAAAGGAGCAGGAGAATCGACGTTTCGGGCATAAGCCTCCTGGAAGGGCTTATGCCCGAAATGTCGATTCTCCTGCTCCTTTGATGCTGCCTGACCTATTGCGCTTTTCCAGCAACACATTTTTCAGCTCTGATCTCCAGCATCTGCAGTCCTCACTTTCTCCTACAAATATTAATACCCAGGATCCTGTTCTGTAGACAGAATGAACTTGTACACACACTGCACCTGCTTTGGCTCAATAAAATAGGTGTCAGCCACCTGCTGGTTTATTTCTCATGGCGATGTCCTGACCAATTAAACTGCCTGGTTTAAAATTTAACAAAACTTGCCTGTTAACTGCCAATCAGAATTAGATGAATTCTCCATGGCAACATCTCTACCAATCAGCATTCTTCTTTCATGTACTAGAAATGTTGGTTTTCCTGTAAAGGGGTAGTCTTGCAAAATGTCAAGAGTGCAAACCAGAAAACTTCAAGTCAGAAAATATGTTTTATTCTCCGAGCATATTCAAGTTGAGTACTACCAAACAGTGATTTGAAAATGATTTACTTGTTTGTGTGTTCTTGCTGCCTGTGGTCTCCGATTACTTTAACATCCTTTAATGGAGGCTTAGAACAGGTTTACAAATTCCTGGTTCAAGAACATTTGGTTTCTAACTTCAACCATTAGATATAAGGACTCTGAACGCCAAAAGGTAGTGCCTGGAAACCAAAAGTTAACCCCAGAGGAAATGCCAAATAGAGCCCTCGAAATGAAAATACATTTATCAACAGATGTCGAACCTTGTTGTATTTCCTTCCATAACTACCAGTGGCTTTCTCCATAACCCAGAATCACAGTCAAACTCAAGTCAATGTGTCTGGGGTAGGTGGATTATGCTTTACATTACAGGATGAAAGAAATTGTATGATTTCTACAGGGATGAATAAGGTCAAAGTTTTAATATTTGTCTAACGTTAAAGCAAATATTTGGAGTGAACAGGGAAATTAATAAAAATGCAAATAAAGGCAAATTAAAGTGACAAGTCAAAGATTACATTATTAATTTATGGGAGGATCTGGGGCTATAATAATGTAGTCAAATTCTATATTAACATGGGCATTAAGGTTCTCACAAAAGTTATATTAAATACATGAAACTTTCATTCATCCTTTTTAACAATCCACATTATTAATAATTTCTCTCAATAGACTTTGCCATTTTCAACGTACCAGCTGTTAAAATCTGACTCTGTGCATCCTAACAAAACGTATGCTGTTTTTTAAGAAAAAAAGAGTTGCCTTCAGGTTAGATACCGATGATTAGCTTCACTTCAGTGAAAAAGTAAAATACAGTTGGTTTATTCATAGTCAATCAACGTGTACAGTTACCAGAAACCAGGAGGTTGATTGAATTTTTTAAAAAATGTATTCACCCGTGGGACATAGGTGTTAATGACTGGCCAGCATTCCTTGCCTGACCCAAGTTGCTCTTAAGAAGATGATGATGAGCTGCCTTTTTGAATTGCTTCAGTATGTGTGTTGTAGGTAGATCCACAATGTCCATAGGGAGGGAATTAGAGTCAGTGACAGAGAAAGAAAAGCGATATAACGTGTTCAGTTTAGGGCATCATTGCATTCAGTTCTGTTCAGTTATTTAAAGCAGGAATTTAAAGCCCTGGAGAGAGTGCAAAGCAGATTTACTAGAATGATACCAAAAATGAAGGATTTTAGATACAATGAAAGATTAGAGAAATTGGGCATAATTTTCTCTACTCCAAGGAGAATAAGAGGTGACCTTACTGAGGTGTTCAAAATTATCAACAATTTTGACAGAGTAAAGGAGGATAATCTGTTTCCACTGCATGTCACTAACTAGGGTCACAATTTTAAGATTGCCAGCGAGACAGCTAGGACTGAGATGAGGAGAAATACCTTTACTCAGAGTTGTTTGGATTTGGAATGCACTTCCTGGGAGCGAGGTGGAAGCACATTCTCCGAGCTGGGTATATATTTGAAAGTGATGAATGCTAGAGAATGAGATTAACTGGGGTGCTCATTCAGGAGCTGGTGGGTCAAATGGCTTTTTGGGCTGTAAAATTCTACGATTCTATATTTCCAAGTCAGGGTGGTAAAATGGCTTGAAGGGACCTTGCAGATAGTAATATTCCCATCTTTCTGCTGCCCTTCAAGATGGAAATGATTTTGGATTTGGAAGATCCCATCTAAGGAACTTTGGTGAATTTCTGCAGTACATCTTGTAGACAGTACACACTATAGATAGTATTATTGAGTGCCTGTAGTGGGAAGAGTGGCTGCTTGTGGATATGGTACCAATCAAGCACGCTGCTTTGTCCTGGATGGTGTCAAGCTTCCTGGCTTGTTCCTTGTGGATTGTGGACAATCTTTGGGGAATCTGGTGGTGACTTACTTGATGAAGTATTCTTTGCCTCTGACTTGCCTTAATTGCATTTATACAGTGAGTCCTTTGGTGATTCTGGTTAATGGTAACACCAAGAATGTTGATAGTGGGGAATTCAGTGATGATAACAATATTGAATGTCAAGGGGCAGTGGTTAGATTGTCACTTATTGGAGATACTAATTACCTGGCATTTGTGTGGCATGAAAATTACTTGCCACTGTCAATCCAAGCCTGGTTATCGTCCAGATCTTGTTACATTTGAACATGGACTGCTTGAGTATCTAAGAGGTTGTGAATGGTGCTGGATATTGTGCAATTATCAGCGAACATCCCCACTTCTGATCTTATGGCGGAGGAAAGGTCATTGATCAAGCAGCTGAAGATGGATGGGCCAAGGGGACTACCATGAGGAGCTCTTTCAGAGATGTCCTGGAGCTGAGATGACTGCCCATCAACCATAATCATCTTCCTATGTGCCAAGTATGACTCCAAACAGCACAGGGTTTGTCCCCTTATATCCAGTTTTGTTAGGGCTCCTGTTGCCACACTTTGTTAAATGTGCCCTTGCTGTCAAGGGCTGTCACTCTCACCTTGCCTTTAGACTTCAGCTGTCTTGTCCGTATTGGAAACAAGGCTGTAATGAGGTCAGGAGCTGAGTGGCACTGGCGGAACCAAACTGGATATCAATGAGCAGGAATGTTGCCAAACAGATGCTGCTTGATAGCACTGTCATCGATACCTTCTATCACTTTGATGATCAAGAATTGACTGCTGGGGTGGTAAGTAAGTACCAAATAATAGCCTGAATGAACTGTGGATGCTGGAAATCAGAAACAAACCCAGAAATTGCTGGAACATCTCAGCAGGTCTAGCTGCATGTGTTGAGAGAAATCAAGTAACAAATTACAGGTCCTGTGACTCTCCTTCAGTCCTTTTTCCTCACTATCATTGTACCTTTGGGTATAGGAGTTGAGCTTGAACAAGATGTTGATGAGACCTCTTCTGGAGTGCTGTGTGCAGTTCAGGTTGCTCTGCTATCAGAAGGCTATTATTTAAATTGGAGAGAGTTCAGAAAAGATTTACCAGGATATTGCCAAGAATGGAGGGTTTGAGTTATAAAAATAGGCTCTGCATTTTTTCACTAGAGCTTATGAGGTTAATGGGTGACCCTATAGAGGTTTATAAAATCATGAGGCGCATAGGTAAGGTCAATGGAAGGGTCTTTTTACGAGAGTGGGAAGTTCAAAAATAGGGGGCATATTTTTAAGATGAGAGGATAACGTTTTAAAAAAGACAGAGGGACAACATTTGTACACAGAGTGGTTCATTTGTGGAATGAGGTGGATGTAGGTACAGTTATACATTCAAAAGACATTTAGATAAGTACATGAATAGGAAAGGTTTGGAGGGATATCGGCCAAACGCAGGCAAGTGGGACTAGTTTATTTTAGGAACTTAGCTGGCCTGATCTAGTTGGAGCAAAGGGCCTGTTTCCATGCTGTATAACTCTATGAAGAAGGCTCAATGGACCCAAAACATCAACTCTGATTTCTCTCCACAGACACTGCCAGGCCTGCTGAGATTTTTCAGCAATTCCTGTTTTGTTGGTGGTAATTATAGAGTTGGATTTGTCCTGCCTTTTGTTTACAGGACATACCTGGGCAATTTTCCACATTACCGTGTAGATGCCAGTATTGTTACTGTATTGAAACAGCTTGGCCTGGGGAGTGGCAGGTTCTGGAGCGCAAGTTTTCAGTACTCATGCCAGAATGTTGTCAGGACCCTTAGACTTTGTGATATCCAGTGCCTCCAACCAAAGCTTTATATCACGGGGAATGAATCAAATTGACTGAAGATGGCATCTGTGACACTGGGAACCACCGGAGGAGGACAAGATAGATCATCCACTTGGCAATTCTGGCCAAAGATTGCTGCAAATGCTTCAGTATTATTGTTTGCACTAATGAACGATTTTATTTTCACATACATCTTGAAGATACAGTGAAAAGCGATTTGTTACCACAATTTGGTACCACTTTGAGCTAAAATAAAAGAAATTACTGAAGGAAGAGTTCATGTTCTGTTCAAAATGGGTTTCAACCATGACTCTCAGGCTTCTGCAGGGTCTTTGGAAGGTGTTGTGGTCCTCTCAGTCCTGCTCTGGGAACAGCAACAATGCTGTCAGTGCCCCAGGAAACCTCAGCTCTGCTGCCGCCTGACACCTCCAAGAGTCTAGGCTCCAGGCCTACTGACACCAAGAATCCAACTCCAGGTACTGCCGTTGCTGCTAGAAGTCCTGATCCATGCCCCATTGACGAGAGATGAAGAAAGAAAAGTAAAAATAAAAATGATGAAAAGTACATGGAGAAGAAAATGCCGCAGGCTTGGGGCAGACTGGATCCTAAGTGTTTGAAAACCACCTACTGTGCCTTCACTGCCTTCTTGATGTGCTGGGCTCTTCCATCACTGAGGATGGAGCCACATCCTCCAGAGAATTGTTTAACTGTTCATCATCATTTGCAACTGGATGTGGCAGGACTGCAGAGTTTGCAGCTGATCCGTTGGCTGTGGGATCTCTTGCTGCATATGCTGACTCATGCAAATAGTTCTGTTTAGTAGCTTCATCAGGTTGACACCTCATTTTTAGTTATGTATCGTGCTACTCCTCGTGTGACCTCCTGCATCCTCAATTGAACCAGGGTTGATCCTCTGGTTTGATGGTAATGGTTGAGTAGGGATATGCTGAACCATCAGGTTGCGGATTATGTTGGAATACAAGTTGTTATGCTATATCGGGACTCCTGGCAGCAATGGCAGTGCCTAGAGTTGGATTCTTGCCAGCAGTAGGCCCGGTGCCAGACGATAGCAGAGCTGAGGTTTCGTTAATGTGAATTTGCTGTAATGCAATTGACAAATTGGGGACACTGTTTCTAAGGCGTGAACTTTTAAAACATCTGTTGGCTGTAATGCGATTAAATTGTTGGCAATGATGGGCAGATGATGGAATTTGTATTCAGTAAAAAATATCTGAAATTAAGAATCAACTGATGATCATGAAACCATTGTCGCTTATCTGAAAAAGCCATGACCTCCAAAGACTAATGGCCTTTGTTCAGGGAAGGAAATCTGCCATCTTCACCTGGTCTGGCCGACATCTGAGTTCCTACCCACAACAATGTAGTTGACTTTTAACTGCCTCTGAAATACCCTCAGTTGTATTAATCAGTACGAAGTCTCAACAAAGAAATTAAACTGGTCTGAGTACCTGGCATTGACTTAGTCATCAGAAACAACGTGGCAAAAACAGCCCTGGTGGCCCTGAAAAGTCCTCCTGACTAATATTGAGGATCTAGTGTCAAAATTGGGAGATCTTTCTCAGAACCTAATCAAGCAACAGACATAATCATACCTTACAATGTCCCAACACTACCATCGCCCTCCCTGTATATGTCCTATCCCATCGACAGGAAATACAGACCCAGCAGAGGCGGTGGCACAATACTATACAGTCAGGAAGGAGTTCCCCTAAGAGTCCTCAATACTGACATCCCAAGAGCTCATAGAATCAAGTTAAACATGGACAAGTAAAGCTCCTGCTGATTACTACATGCCAGCTGACGAGTCAATCCTCCTCCATGTTGAACAACACTTGGAAGAAACACTGAGGGTGGCAAGGGCTCAAAATGTACTCTGGATGGGGGAATCAATGTGCAGCACCACGAGAGGCTTGGTAGCAGCACTACTGATCAAGTTGAGCAGGTCCTAAAGGACATAGTTGCTAGATTGGGTCTGCAACAGTTGTTGAAGGAACCAACAAGAGGAAAAAAGCATATTTAACCTCATCCTTGTCAATATGCCAGCTACAGATGCATCTGTCCAGGACAGTATCAGTAAGAGTAACTACCGCACAATCCTTGCGAAGAAAAAGCCCCATCTTCTCTTTGAGAATACCCTGTATCATATTGTCTGGCACAATGACTGTGCCAAATGGACAGACTTCAAACAGATCTAGCAATTCAGGACTGGGCATCCATGAGGTGCTGTGGACCATTAACAGTGGCAGAATTGTACAAGCAGTTCTTCTATAAAGCAATAGTTGCATTCTTGTGCAACCTCACATTCTAGAAAAATTGTGCTTTGGAAGATTAGAATAGATTCCCTACAGTGTGGAAACAGGCTCTTTGGCGCAACAAGTCCACACCGCCCCACTGAAGAGCAACCCACCCCCTTCTGACCAATGCATCTAACACTACGGGCAATTTAACATGGCCAATTCACTTGACCTGAACATCTTTGGACTGTGGGAGGAAACCGCAGCACCTTCCCTTTAAAACACATATTAATTGCACAGAGGAAGATTTTACTCTACACAAATGTGAAACAAAACCTCTTATTTCAAAACATTAGTAACAGAAATTGAAGTATTTACGATTTGAAGTGGTGTGTATTATTTACATTTTAAGCAGAGAACTGAAGCTGAATCTATCATTTGACATTCACATGTAGCACATTCCAATATTTAGTAATTTATGCTAGAGTTAAACTCTTTGACAATGCTAACCATCACCAACCATTAGAAAATTTGAATGGATTTACCTCTTCTGTTTTCATGGTGACTTGCATCTCCCTGTCAGTATTCAGCAGCTTTTTGCTCTCACCTTCTGCACCTTCTCCTCGATTATTGGAACAGTAATGGTTATCTGCTATTGTAATCTCTTCATTTTCCTCTGCTTCTAGCTGGCTCTGATTAAACCGCAGTGATCCTTTCAGGATATCTTTAATCTGTTTGTATTTAAGACAATGAATGGTCACATTTGTAAGATAGTAAAGCTAAACAAGAATTCCCAAAGCAAAAAAGGTAGTTTCAAAATATGTGGAAACATGATGTAGAAACAGATATTTAACATTTATTAGCTTTCTGAAAAAAAGAGCAACTGTGATTTTAATTATACTTTCCTTCCCATCAATGCTCTACAAAGCAGTATGTATACAATATTGTTTGACTTCAGATTATCATGAAATATATATATCATGAAATTATACCACACATCCAATTTTGGAATCTACAGCAGCTTTGGGTAATCACAGAGTTTTTAAAAAAAACTGCTTCCACATCAATCTGTCAACTGCTTTTAAACTAAGAAAGGTCAGTGAGAAGCTGTTATCCTTAGTACAGGGCACCACCAACATTGGGGACTAAAGAGGAGGAAAATCAAAATGGAGCTAATTGAAAGAAAGGACAAAGGGTGTCAAGATCAGCAGAGCAGAATGACTACCTTTCTGGTACAAAACTTTGAGGAGGCAAACTTGAGGATCTAAAATTTGAATTTAGGCTGTTGTCTGAAGCAACAAGTATATGTAGATTTTTGTTAACCACAAAATGGCTTTTCAATTTAAAATAACACAACAAAATGGCTGGAAGTAATGATTTGACTCTGTGAACTCGAACTGATGCTTTGCTAAGTTGGCTGTATTTAGAGATAAGAGAGAACAATTTCAACACAGAAGAGCATTTGGATATGGAATCTAGAGAAAACAAGATGGTATAATTATTATTCATTATTATTTATAACATGTAAGAAAGAATAATGTTTGTAATGGAAAGAGAGAGACTGAAGGTTAGACATGATAAAAGAACGATGTTCAGAGAAAATTTCTATCCTTTGCAGGGATGTAGGGCTGACACTAATGCAAGAATCTCCCTAGCTTTGGGAGCAATATTGAGATTGACTGTACATGGATTTTTGGTTTCCACAAAACTGTGTTGCTTAAAGGAGCAAGTATTTTTATTATCTTTAGCAATGGAGTTAGAGATAGTATGTTCCACTGAAATCAGAAGACAGGAGGCCCAGAAGTACGATACAGTAAATGGTTTTAATTATGATAACAAGAGTAAGATAGTGGCCGGGAATTTTATGCTAACTCAACTCCTGACTCCCCATACTCTGTTCACCATTTTACATTACTTACAGTGTGGAAACAGGCCCTTCAGACAAGGCCACACCAACCCGCCGAAGCGCAACCCACCAAGACCCATTCCCTACATTTACCCCTTAACCTAACACTACGGGCAATTTAGCATGGCTAATTCACCTAACCTGCACATTTTTGGACTGTGGGAGGAAACCGGAGCACCCGGAGGAAACCCATGCAGACACGGGGAGAATGTGCAAACTCCACACAGTCAGTCGCCTGAGACGGGAATTGAACCCGGGTCTCTGGTGCCGTGAGGCAGCAGTGCTAACCACTGTGCTACTGTGCCGCCCACGGCACACATTAGGAACGTGGTGGAATATACCCACTTGCTGAGAAGTGTGTCTCCAGTCTTAAGAAGCTCAATTTCATCGAAGAACAAAGAAGCCCGCTTTGACATTTCCATATATCAACTTAAACTTTCACTGCCTGCATCACCAATGCACAGTGGCAGCATGTACAAGATACACTCCAGCGACTAACTAACAATGCTTCAACAACACCTTTCAAATCCTCCCAGATAGGAAAACAAGGGCAGCAGACGCAAAGGAACACCACCATCTGCATGTTTCCTTGCAAACCGCTTGCCAACTTTGGAGAAAGTGAAGACTGCAGATGCTGGAGATCAGAGTCGAAAAGTGTGGCGCTGGAAAAGCACAGCAGGTCAGGCAGCATCGAAGGAGCAGGAGAGTCGACGTTTCGAGCAGAAGCTCTTCATCAGGAATGAGCATCTTTATTTGGAGTTATATCACTACACACTCCATATTCTTGGATCAAACTCTTGGAACTCATTTCCGAACAGCACTATGAGTTTATATGACTGGATGGATTGCAGCAGAAGGTTGTGATTCACCTTTCAGGGTTCTTACCAGCAAGACCAACACCTTCAGAAAAGAATATACAAGGATGCTAATTTTCTAATGACTGATTTAGTAGCCTCATATATTGACCAATGGACTATAGTCACTCACCTATCTACCAGTCTCTTGGATCCACAACTCACTTACATTTACCTCATTTTCAAACTTAATGCTACTGCAGCCTTATTCTCACAACTTAAATCTGTTGCCAAATATTCAGAGTCATACAGCACAGAAACCGTTCCTGCAGTCCAACTCATCCAGACTGACCAAGTTTACCAAACTAGTCCCATTTACCTGCTTTGGCCCACATCCCTCTACACCTTTCCTATTCACATATGTGTCCAAATGTCTTCTAAATGTTTTAACTGTACCTGCATCCACCACTTCCTCTGGGCGATTCTTTCCACATATGAACCATTGTGTGTGTCAAAATGTCGCACCTCCAGTACCTTTTAAATCTTTATCCTCTCATTTTAAAAATATGCCCTCTAGTTTTGAACTCCCCTGTCCTGGAAAAATTTCCTTTGCTATTCACCTTACTTATGCCCTTTATGACTTTATAAACCCCTATAATATCATGCCTCATCCTTCTATGCACCAGTTAAAAAGGTCCGAGCCTATCCAGCCTGTTTTTGTAACTTAAACCCTCCATTCCTGGCAACATCCTGGTGGATCTTTTCTGAACCCTCTCCAATTTACCTTCCTAAAGCAGGGTGACCAGAACTGTACACAGTACTCTAAAAGTACTCTCGCTAACATCCAGTACAACCTCAACATGACATCCCAAATCCCATACTCAATAGTCTGAGCAATGAAGTTAAGCATGCAAAATGCCTTCGTTACCACCCTGTCTACCTGTGATGTAACTTTCAAAGAACTCCTAGATCTCTCTGTTTTGACAGTCCCCTGGGCTCTACCAATACCTGTTTAAGCCTTGCCCTGGTTTGTCTTATCAAGATGCAACACCTCGCAATTATCTAAATTAAACTCCATCTGCATTCCTTATCCCATTGGACAAATTAATCAAGATCTCTCTGTAATCTCAGTTAACCTTCGTCACTACCTACTACACCACCAATTTTGATGTCATTCCCAAACTTACCAATCACGCTTCCAAAATTCGCATCCAAATCGTTTATATAAATGACAAACAACAATGGATCCAACACCGATCCTTGCGGAATACCACTGGTCACAGACCTTCAGCCGAAAAAAAACCTTCCACTACCACCATGCACTGTCTTGTACCATCAAGTCAATTTTGTATCCACGTGATCTAACTTTACTAAACAGTCTAACATGTGAAACCTTGTCAAAAGGTTTACGAAAGTCCATGTAAACAGCGTCTACCATTCTGCCCTTATCTATCCTTTTTTGGTCATATCCTCAAAAAAAAGCTCAATCAAGTTTGTGAGACACAATTTCCCACATACAAAGCTGTGCTGTCTGACAGATACATCACCCAATCAGACTCACAGAAATCAGATTACACTCACAGAAACATTTTCCTTTTTCTCTTCCAGGACTAGATGGCAAACAATTACAAGTAGTGGCACCTAATTTGGCTGAGGATAGGCACACATTCTCACCCTTATGTAGAAGATAGTGCTTGCTACTCTGTTGGTGCAGTCAAGACGGAGGCCACAAGACTTGACTGTCTACAAAAAGGTTTTCTACAGTAATATGTTGAGGAACAATCTACAAAACAGACTATTTTAGATATATTACTGTGAAATCCAAATGGCTACTTTATAGCCTTGTAAAGGAATCTTTAGGAAAGACTGATGAGAATATTATAGTCATCTAAATTAATCTAGTGATGAATTCAAGGGCTGCATGTCTGATGGTTGGTTCTATTTCATTTGTAATTACACATGCATATAATCCTCCTTCTCCTATCCTACTTTCTCCTCACCAAACACACTCCAAAATGAACAGGAGCAGAAGTAGAACATTTGGTCCCTTGAGCCTGCTTCAACATGATCTGTTTGTCTTTTGAACTCCACATTCCTATCTATCTCCTTCATAACAAGAATCTATTCATTGCTTTCTTAAAAATTTCAATGACCCCACTTTTATTGCTTTCTGAGGCACAGTTTCAAAGCTGCACAACCCTCAGAAAAAAATTCTCATTTCTGAAAGGATGACCCCAACTTTAAAACAGTGCCCGTGGGACTTTGACTGATCCACAATAGGTAGCATCTTTTCCATGTCCACCTTGTCAAGACCATTCATGAACTGATATATTTCAACCAAATCACCCTTCACTGTTCGAAATTTCAGTGGAAACAAACTGAGCCCATGCAATCTTCATAAGACAACTTATGTATCAATCTATTAAACCTCTTCTGAACATATTCCAAAGCATTTACATCCTCCCTTAAATAAGGTGATCTAAACTGAACACTTTATTCAAACTATGGTCTCACCAACACCCTTTTTAACAGATGTATGCGTACAAGAATACAGTAACACATCTGCCAGAAAGCCTACTGGCACTATCAAGGAGCATGGAAAAGTACAACATCAACTTTGTACAAGTCTCTGCACGAACAGGAGTATTGAAATGGTCAAATAAGCCACTCAGTTGCATTAAAGTGTTACAGAGATTAAGCGGAATGAGACTGAATTAACCAACTGACAAGAAATTTAGCACTGGAAGAAACAGCAAATATAGCCCCGTTGGCCCTGAAAGGTCCTCCTTAATAACATCTAGTAGTTTGTAGCAGCACAATTCCACAGTCATACTCATGGAATCAAACTTCCCATATCCTTGATACCACCATCACCAATTCAGAATATGTCCTGATGCATTAGCAGATTAGATCAGCACAGTTAGGAAAACAGTGGCATAGAGTCAAGATAGAGTTGCCTTAAGAGTTCTTAACAATGACTTCACATTTCATGCAATGCATTAAGTAGCCATTGTCAGACATAAATGAAGAAATCTTCTGCTAATTAACACCAACCCTCCAATGCCTCTTAGCTAATTAAAGTATTACTCCTCCATGTTGAAATCACATGAAAACACCACCAAGGGTGACAAGGCCATAGAAAGTACTCTGGCTGGTGGATTTCAACGTCCATCTCCAACAGTGGCTGGGAGGAAATAAAAACTGAGCTGGTTGAAGGGCAGAGCTACTGGACTGGATCTACAGCAGCTGGCAAGGGAATCAAAAAGAAGGAAAAGCCTTGTTGACCTCATCCTTAACAACTTGTCACAAATGAAGGGCTTATGCTCGAAACGTTGAATTCTCTATTCCTGAGATGCTGCCTAACCTGCTGTGCTTTGACCAGCAACACATTTGCAGCACAAATGCATCAGCCCAGGATAGTCAGTGACCACCATATAGTCCTTTTGAAGGCAAAGTCTCATCTTTACAGTCATTCTTTCATGAGGTGTGGGTTCTGATCACAAAACTGACATGTTAGCGATCTCAAATTCCATTTGAACTGAGTGGCATGCCATGCCATTTCAGGGGGCACTTAACAGACGATCACATTGTTGTGGGCTGTGTTCTCTCTAATTTTCCATCCAGCTGTGTATTGTGTGTGGGGCAGCGACTTCTGGAACCAGAAGACAATGCCACAATCAGTGATATCACTCTGGAGGAGCCTTTCAGTGGCTGCGCAGTGCACAGCTATGAAGCTTAGAGGCAACATTGATTAGGTCTGGAGTCACATGTAGGCCGGACAAGATTTCCATCCCTAAAAAACATGAGTAAATCAGATGGTTTTATTACTATCGATGGTAGTTTCACAGTCACCAGCACTGTGGCTAGCTTTTGTCTCTTAATTTATTAACTGAATTCAAATTTTACCAGCTGCCACATGGCATGGTATTTACATGATGTTAAATGGGATAGATTACAAACAGATCTAGTAGCTCAAAATCTGACCATCCATAACGCTATGTGGATCATCATCAGCAGCATAAATATATTCAAACACAATCTGTAACCTCATGGCCTAGTATATTCCCATTCTACTATTCCATTAAAATGAGTGATCAACCTGGTTCTATGGAGAGTCCAGCAGGTAGGTCAAGATAAACACTAGGCATTCCTGAAACTAAAAACTCAATGTGGTGAAGTACCTTTGCATGCCAAATAACATTAGCACTGTCTGACAGATTAACTGATCCCACAACCAACAGCTCAGAGCTAAGTTCAACACTCTTGCCTCATTCAACTGTGAATGGTAGTGCACAGTTAACAATGGACAAACAGAGGGGGCTTAATAATTATCCCCATTCCTAATTACAGAACATAGAACAATACAGTGCAGAACACATCCTTCGGCCCTCAATGTTGCACTGATCTGTGAACTATTCTCAGCTCGTCCCCCTACACTATCCCAAAATCATCCATGTGCTTATCTAAGGATTGTTTAAATCTCCCTCATGTGGCTGAGTTGACCACATTAGTAGGTAGTACATTCCATACCCTTACCACTCTCTGCGTAAAGAACCTGCCTCAAACATCTGTCGTAAATCTATCACCCCTCAATTTTTAATTATGCCCCTCGTACACGCTGACGTCATCATCCTAGGATGACAGTGGATATCCAGTGCACCAGCGCATTTGCAACCATCCATTCGTGGAGAATGGATGATTCAACTCTGCCTCCTCCTCAGCTCTCCAATGTCACAGATACCAATTTTCAGCAATTCAATTCACTTAAAACATTAGATACTGCAAAGGCTAGAGGCACTGACAATGTTCTGGCAATATAAGAAAGACTTTTACTCCAAAACTAGCCACAACCCAGCTATTTGGTCACATTCAGCTACAATACTGACAATTACCTGCCAAAATGGCAAATTGCTGAGGTACCTCCAGTCAACAAAAAGCAGGACAAATCCAACCTAGCCAATTACCAACTCATCAGTCTTCCTTTGATCATGAACCTAGTGATTGAAGACACATCAGCAGTACCATCAAGTGGCATGTGCTCAGCAAGAACCTGCTCACTAACATTCAATCTGGATTCCATTAATAGACACTTAGCTTCTGACCTCACTGCAGCCTTGGTCCGAACACAGATAAAAAAAGCAAACTCCAGATGTGAGGTGAGAGCGAATGCCCTTGACATCAAGGCAGGGTTTGACCAAATATGGCATCAAGGAACCCTAACAAAATGGAAGTCAATGGAATTAGGGGAAACATTTCCATTGGTGAGACAGAGGAAGATGGTTGTGGCTGTTTGTGGTCAATTACTTCAGGCCCTCCCGATAAAGAAAGCACACCTATTGTTTTTTCCCTGTTCCATCATAAGCTTATCCTACACTGGTGCAGGTATTCCTCAGAATCTTCAGTCAAATCCTTTCCTTCAGGCATAAAGTCAGAAATGAAATGTTTACTTATGGTTGCACAATGCTCAGCATCATTTGCAGCTACTCAGATACTAAAGCAGTCCATGCCCATATGCAGTAACCTGAATAACATTCAGGCTTGGGCTAATGTGGACAATAACATACTTGCCACACAAGTGGTAAGCAATGACCCATTCCAACAAGAGAAATGATCATCACATTTTCAATGGCATTACTATTGCTGAATCCCTCACTATAAACATCCTGTGGGTTACCACTGAACAGACCAGTCGTATAAATACTGTGGCTATTTGAACAGAACAAAGGCTAGGAAATCTGCAGTGACTAACACATATCCTGACTACCACAAGCCTGTAGTAAAAAGTGAGGTCTGCAGATGCTGGAGATCAGAGCTGAAAATGTGTTGCTGGTTAAAGCACAGCAGGTCAGGCAGCATCCAAGGAACAGGAAATTCGACGTTTCGGGCCAGAGCCCTTCATCAGGAATGAGGAGAGTGTGCCAGGCAGGCTAAGATAAAAGCTAGGGAGGAGGGACTTGGGGGACGGGCGATGGAGATGTGATAGGTGGAAGGAGGTCAAGGTGAGGGTGATAGGCCGGAGTGGAGTGGGGGCGGAGAGGTCAGGAAGAAGATTGCAGGTTAGGAGGGCGGTGCTGAGTTCGAGGGAATCGACTGAGACAAGGTGGGGGGAGGGGAAATGAGGAAACTGGAGAAATCTGAGTTCATTCCTTGTAGGGTTCCCAGGCGGAAGATGAGGCGCTCTTCCTCCAACCGTCGTGTTGTTATGTTCTGGCGATGGAGGAGTCCAAGGACCTGCATGTCTTCGGTTGAGTGGGAGGGAGAGTTAAAGTGTTGAGCCACGGGGTGGTTGGGTTGGTTGGTCCGGGCGTCCCAGAGGTATTTCCTGAAGCGTTCCACAAGTAGGTGGACGGTCTCCCCAATATAGAGGAGGCCACATCGGGTGCAGCAGATGCAATAGATGATGTGTGTGGAGGTGCAGGTGAATTTGTGGCGGATATGGAAGGATCCTTTGGGGCCTTGGAGAGAAGTAAGGAAGGAGGTGTGGGCGCAAGTTTTGCATTTCCTGCGGTTGCAGGGGAAGGTGCTGGGAGTGGAGGTTGGGTTGGTGGGGGGTGTGGACCTGACGAGGGAGACACGAAGGGAGTGGTCTTTGCGGAACGCTGATAGGGGAGGGGAGGGAAATATATCCCTGGTGGTGGGGTCCGTTTGGAGGTGGCGGAGATGACGGCGGATGATACGCTGTATATGGAGGTTGGTGGGGTGGTAGGTGAGAACCGGTGAGGTTCTGTCTTGGTGGCGGTTGGAGGGGCGGGGCTCAAGGGCGGAGGAGCGGGAAGTGGAGGTGATGCGGTGGAGGGCATTGTCGATCACGTCTGGGGGGAATCTGCGGTCCTGGAAGAAGGAGGCCATCTGGGCTGTACAATAGTGGAACTGGTCCTCCTGGGAGCAGATGCGGCAGAGACGAAGGAATTGGGAATATGGGATGGCATTTTTACAGGGGGCAGGGTGGGAGGAGGTGCAGTCCAGGTAGCTATGGGAGTCAGTCGGTTTATAGTAGATGTCTGTGTTGATTCGGTCGCCTGAGATAGAAATGGAAAGGTCTAGGAAGGGGAGGGAGGAGTCTGAGACAGTCCAGGTGAATTTGAGGTCGGGATGGAAGGTGTTGGTAAAGTTGATGAACTGTTCAACCTCCTCGTGGGAGCACGAGGCAACGCCGATACAGTCATCGATGTAGCGGAGGAAAAGGTGGGGGGGTGGTGCCAGTGTATATAGTAGATGTCTGTGTTGATTCCAAAAGCCTGTACACAACATCCTCCATTTAGGAGGCAAAAGTGAGCACTGCAGATGCTGGAAACCAGAGTTTAGATTAGAGTGGTGCTGGGAAACCACAGCAGGTCAGGCAGCATCCGAGGAGCAGGAAAATCGACGTTTTGGGCAAAAGCCATTCATTAGGAGGGCTGCATTCCGGACGAAGGGCTTTTGCCAGAAATGTGAATTTTCCTGTTCCTTGGATGCTGCCTGACCTGCTGTGCTTTCCCAGCACCACCCTGATCTATCCTCTATTTAGTGTTCAGTAATAGTATTCAAACTGTGCTGTCACTGCTGAAGTTTGGTGTAATAATATATGGTACAAATACAACTTTTGATCAAAGTATAACTATTGATGGGTTAAATTACACAAGGGAACTAGCTAGATTCAGACTGGGTATTCTGATCAACAGCAGTTGGTCACTCTTGACTTTCTCTGAACAACTTGGTTTATTTGGAGTCAGCAGAATTATTGCTAAGTTACGTTGGTGGATTCTGCTGAGAGGGAGATTTGTTTTGACTAAAAGTGACACTGAAGACTGGTTTTGAGTATAACAATAAAAACCCCACAGAAAATGCAGTGAGGAGCTGGAGTATATGCGAGGCCTTGGGGTATAGGAGAGACTAGATTACACTGATGTTTGCCCCGATATGTTCTTGTTGATGCTTCTCTGTCATTTGAGCTAAAGTTCAATGTTTCCTGCAGAGGACTTTTTCTGAAAAAAAAAGCGATTGCTGGAGAAACTCAGCAGGTCTGACAGCATCTGCAGGGAGAAAGGAGAATTAACATTTTGAGTAACTCTTCATCAGAATTTCATCAGGATTTGTTCTGTTTCAGTTACATTGATTTTTTAATATTATGTGAAGACAAGCAAGTTGTAGTGATGAAAATGAGTGAAACTGAGCGCAAATGTTGCTCTGGAATTTTACATAAATGTGGAAAAAACAGCTTAATGATTCCAATAAAGTCTCATCTCATTTAACGTAACCCATCCTATTATCAGAGCGTTTAACAAAATATGCGTCTGAAAGACAAGAGTTTCCTGGTCTAGTTCAAAACAGGGTGCTAATATTAAATCCTTTGATTATGTATAATTTTGCACACACAGATATATAGCTGTCTTTAAATTCCTATTAAGGATATTAGACCACTTAAGGAAATAATCAGGGTCATGGAATGAGTGAAGATTTCTATGCCACATCCAATGTCTGAAAGTTAGTGTCTGGCAGAAATCATATTCTCTATGCTCCTTTCTGCTTTTATGTTATAAATCTAACTTAAGAGTTTGTTGATCATAACGACATATGCCTGAACGCCTTGGTTTTAATGTGAATCGACCATTAGGACAAGCATTCAATCCTTCACCAATGTTTTCAAGATCTTTCTTCAGCCATGTCAAAGTTACAATACTATATAGGGGAGCAACCATCATCACCCATATTGCTCAACAATACTCGATCTAAAGGCAAATCTGCTAAATCGCCTTTGTGTAAAAAAAACTGAAATCATTTTTTAAATGCCTAGAACACACAGATGCCAGTCTTCACTATCCAATATGTTGAATACACCAATAAGGTTCAGAAATAAT